>NW_016107789.1:590222-597213 GCF_001604975.1 Cebus imitator | reverse complement strand
TGGTATTGGGAAAACTGGCTAGCCATATGCAGAAAGCTGAAACTGAATCCCTTCCTTACACCTTATACCAAAATTAACTCCAGATGGATTAAAGATTTAAACATAAGACCTAACACCATAAAAACCCTAGAAGAAAACCTAGGCAATGCCATTCAGGACATAGGCATAGGCAAGGACTTCATGACTAAAAACTAAAAGCAATGGCAACAAAAGCCAGAAGAGACAAATGGGATCTAATTAAACTAAAGAGCTTCTGCACAGCAAATGAAACTAGCATTAGAGTGAACCGGCAACCAACAGAATTGGAAGAATCTTTTGCAATCTATCCATCTGACAAAGGGCTAATATCCAGAATCTACAAAGAACTGAAACAAATTTACAAACAACAACAAGAAACAACCCTATCTTCTTTTGACTACTTCTCAAAAGAAGACATTTATGTAGCCAACAAACATAAAAAAGTGCTCATCATCACTGGTCATTAGAGAAATGCAAATCAAAACCACACTGAAATACCATCTCATACCAGTTAGAATGGCGATCATTAAAAAATCAGGAGACAACAGATGCTGGAGAGGATGTGGAGAAATAGGAACACTTTTACACTGTTGGTAGGAGTGTAAATTAGTTCAACCATTGTGGAAGACAGTGTGGTGATTCCTCAAGGATCTGGAACCAGAAACACCATTTGACCCAGCAATCCCATTACAGGGTATACCCAACAGATTATAAATCATTCTGTTATAAAGACACATGCACATGTATGTTTACTGTGGCACTGTTCACTACAGCAAAGACTTGGAACCAACTCAAATGCCCATCAATGGTAGACTGGATAAAGAAAATGTGGCACATATACACCCTGGTATACTATGCAGCCATAAGAAAGGACGAGTTCATGTCCTTTGCAGGGACATGGATGAAGCTGGAAACCATCATCCTCAGCAAACTGACACAAGAACAGAAAACCAAACACTGCATGTTCTCACTCATAAGTGGGTGTTGAACAACGAAACGCACGGACACAGGGAGGGGAACATCACACACTGGGGCCTGTTGGAGGGTGGGGGACTAGGGGATGGATATCAGTGGGTGGGGGCTGGGAGGGATAGCATTAGGAGAAATACCTAATGTAGATGACAGGGTGATGGATGCAGCAAACCACCTTGGCACATGTATACCTATGTAACAAACCTGCACATTCTGCACATGTACCCCAGAACTTAAAGTATAATAAAAAAGAAAGAAAAAAACAAGTAAAATGTTTGTTATCTCTGATGTTTTATCGGCAATTATTTAATTGGAACCATATCAAGAACCACTATCAATAATTTGGATTTCTTTCTTCCAAATAATAATTATATGAGAGTGTGTGGTTATTTTTCTAAATGAAAGATGAGGTACTTCATCTTCTAAGGGTCTAAAGACAGCAGATATCAAATTCTTATATATACTCAAAAGCCTGATTCCTGGAAAATTCTTCCATAGGTAAAATCTGCCATGACGGAATCTGCAGCCGAACTAACCAGGAAAGAGATAAATCGGAGAAGGGTAACTTCAAATATGTAGCAGCAAGCAGAATAAAGAGACCATGCTAAGAGAAATTAGGAACTGGCCATTGGTCTGTTCTTTATGGGACATTCTAAATCCTAATGTGATCCTGAGACGAAGTTAAAAATGGAGTGTGGCCATTGGAAAATCATCATTTTTTGCAATCGACCAAGTAAATATTGCTACAGACAAGAATTGTTAATGGGTGCTAAATCTAGGAGGGTGAGTTTGATGAGGAGCTGTACATTTGCATGATCTTTAAATGTCTACCCACAGATTGTTAGGTGTAAAAGAAAAATAGTAAGTATTCAGTGGAAAAACCAGACAAAGCTTTGACCAGGTGATCAAAATTAATATCTCCAGCATGGGGCAGATGTGTGGTATTATGGTTAAGGGTGGAGACCTTGAATCTAATCACAAAGAAACATCAGACCAAATCAAAATGAGAAATACTCTAGTTTAAAAAGAGAAAACCTGTATTTTTCAAAAATGTCACTGTCATAAAAGACAAAGAAAAGTTGAGAAATTGTTTCAGATTAAAGGAGTCTAAAGAGATGTAACAACTAAATACAACGCCAGATCCTAGACTAGATTCTGTATTGAAGGGAAAAACATGCTAAAAAAGAAAATTATTGAGTCAATTGACAAAACTGGAGTGTGGGTGGTATACTAGATGAGAATATTATATTAATATTAAAATCTCAGCCAGGTGTGGTGGTTCACGCCTGTAGTCCCAGTGCTTCGAGAGGCTGAGGTGGGAGGATCTCTTGAGGCCAGGAGTTTGAGATCAGCCCGGGGAACACAGCGAGACCTTATCTTTACCAAAAACAAAAACAAAAACAAAAACACCCCTCAATATTTCAAATACTTCAGAATACAGTATGTGTGGATGGGGGGAAGGGAGGTGAGAGAGGGAGAGAGAGAAAAGGAGCAAATTATAAAGGACAGAAAAATGTTAACAGGTTTGAGTGCCTGGTCTAGGTGAGAAAAAAAGAAAAGAAATGTTAATAACAGGTAAATCTGGGTAAAGGGAGTAAGAATGTTCTTTGTATTGTTTCTGCAACCTTTCTACAAGCTCCCACACAAAATGTTTGAAAACTTGTATTTTAGGCTGGGCATAGTAGCCCTCACCTGCAATCACAGCACTCTGGGAGGCCAAGGTAGGAGGATCTCTTGAGCCCAGGAGTTCGAAACCAGCCTGGGCAACATGGGAAAACCCCGTTTTAACAAAGACAAAAAAACAAAAAATCAGCCAAGGATGATGGTGGTGTGCAACTGTAGTCCTGAGGACTAGGTGGTGCTGAGGTGAGAGGATCGTTTGAGCCCAGAGGTCGAGGCTGCAGTGAGCTGAGGTCATGTCTAGATGACAGAGCAAGACTCTGTCTCTAAAAAATAAAGAAATAAATAAAATTAATTTTAAAATAAAAACATGTATTTTATTGAACAGACAAAATTAACTTGTAATAATAAAAGCCAAAATGGACCAGTGGGATCTAATTAAACTAAAGAGCTTCTGCACAACAAAAGAAAATACCATCAGCGTGAACAGGTAACCCACAGAATGGGAAAACAATTTTGATATCTATCCATCTGACAAAGGGCTAATATCCAGGATCTACAAAGAACTTAAACAAATTTACAAAAACAAACAAAACAAACAAACAAACAAACAAAAAACCATCAAAAACTGGGCAAAGGATATGAACAGACACTTCTTAAAAGAAGACATTTATGCAGCCAAGAGACATATGAAAAAATGCTCATCATCACTGGTCATCAGATAAATACAAATCAAAACCACAATGAGATACCATCTCATGCCAGTTAGAACAGCATTCATTAAAAAGTCAGGAAACAACAGATGCTGGAGAGGACATGGAGAACTAGGAATGCTTTTACACTGTTGGTGGGAGTGTAAATTAGTTCAACCATTGTGGAAGACAGTGTGGCAATTCCTCAAGGATCTAGAACTAGAAAAAGCATTTGATCCAGCAATCCCATTACTGTGTATATACCCAATGGATTATAAATCACTCTACTCTAAAGACACATGCACACATATGTTTATTATGGCACTGCTCACAATAGCAAAGCCGTGGAACCAACTGAAATGCCCATCAATGGTACACTGGATTTTAAAAAAGTGGCACATATACACCATGGAATACTATGCAGCCATAAAAAAGGATGAGTTCATGTCCTTTGCAGGGACATGGATAAAGCTGGAAACCATCATTCTCAGCAAACTGACACAAGAACAGAAAACCAAACACTGCATGTTCTCACTCATGGGTGGGAGTTGAACAATGAGAACTCATGGGCACAGGGAGAGGAACATCACACACCGGGGCCTGTCTGGGAGTAAGGGGTGTGGGGAGGGATAGAATTAGGAGAAATACCTAATGTAGATATGTAGATGATGGGTTGATGGGTGCAGCAAACCACCATGGCACATGTATGCCTGTGTAATAAACCTACACGTTCTGCACATGTACCCCAGAACTTAAAGTATAATAAATAAATAAATAAATGCAGTCTTAAATTATGGAAAAAAACCAAAAACAACCAGAACAGTAGTTGCATTTTGGTGGCGGGGGGGGGGGGCAGGAGGAATTGGTTCGGGATTTGAGGGAAACTTCTAGATGCAGGAAATTTCTTATATTTTGATCCAGTTGGCAATTATACAGGTGAATAATGTAAATATAAAATGTAAAAATGAAAAGAAGCTTTACATTTAAGATTTTTGGACTTTATGTAAATCGTATATTAACACAAAAGTAAAGAAAAAATAAAAGAGAAAATGTGTTTTAGGCTTCTCAAGTGGGTAAAGAAAACATGAAAAAACTAGTATTTTTATTTATTTTTAACTAGAGGACAGTCCATCTGATTGGATATACTCACTCTCATTTCTTCTGTTGTTGTTTTTTTAAGCCTCCACCCACTCCTGAAATCCCAGAAGTGACCTTAGTCACTTTTTTAAGTTTAAATTTTTAACAAAAAAAGAAAAGAAAAGAAAACCAACTGCAACTGCACAACAAAAAGAGTTCTTTAGCCAAAAAGCACAACAGGGACCTCTGAGATACATCATTTAAAAGCGGATTTCAAAATACAACTAGATAGGATAGGGAAATCGCCTATGGGGCAATTCAAAAGTTAACAGCAAGGCAACCTAATTTCCACACACTGTCTCCTCTTAAAAAGACGATGGCTTTTCCATGGAGCTATTGCTGTAATTTTAAAATTCAACCATCACAAACTGCCAAAATGCCAAGATAGCAAGAACACTTCTGTTATGTCTGAGACAATCAGGAATGAATTCCTTCCTTCCTTCCTTCCTTCCTTCCTTCCTTCCTTCCTTCCTTCCATCTTCCTTCCATCTTTCCTTCCTTCTTTCCTTCCTTCCTTCTTCCCTCCCTCCCTCCCTCCTTCCTTCCTTGTTTTGTTATCTCTGATGTTTTACTGGCAATATGCATATCATATCCCTAATGAGAACAGCTTCCATTTAAAAACATCAACATCACATTTTCCCCATCACTTCTAGTGGTTTCTAATGCTGGCATTTATGAAACATCATATTTAATTAGAACCATATCTTCCCTCTCCCCTAAGAACCACTAATCAATAATTTGGATTTCTCCAAATTATTTCCCTTCCATTCCCTCCTATCCCCCTTTCCCTCCTTTCCCCTTCCCTCCCTCCCACTTCTCTCCTCTCCTTTCCTCTCCTTTTCTTCCTCCCAAAGAGACTTCCATATAATGCTGGGTGTGGTAAGGTACATGACTGTAAGACTAGATTTCCAGCTTCCATTGCAGGCAAGGGCAGCCAATGAGCTTCTAGGAGAGCTCTTTAAAGATCATAACTCGGCCGGGCGCGGTGGCTCACGCCTGTAATTCCAACACTTCGGGAGGCTGAGGCCGGTGGATCACTAGGTCAAGAGATCGAGACCATCCTGCTCAACAAGGTGAAACCCCGTCTCTACTAAAAATACAAAAGTTAGCCGGGCATGGTGGTGCGCGCCTGTAGTCCCAGCTACTCGGGAGGCTGAGGCAGGAGAATCGCTTGAACCCGGGAAGCGGAGGTTGCGGTGAGCCGAGATCGCGCCATTGCACTCCAGTCTGGGTAACGAGAGCGAAACTCCGTCTCAAAAAAAAAAAAAAAAAAAAAAAATCATAGTTCAGAGCCAGGTGCAGTGGCCCATGACTCAGGAGGCTGAGGCAGCAGGAATGCTTGAGACCAGCAGTTTGAGTCCAGCCTGGCAGTATAGCAAAACCCTACGTCTAAAAAAAACTTACACAAGCATACCACTCCGTTGGTTGTAGCACATTTTGTCTTCGGCCACCATTTTGCCTTACCCCCTTTCTTCTTCCTGCTGCCTGGAGGTCACATGTGGTTGTGGGAGCTGTTGTAGTTATCATGTGACCATGAGATGACCTTGAATGTGAATCCTTTGTGCTAAAGATGGAGGAGAAAGCCAGAAGGGATTCTGGGTCCCTGACAACCACAGAGCCATCATACTGGTCCTGGGCCATCTACCTCTATGTGAGAGAAAAACAAACTGATCTCATGTTTACGCAGTATATTATTTTGAGTATAGATCCTATCAGACACGTCCCCATTCAACAGCTATTTTTTACATTGTTGTTTCTTCCCACAAAAAGCACTGAAATAATCAATCTTTCATTAAAAAGCAGAGGACAGTTTCCACCAACAGATGAATAAACAAAATGTGGTGTATATATATACAATGAAATATTATTTAACCTTAAAAAGGAATGAAATTCTGACATATTCTACAACATGAGTGAACCTTGAACACATGATGCTAAGTGAAATAAGCCAGACAAGATGACAGATATTATGTGATCCACTTATTGGAGATACCCAGAATATACAAATCAGAGACAGAAAGTAGAAATGTGATTAGATGGGGTGGGAGGGGAGGCAGAGAATAGGGAGTTAGTGTTTAAGAGGGACAGAATTTCCATGGGGAATATGAAACAAGTACTTGAGATGGATGGTGGTGACTGCTGCACAACAACGAGAAAGTACAAAATACCACTGAATCGAACACTTAAAAAATGGTTAAAATGATGAATTTTATGTTACGTCTATTTTCCCACAATTAAAAAACAAAGCAAAACAGAGGGCTGGTCATCGTGGCTCAGATGTGTAATACCAGTACTTTGGGAGGCCAAGGCTGGTGGATCACTTGAGGTCAGGAGTTCGAGACCAGTCTGGCCAACATGGTAAAACCTCGTCTCTACTAAAAATACAAAAATTAGTCAGGCATCGTTGGGCATGCCTTTAACTTCAGCTGCTTGGGAGACTGAGGCAGGAGAGTCACTTGAAGCTGGGAGGCAGGGGTTGCAGTGGGCTGAGATCATGCCACTGCACTCCAGCCTGAGTGACAGTGTGAGGCTCCGTCTCAAAAGGCTAGAAA
>NW_016107789.1:575930-589865 GCF_001604975.1 Cebus imitator | reverse complement strand
TAGTAGAGATGGGGTTTCATCATGTTGACCAGGATGGTCTCGATCTCTTGACCTCGTGATCCACCCACCTCGGCCTCCCAAAGTGCTGGGATTACAGGTGTGAGCCACCGCGCCCGGCCGTGTGTCTGTTTTTTGGTCGCTTCACTGCAGCATCTTTGGCCTCCTTTCTGTTTCTGCAACATGAAGCCTTTCCTGCCTCTGGGCCTTTGCTCCTGCTGGTCCCTCTGCTGGGAGGCATTTCTCAGTTCTCCTGGCTGACTCAACCTCACCTTTGTGGTTTCAGGTCTCAACTCACATTCATCTTCTCAGAAAGACCTTCTTTCAAGTAGCCTCTCTCTCTCTCTCTTTCTTTCTCTCTTCATTCAGTTTATTTCCTTCCAAGCACTCATTTTGAGCAGTAATTTATTTTTAACTTATTTTTTGTCTACCTTTCCCTTTAGAATTAAGCTCCATGGTGCAGGGTCCTTGTCTTTGTCTATGCTCCAACCCCATTGCAAGCATATTGCCTGACACAGAGCAATCCTTTGATAAGTATTTGTTGAATAAATGATAAATATATAAAAAGAGCTTTCAAGTGTCAAGGAATAAGTCTTAATTACATTTTTAACTATGTGAAGCTTGCATTTAAACGTTCATTTTGAAGTTAATCTTCTAATAAAAAATAATAGCGCTCCTTGGCCTAGTTAGTTTCACATTAATGATTTTTACAAGATTCGTTCCCACATACAAGTATGATGTGGTAAAATATAACCTAAGAAAACTTATTTCCCTTGTATCTATTATTTTAAAATAACACTTGTAAGAGTTAGAAACAAAAGATTAAGATATTTCTGTGTAAACTCCTTTATACACAAATTATGAAAAAACAAAGATTGTGAAAAAAGGAGTCACATATCCTTCAGACTGAATTATTTTCCAGAGCGAAAATATTTCCTTTGCTACAAGTCAGTAGGATGAATGCAAAATTTTAAAATTATTATGGGAAGTGGACAAAACAATTCCTAAGAGAGATGAAAGAAAATAGAATTCACATATTAAAATTCTGTAACATACACAGAATTTTATTTGCATGATGGTTAGGTGATAAATGCACTATTTGTAACAAAACTGAGTTTCAGAATTGTGTTCCAATGGCAGTGCCTCTATTGAGTAAAACTGTAAAATGAAAGGAATTTACTCCGTAATTCCCAGCCTCCATCCTCAGGGTGTTCAGTATCCCAACAATACAGTACACCGTGCCCTGAACTGTCTTCTAAGGCAGCATTCCATCTTCCATGCCAATTAAAACCTACTGATCCTATATGTCCAATACTTCAAGCCACCATTATAGATAGAAAAGCTGATAAACTAAACCATAATGATGTGTTAGTGGAACCCAAAATGTCTATGGGCCCCACAGTTTCTCCATTAACATACATTTTAACAGTGGCCTTTTAAAGATAATGACTTCCTAGAAAGGTGTGGCTATATGGCTTTAGTAGTGACATAGAGGGAGCGTGGGAGGAGAAAAAGGCTTTAGAGGAAAGAATAGAAACTGACGTGCCTATGGAACATGGGAAAAAAGAGAAGACCACCACGAATTTGGATATGTGGGTCTGAAAGTCAGGAGAGAGATCTGGGCTAGAACAGAGACCTGGGAGCATCAGCATATGAATGGTAATGGGATCCACAGAAGCATGAGTCTGTAAGACTGTCCAGAGATGGTCGCTCCTCTTTGTTTCCACTGCTGCCCTCTTGGTCACTCCCAGAGCTTCTAGCAAGTCTCTCTATCGCCCTTCCTGCCACCTCTGTTCTCGTCTCAGTTCAGCAGCTAGAGTAATTCTTTTGATGATCAGGTGACTTCATTCTCAAAATTCCCATGACCCTTCATCTCACTCAGAAGAGACAAAAGCCTGACTGTGGTTTACAAGGTCCTATAGGACCCCGGGAGCTTGAGATTTCTCCAACCTCATCTCTTGATGTTCACTCCGTTCCACCACAGGGGACAACTTCCTTGTCTTCAAACCTTTCAGAATTGTTCCTTGCTTTCAGGTCTCTGAAATACTACTCACCCACCAGAAATGCTCTTCCTCTAAATAGCCACATGTCAGGTCTTTTGCCTTTTTTAAGGCTTTGCTCAAATATCATCATCTCAGAAAGTCCTATTCTGAGCACCCTTCTTTAAATTGCCCTCCCCTTCCCCTGGCCTGTTGATTTTCTTTTTTAAAGCACTTATCAACTTCTAGCTTTTGCAATAATTTGTTTTATTATGTGCACATTGAAAAATTTCTCCAAGGGCAGAAATGACTTTTGTTTGCCTGTTTATTAAGGTATCCAATGTACCTAGAAATATGCCTGGCATAAAGTACATTATGTAATAATTTATATAATTCCTATGTAAAAATATAAATTATAATCTATAATTTAAAATGATTTATATCTCTACATATAAATTATATCAATGATAATCTATACGTAGAATATTTACTTATGAATTAAAAAATATGTATCTGTTGAATATTGAATGAAATCTATGATAGAATTCTTAGGACTCTAACATTAAGTGTTGGGCAGAATTTCCAAAAAAAAATTGATAAGGAGCTTCCTGTAAAACCAAAGAAAGTTTGCAGATCATGCTTTATCTGAATAAAAAGGAAAAATATCGCAGGAACCAAGAAGTGGTCAACCATGTCACATGCTGGTCAGGAGACAAATGAGGTGAAGACTGAAAAACCTCCTTTGGATGTAACAAGAAGGCTGTCTTGGTGAGAGAAGTTTCAATGATGCATGGATAACACAACTTAGAAAATCTTAAATAAAGCTTACAAAAAGTTAAGACAAAAGAACATAAAAATTCAAACTATGAAATCATCAAGCTTATGCAATTCAGATACTGGATTGTATAATTTGTTTCTATTGTGGCTAGACAACAAAGCATCCCAAAACTTAATGGTTTAAGACAGCATCCATTGTATTTTTACTCATGAGTCTGTGGGATGACTGGGCCCAGGTGGGCGGTTCTGCATCACATGAAATCAGCTGGTGCAGCAGCCATCTAGGGCAGGACTCAGCAAACTTTCCCATAAAGGATGGAATAACAGATATGTTAGGTCTTGTGGACCATATGGTCAACTGGCATGATGATTCAGCTATACCATTGTTGTGAGAAAAGAGTCGTAGATAATATATAAATGAAAGGGCATAGCTGTGTTTCAATAAAACTTTATCTACAGAAATCAGATGGCGGGCCAGATTTCACTGAAAGGCATCATTTGACCACCCATGATTTAGGGGCTCAGTCTGGGGTGACACTTTCAAGATGGCTCACTTCTGGAGCATCTTGGCACTGCTCTATGTGGCCTCTTCATGTGGGTTGGGATTCTTAGAGCATGGGGGCTGGTTCCAAGAGTGAAAAGCAGAAGTTGACAGGCGTAGGCCTGGAACTTGTGTCACTTCCACCACCGTCTATTGGTTAAAGTGAGCCCCAGGGCCAGTCCAGGTTCAAGGGAGAGAGCTATGAAAGGGTATAAGTACCAGGAGGCATGGTTCACTGGAGGCCACCAACCATTACAGACCATCACATAATTCTAAGAGGTTTGCTTATTAAACATGTGTTTCATTCCATGGTCTGTCTGGACCCTTACCTAAGGGAAATGTTTGGTGACTTGTGAAGCCATCCTTTGATCCTTTCAAGAATTCTCTTCTTAATATCACTTTAAAGAATCCACAATTTGCCCGGGCGTTGTGGCTCAGACCTGTAATGCCAGTATTTTGGTAGGTCAACCCAGGCAGATCAACTGAGGTCAGGAGTTTGAGATCAGCCTGGTCAACATGATGAAACCCTGTCTCTACTAAAAATACAAAAAATTAGCCAGGTGTGGTGGTGGAAGCCTGTAATTCCAGCTACTTGGGAGGCTGAGGCAGGAGAATTGCTTGAACCCAGGAGGTGGAGGTGCCAGTGAGCTGAGACCACACCATTGCACTCCAGCCTGGGCAACAAGAGCAAAACTCCATCCAAAAAAAAAAAAAAAAAAAAAACCAAAAACACTCCATCCAAAAAAAAAAAAAAAAAAAAAGGATCCACAATTTATTATTTAAAGACAACAGTTCCTTTCTCCCATTAGCTTGAGAAAACTCTAGGGCTTCTGACACCCACCTTCAAAAATGCTATTTCCAATGCACTGCACTTAAGCTAAAAGGTACTACAGCCCATTAAACTTAGATTACAAATGTGATAGAAAATGACTTTTAGTAGTAAGATTAAAGCAATCATGCTTAACCACTTAAAGATCTATCAAAGTGCTGTTATTTTACAAAAGTAAGTAAATTATAATCTATGTTAGAATGTTCACTTGTGAATTTAAAAAATAATCATTAAACATTCATAAATGGTTAGGCCATATGCTAGGTTTTGGTAAATACAGTCACCATTTTGCTCTTAATATAGGACTCTAACCCATTAGTTGACTTTTAGCACAGTAAAACAAAGACTGCATGAGATTAGATTTTCTCAGTGTGAAGTAGGAAAAAAAGGAAGAATTTAGGTTCTCATAAAATTATTGAACCACAAGAAAATTGAGGGCATATATATATTTTTAGACTGGTATTCTAGTGAACCATATGGTTTGATGTATTAGATTACTTTAATCAAATACAATCATTATACTGATAAAAAGATAATACCAGCTGGCTGGGCACAATAGCTCATGCCTGTAATCCCAGCACTTTGGGAGGCCAACGCAGACAGATCACTTGTGGCCAGGAGTTCGAGACCAGCCTGGCCAACGTGGCAAAACCCCATCTCTACTAAAAATACAAAAAAATTAGCTGGGCCTGGTGGTGGGCACCTATAATCCCAGCTACTCAGGAGGCTGGGGCAGGAGAAGTGCTTAAGCCTGGGAGGCAGAGGCTGTAGTGAGCAAGATCATGCCATTGTACTCCAGTCTGGGCAACAAGAGTGAAATTCCATCTCAAAAAAAAAAAATAAAAAAGAAAAGAAAAGAAGGTAATACTAACTAAGTGTGGTGGCACACCTGTAGTCACAGCTACTCAAGAGCCTGAGATGAGAGGTCACTTCAGTCCAGGAGTTCAGTGCTGCAGTGTGCTATGATAGTACCTGAATAGGCACTGCACTCCAGCCTGGGCAACATAACAAGACTCTGTCTCTTAAAAAATATATATATATGTAATAAATGAAAACCATCTTTTAAAGGGTAATACTAGAACACTGTGAGAAGAACTGGTTTTACTCTTTAAAAAGTGTGACCAAAAAAATGCTGAACGTGCTGTCAGGGATATGGGGTTATAGGCCAAAGGATACGAGATGCCACCAGATGAATATAGCACATCTTCCCATATCAGTTGCACATAAATGTTCTAGGAGGAAAACATTTTAACTGCTAAGTGCTTTAAAACATAATTCTAGCTTGGCATAGTGACACATGCTTATAGTCCCAGCTACTTGGAAAGCTGAGGCTGGAGGATCACTTGAGCCCAGGGGGTTGAGGCTAGTCTGGGCGACATAGCACGACCTTTGTCTCCAGAAATAAAAAATGAAAATGAGGCATAATTCTTATCACAATACAATAAAACTACAAAATATTTTAAAGGCCTTTACAGGTGAAAATTAAAATACTGTCTATTAAACAACAGTGAGGATTGGTCAGATGTGAGCTTGTAAAAAACAAAACAAAACAAACAAGCAAACAAAAAACCACTTAGGTGAAAGTGGAAATAACTGCAAAAGTGGCATTTCTAAAAAATAATAATAATGAGGCCAGGCACAGTGGCTCATGCCTGCAATCCCAGCAATTTGGAAGGCTGAGGCAGGTGGATTATTTGAGCTCAGGAGTTCAGATTGGCCTGGGCAACATTGCAAAACCCTGTGTCTACTGAAAATACAAAAATCAGCCAGGTGTGGTGGCACATACCTATAGTCCCAGCAACTCAGGGGGCTGAGGCAGGAGAATCACCTGAGCCTTGGGAGGTCAAGGCTGCAATGAGCCATGATTGGGCTACTGCACTCCAGCCTGAGCGACAGAGTGAGACCCTGTCTGAAAAATAATAAACAATAATAATAATGATAATAATAACGAAAGCACTGTATATGAGAATTATGGGATACATTAGAGCAGTGATCAAAGGGAAATCATAGCCTTAAATGCTCACATTAATAAAAATAAAAGGATGAAAACAAGTGAATTAAACTCCAACTCAAATAATCTGGAAAAATAACAATGAAATTAACTGAAAGGAAGCATAAGGAAAGAAATAAAGAAATAATATATATTGAAGCAGTAAATAACCGGCTTCGAAATAACAGGAAAATAATAAAACTACATAAATTAAAATGGTGGTTGCTGGGGCAGAGGGAAATACTAACTAACCTAATCAAGAAAACAAAGAAGAAAACATAAATCTATAAAAAGAAAAGTGACAAATAACTTTTATCATGGAGAATTTTTTTTTAATCATGAGAGACTACATTGCAATCATACATAAATAAACGTGAAAACTTTTGAAATGGATAACTCCTAGAAATACAGTTTTATAAAACTGACTCCAGGAGTGAGAAAATGCTTAAGCAGACAAACTTCCAGAGAATTGTTAAAGAACATTTCAAAGAACTACCCCATAAAATGCTATCACACATAGATGGTTTCACAAGAGAATTTCAGCAAACCTTCAAAATTCAAATAATACCAATGCTACATAAACTATTCCAGAGCACAGAAAATAGAAAAAGCCTTCTAAATTTTGTATAAAGCAAGATTAATATTTATACTCAAATCTAATAAAGACAGTACATGCACACGCAAATATAAATCAGTCTCATTTATGAATAGTGATGCAAAAAAACAAATGAAACATTTGCAAACAGAATCTAATACCTCATTTAGAAACACATCATGATCAAGTAGAGTTTATGTCAGGAATGCAAGAATGGTTTGATATTAGCAAATTCATTAAAACAATTCATCATATTAATGTCAGAACAGTTATACAATAATTTCCATAAATGTTGAAAAGGATTTTGATAAATTTCAACACTCATTTCAAATAAAAAATAATAAAATAGGAAGATGGATATGTGCTTAACATAATAAAAATACTTAGCTCAAAAGCCAACTTTTTATTTAATTGGAAAAAAGTTGGTAACATTCCCACTAAAGTCAGATATATGGCAAAGATGCCAACTATATCTACTACTATTTAACATAGCATAGAAGGTATCTGCCAATGCAATTAGGCAGAAGGAAGCAATTTGAAGCATAAGAATTGAAAGAGCCGAAGTTGCCGGGCATGGTGGCTCACACCTGTAATCCCAGCATTTTGGGAGGCTGACGGGGGCGGATCACAAGGGCAAGAGATGGAGACCATCCTGGTCAACATGGTGAAACCCCATCTCTACTAAAAAATACAAAAAATTAGCTGGATGTGTTGGTATGTGCCTATAGTCCCAGCTACTTGGGAAACTGAGGCAGGAGAATCACTTGAACCTCGGAGGTGGAGGTCGAAGTGAGCCGAGATCACATCATTGAAATCCAAGCTGACGACACAACTCAATCTCAAAAAAAAAAAAAAAAAAGAAAAAGAAAAGCTATGTATATTTGCAGATGATATGATAGTATGCCTGTAAAGCCCAAGAGGTTAAATGATAAAACTAACTCAAACAATAAAGTAATTCCATAATAGGATATAAAATTAACCTTCAGAAATCCATAGCTTCATATACACAATGACCAATTAGTTAGAAAGAATAATGAAAGCAAAAATCCCATTTACAATAGCAACAACACAATAAAGATAAAAACTTAGGTATTAGTAAGAACTGTGCAAAAGCTATATGAAGAAACCTTTAAAACATTTTTTTTTTAGTTGAGACAGGGTTTCACCATGTTGGTTGGGCTGATTTTGAACTCTTGACCTCATGTGATCCACCCGCCTCGGCCTCCCAAAGTGCTGGGATTACAGGCTTGAGCCACTGCGCCCGGCACAACATTCTTAAAAGACGTAAGTATACACGTGATAGAAAGGCATCCTTTGTTTTTGGAAAGTATGACCATCATAAGAAATGTTACTTATCCTTAAATTATAAATCTAATGCATTTCCAATAAAAAATACCATTAAGTTTTTGTTTCAAAACTTTACACACACATGTATACACACATACACACATATACGTATGCACATATTTGTGTGTGTATACATACATATGCACACAAATACGTTTATATATACACATATATATGCAAATGGTATATATATATATACACACACACACTTATTCTTGTGTGCTTTATTTTAAATAAGTATATATACTTAACTTTATATTTGTAAATGTGTATATATATTTGTATTTGTATATATCTGTGTATATGTATATAAATAGGTATATATGTATATATATACCTATTTCTATGGGGATATACGTGTGTGTGTGTGTATATACCTACACAAATATATATCTATTTAATATCTATATCTATTTGTATGGGTATATACATACACACACATATATACACATATATATACCTATTTGCATGCATACATACAGTATATATATGTATATATATACACACTTATTTACTTAAAATAAAGCACACAGGAATTGCTAGAAAAACTAAAAAACACAAGGAGGTAGAACTACTCCTAATAGACATTAATGCATACTATAAGACCCCTATAATTTAAATGATGTGGTACTGGAACATAAATAGACTAGTAGAAAAGAATGAAAACTGAAGAAAGAGACCTGGATATAAAGGGAAAATTAGCTTTAGATACATATTTAGGATAAATTCCCAAAAGTGTGATGGATGAGGCAAAGGGTCAATATAGCTATTTTCAGGTATTACCAAATTCCCCTTCACTGGGACTGTTCTCTTTTGCATTCCTACCAGCAGGTAAGAATGCCCATTGTTCCCAGTCTTACCAACAGTGTGTATTGTCAGGCTTTGGATTTTTTGCCATTGATATAGGTAAAAGTGGTGTCTCCGTGTTTTAATTTGCATTCTCTTATTACAAGTTAACTTTAACTTTCCATTTAAGAGCAATTTATGTATTTTTATATCTTTCCTTTTTATTAAGGCATAATTTATGTAAAATAAGATGTATAGCTCTTAAGTGTCCGGTTCCATGAATGTTGAAAATTGAATATACCTGTGTAGCCACCACTAGCACAATCTCCATAACATTTCCATCCCCCTAGAAAATCTCCCTGACTCCTTTCCAGTCAGTCCTCCCACCCACTCCAGAAGCAATCACTTTCTGGTTTGTATTCTCATAAACTACTTTTGCTTATATAAATGGAACATAAATGGAATATACAATAATGTGTATCTGATTATTTCATGTGTTTAATGTTTTTGCTCAACATAATTTTTCAGAATTCACCCATGTTGTGTGTTGAGCATTATTTCATTTCTTTTTATTACTGCTATGGATATAATGCCATGTTTGCAGGATTAATTTTTCTCTCCTAATGGTTTCTCATGGTTGAAGAACTGAGATGCAAATATGGAAAGCAAGACAAATAGAATGAATTGTTGGATTGGAATTGGAGTTACCAGTAAAACTCATTGTTTACAATATGTATGGATACATACAGAAGTAACTGGAGATATGTGTAGATATATCTCAGCATATGAATGCATACATACAGATAAGAATTCCCTGGCTCTGTTTACTTACAGAGCCTGGGAGTAGTGTCATTCCAACAGTAATAACCACACCTTCCATCTATACCTTGGTTTCTAAATAACATTTTCTATGATAAAGAATCAGAGGTCTTTGGAGAAATGACTGTTTCTAGAGTTAGGAAGAAGAAAGCAGAAGCGTGAGTCTGGAACATCTTCTCGAAGACAGTAAGGACACTTTCAAAAGCTGATGTGGCTATCTCAAAAGGACAGGAATGCCAGCCTGAAGTTATTTTGGTCACATTTCAGATAATATGAAACATCAAAATAAATAAAGACAGTAATGGATTTTTATGCATTGAACTATTATTCTAATTGTTATTAAAAATTTTTTAATTAATGTTAGGTAGAGGGAAATTTTTTAACAGAATACTAACTTATAAATGTGGAAGAAATGATAGAAAAATCACCATTTCACAACCACCATACTAATCATTGATTCAGACAAAAATCACCATTGGGTGGAAGGTTGTTGGAAAACAGGATATTCACATGATCTCATGTGAATTGCTTATTATACTGGGAAAATGTAGTATTATAATGGTGGATTTGGCAGACATGATAATAGCCATGTGATCCAAGTTAACATCACCAAATAAGTTATTTCATATGCTCCTGAGGGGATGCCCTGAGAAGGAGATAGTATTCCAGATAAAAATGTTGATTTTAACCATAAGGAAGAACCATAGAATTCCAAATTAAGAGACGTTTGGCAAAACAACTTGGGCTCCAATTATATCAACGGTGTGAAAGACAAAGGGAGGAGACTAAAGAAATCAGACAACTAAATGCAAATGTGGCATCCTTGACTGGATACCTAAGCAGGAGGGAAACAA
Source organism: Cebus imitator (assembly GCF_001604975.1). NCBI lineage: Eukaryota > Metazoa > Chordata > Mammalia > Primates > Cebidae > Cebus > Cebus imitator. Next base: position 579,351 of record NW_016107789.1, on the reverse strand, counting down.
AACAGTTTAAAGGACGTTTCTGAGGCTAGGCGTGGTGACTCATGCCTGTAATCCTAGCACCTTGGGAGGCTGAGGTGGGTGGATCGCTTGAGGTCAGGAATTTGGGACCAGTGCCTGGGCATCATTGTGAAACTCTGTCTCTACGAAAAACACCAAAAAATTAGCTGGGCATGGTGGTCCCAGTTACTAGGAAGGCTGAGGCAGGAGCATTGCTTGAGCCTGGGAGATCGAGGCCGCAGTGAGCTGAGATCACATCACTGCACTCCAGCCTGGGTGACAGAGTGAGACCCTGTCTAAAAAAAAAAAAAAAATTATTGAGACATTTGGGGAAAATCTGAATATGGATTATGTTCCAAAATGTTCCCATAAGTTAGATAATAACATTGCATCGATGTTAAACATCTTAAGTTCAACAATTATATTGTAGTCATGTAGGAGAATGTCCTTGTTCTTAGAAAATATATGCTGGAGTATTGAGGGGTGAAGTGTCATTATACCTACAACTAACTCTTAATTGGTTTAGAGAAAAAAGTAAATATATACATGTTTTTGCTTGTGACTCTCTTTACATATGTGTGTGAAGAGAGAAAGAATAAAGTGAGTGTAGTAAAATGTTAACAATTGTTGAAACTTAGGAATAATGTAGGTAATGTCAGTACTATTTTTTCAACTTTTCTGTAGATTTGAAATTTTTCATAATAAAAGTTTGGGAATTTTTTTTTAGGTAGGGCCTTGCTCTGTTTCCCAGGCTGGAGTAAAATGGTGCCCAGAAAATCGTGTCACCCCAGCTTCCCAAGGAGCTTGAGATCACAAGTGTGTATCATCACACTTGGCTAATTTTTTTTAAAAAATTTTTATAGATACAGGATCTCCCTATGTTGCCTAGGCTAGTCTTGAACTCCTGGACTTAAGCAAACCTGCAGCCTTGGTCTCTCAAAGTGCTGGGATTATAGACATGAGCCGCTGCATCCAGCCAGAACATTATTTTTAACATTATTTTTCATTAGAAACAAGAGACTTCCAAAAAAAATTGCTCTGAATATGTCTGAATATGTCTGCTTTGAACTGTTACCTTCAGGAAATAAAAACTCACTATCTTTGAAGTTACTTCAAGAGGCTCCTTCAATGGGGAGCCTTGAGAAGCTTTGCCTGGAGGACAGGACATCTCCCTTTGGGGCTGGCTGGTGTCTTAAGATGTTCGGGCAAGACAAGGTCATAGTTTGGAGTAGATACATTCCTCTGGCAGTAGTACCTTCAGGGGACTGCCTCTCCTCAGTCATGTGCTTCTCTTGTGGTTGCCAATCATGAGACCCTGTCCCCGGGCCAAAGGATGGGCAAGTAATCCAGACCTGGCCAACAATGTACCCCAGCACCCTAGTCACAGTGATTGGCTCAGGGAAAGGTGTGGGACCTTAGCTAGGCCAATCAGGCTCCTATCCTGATACTTATTTATGGGTGCCTGGAGACTTTTATTTCTGAATGCTGCTACTTTCCCCTGGGATCCTTTGGACAGCGTGATGTCAATCTGGAGCTCCACCAAGAGTCCAGATTATTATGGTTAGCAGCTGTGCGGTTCCTCAGGTTGAGCTGCAGGCAGAATGAGAAGCAGCTGGCTTCGTTTCAGGGCGTCTCAAAGTGATCCTCTGGGTCCTGGGGCCTCTGTTTCTAAATTACAGGCCTCATCTTATGCCACAGACCGAATGCTATAATGTAGACCACATGGTACAAATGCAAGTGTATACGCCCCTCCATCAAATGTCTCCTTGTTTGCTCAAGGTCCTACCCTCTCATTGGTCATTAATTCTTTCCGTAGATAGGGAAGGCCGACTGTGAGCAAAACCTTGAGCAAAGTGCTGTGGCCTGGTGCTTCCCAAACATCACACTGGCCACCTAAAATCCCCCAGAAGCCTTCCAAACACAGCTCTCTGGGTCCCATTCCCAGAAGTTTTCACAAGAGAATCTGTACATTTAACAAGCCATCCAGGTAATTTGAAGTCCTGATTGGGTTTGGGAAACACTGCAGGGGCAGGGAGGGATATCACGGTAAACGCAGCTCAAAGGCATCTCTCAGGGAGCATTTAGATTAGGGAAAAGGATATGGCCATTCGGCCAATTGTACTATGAAGCGGGAATCAGTGCTGGGCGCCAAGAGAACCCTTCCCAGCCTCGCAGAAGTGTGAAAGCTGACCGGTCCTAAGGTGATGCTGGGTTCTGCTGATGGGCACTCACGGGTTTTCCCTCCTCATTATCAAGCCTGCTTGGATCTTGAAACAGTGCCTTCCAAGGAAGGAGTAAACCTATGTTTCAGCAAGTTCACACTGGAGATTTGGGGAAATCAGACCGTTGGGGGAGCTCCTACTGATGTGTATTTTTTCTTTCTGTTTTTGAGATAGGGTCTCACTCTGTCACCCAGGCTGGAGTACAGTGGTCCCACTGTGGTTTACTGCAGTGTCTGCATCCTGGGCTCATGCAAGTCTCCCACCTCAACCTCCTGAATAGCTGGGACCACAGGAGTGCAACACCATGTGCACTACTTTTTGTTTTTTGTTTGTTTTTTGTCTTGGTAAAGATGGGGTCTCCCTATGTTGCCCAGGCTGGTCTAGAACTCCTGGGCTCAAGTGATTCTCCTGTCTTGGGCTCCCAAAGTGCTGGGTTACAGGCATGAGCCACTGAGCCTGGCCTCCTGCTGATGCCTTTTATGGAAAGAAAGGGAGGGTTGGAGGAGTGTGTGTGTGTGTTGGAGGAGTGTGAGTGTGGTATGCTGTGATGTGGTGTGTGTGTGTGTGTGTGTGTGTGTGTAGCCTTAACTAGGGCTCTTGGCCAGCACGTGTTCACTACATTCTTGTCAAGCGAGAGAGTGTTTCAGCGAGCCAAATAAAACTCCAAGTGACCTTTTCATCAAATCAGAGTGTGCCATTGTGGATAAAAAGCACGGGGCATTGTAGTCGTAATCACTGTTGTTTACTGGCCACCTGCTAACAAGCTGGGGAACATACTAGCCTGTTTACATACCTTCTCATTTAATCCTCTCAGAACCCCATGAAATTAGGACTTTTTTTTTTTTTTTTGGTTTTACAGATGGAGAAATGGAAACTTAGAGGGGTTAGTACAACCTTCTGTTTATGTTTTTCTAAGTGTTTTTGTGAGTGATCCTTAATAGATATTTTAACCAAATGTACATCACTTAAGTGGCAAGCTTTTTCCTCAAATATTTATTTGATGAGTATTTATTGAGCAACTATTATGTTATTATGTGCATAGTCCCTACTAGGTGTGATAGGAAAGATGGAAAAATATTACAAATAGCTCTTCCCACTAAGGAGCAGTTAATTTGTTTTGGAGGTACAACAATCAAAGGATAGGCCAAGGATGGAGGCTGATTCCTACAATCCCAGTACTTTGGGATAAGGTAGGCAGATTT
>NW_016107789.1:539757-575690 GCF_001604975.1 Cebus imitator | reverse complement strand
GGGTTTCACCATGTTGACCAGGATGGTCTCGATCTCTTGACCTCATGATCCACCCGCCTCGGCCTCCCAAAGTGCTGGGATTACAGGCGTGAGCCACCGCGCCCGGCCCAGATTTCTTGAGCTCAGGAGTTTGAGACCAGCCTAGGCAGCATAGTGAGACTCTATTTCTACCAAAAAAAAAACATAACTGGTGGCACATGCCTGTAGTCCCAGCTACTCAGGAGGTGAGGAGAATTGCTTGAGCTCAGGAGGCAGAGGTTATAGTGAGCCAAGGTCACAACACTGCACTCCTGCCTGGGCTACAGAGCCAGACTGTCTCAAAAAAAAAAAAAAAAAAAAAAAGGATGTTTTCCCTGTTTGTGTTGTGTTTTACAGCAATTATCAAATTGCATTTGGGCTTAAGTTGTGAAAGTCTCTGCTCCTCCTTAGCCCCTTAGGGGTAAAGAACTCCATTTCACTCACCTTTGTATTCTCAGCACATAGTAAGAACTTAATCGATGTTGATGAATCAATGAACTGACAAACTGGAATTTGGAGGGTGTGAATAAACATTCTAATCCTTTCTCAGGTGCTGAAGAGCTTAATGAAACTTGCAAAGAAATCTACGTCCAGAATAGAAAATAGCTATTATTGAGCAAGGAAAACTTTCCAAAATAAGAGTACATTCCATACACAACCATTCAAAGTATTTCTTAACCAGCGTCCCTGGATGTTCCACGAGATGTTAATAAGTATTTCTTTAAAAGGAAGAAAGAATTCCACCGTCCAGTACCTTTAAGAAATGCAGGGTTAGATATGATTTCTTTACTGCAGGAATTCTTAGAGCCTTTAACAGACTGGTATGCACTATGTATAAACCAGAAGCTGTAGGTAGTTTGAAGAATATACTGTACATGGTAAGCAATATTTTCCAAATGTATCTGACAGTGGACACCTCAGGGCAGGAGTGGAGAAAGTAAAGAAAAGAATTGCAGGGTCAAAACTAGAATGAGGTGGCTGGGCATGGTGGCTCACGCCTGTAATGCCAGCACTTTGGGAGGCGGAGGCAGGTGGATCACCTGAAGTAAGAAGTTCGGAACCAGCTTGGCCAACATAGTGAAACCCCATATCTACTAAAAATACAAAAAATTAGCCAGGTATGGTGGTGCATGCCTGTAGTCCCAGCTACTAGGGAGGTTGAGGCAGGAGAATCATTTGAACCAGGGAGGCAGAGGTTGCAGTGAGCTGAGGTCATGCCATTGCACTCCAGCTTGGGTGACAGTGAGACTGTGTCTCAAAAAAAAAAAAAAAAACTAGAATAAGGTAAAGGAGGTGGCTGGGGTACAAAATTTAAGAACCATCTACTTCTATGAAAACCCTAGTGAACCGTGGGACTGAGTGTCTCCTTAAATTTTGCACCCAGGTCACTTTGCCTCATCCCAGGCCCAGACCAAAAAGAATTCCTAATAACATCACTGAAACAAACATTCCATAAACCCAATTTGGGAAATGTTCTGTAGCCACTCCCCGTTGCCAGTATTTAGTCAGGGGTAATCATTTTGTTTCTGTTTTTGTTTATTTGTTTTGTTTTTTCACTCAGTACTCTACAAAGAAGGAAGGGGTAAGGGAGGGGTAATCATTTTGAAGATGATAACAAAAGTTTCTGAATCTTCTTTTTCCCTATTTTGTCATGATTCTGGCTCAACTTCAGAGTTGTGGAAGCCTTTCCTGGCCCTGACCCCTAGGTGGAACCTCCTATGGAAGTCTGGCCAAGGGCACGGGAACCCAGTTGGTGCTTGGAGCAGGGCCAGGCTGCCCCTTCAGACTGGTTCAGTGAAAGGAAATCCAAATAGAATGAGTCTGTTCCACCCACCAGAAGAAGTTGCTAGTTGCTCAATTTCCTTTCCTTCTTTTTTTTTTTTTTTTTTTTTTTTTTTTTTTTTTTTTTTTTTTTTTTTTTTTTTTTTTTTTTTTTTTTTTTTGAGATGGAGTCTTGCTGTATCACCCAGGCTAGAGTGCAGTGGGTGCAATCTCAGCTCACTGCAGCCTCTGCCTCCTGGATTTAAGTGATTCTCGTGCTTCAGCCTCCCCAGTAGCTGGGATTACAGGTGGGTGCCACTACATCTGGCTAATTTTTATATTTTTAGTAGAGCAGGGGTTTCACCAGGTTGGTTAGGCTGGTCTTGAACTCCTGGCCTCAGGTGATCTCCCAAAGTGCTGAGATTACAGGCATGAGCCACTCAGCCTGCCCCCCTTCATTCTTGAAAACAACAGAGATTAAAAGAAAGTCAATAAAGGATTTCCTAATGACTAGGACAATGTCTGGCACTCAGTAAGTTGAATGAATGAGTGAATGAATAAATGAATGGAAGAGGAGCCAGGAAAAGCATCACAGAATTAACAAATGTGAATCAGAGAGGTCCCTGACATCTCTCTTTCTCTTTTTAAATTGTGTTCCTTTGCACTATGGCGAGAACTGACCTCTCCTTGCAGTCTCTCCTCTGAGCTGGACATTCTGCTTACATCTTTGGGTTTTTCCATTTGTACAGTCTTCTCATTAATGTCTCTCCCAACGTAAAGTCCTGTTTGATCTTAGAGCTAATGACTAAAGCTGGGTGGGGCAAAACGCCTGAAAAAAAACTGTTTGTTCAAGAAAGTGTGTACATGCTGCAAACTCTCTTTCCCTCATCCATTTTATTTCTTCCAGTTTCTTTGCATTGTTTTGTTTTGTTTGAGATGGAGTCTCACTCTGTTGCGCAGGCTGGAGTGCAGTGGCACGATCTCGGCTCACTGCAACCTCCACCTCCTGGGTTCAAGCGATTCTCCTGCCTCAGCCTCCCAAGTAGCTCAGATCACAGGTGCACACCACCACACCCGGCTAACTTTTGTATTTTTAGTAGAGATGGGGTTTCACCATGTTTGCCAGGTTAATCTCAAACCCCTGACCTCAGGTGATCCACCCTCTTCGGCCTCCCAAAGTGCTATCCAGTTTTTTTAAATCCATGAAAACAATCATCTTGAAGGGTTGCAAGCTTATGCAGCCTGCTGTATTTTGTTGTTGTTGTTCTGTCTTGTTTGTTTTAGATTTCGGCAGTCTGAAGCCAAGGTTTTTAGTTTCTGTCTCTAGTGATAAGGATAAAAGAGGGATGAGGACGGGGCTTTATTGGCTCAACTAGAAAGAGAAACTAAGAGCCCAAGACTGTATTCTCTTCCTAGGACGCCCCTATACTAGTGACAGATACTCAGGGCACTTAATATACTCCTGAGTTCAGTATCTCTTTAACTCGTTGGTACTCCACTCCTTCTTAAGTGAAAACACTTCAGGGTAAACTCAGTCTAAATAAATGTAGTGAAATATGCGGTTTTTAAATACTACGTTGGCATGATAACCATGCCCATTTGGATGGCATGCTGAAATATTAGATAACGAACAAAGCTTCATTTGTTTGGTCATTAATCTAATTCAAGTATTACAAGCAACTGATATTAAAATACCATTGTTCTATATTATAGTCCAGTTAAAGAATTAAAAAGCTGAAAGGGGATATTTCCAGAATTAAAATGGCTACCGTATTTACCAAATATCTATAAATTTCCTGGGCAGTCATTTGGTTTCCTGAGAATTGGCATCAGAAATTTAACATTCCAGATCCAGAAAGCTGAAAAAAACAAATCTTTCTGTGTTTCTCAGGACGTCATCTGACTTGGTGGTATAAATGGAGACTATGCCTGCACTATCCATGAAATTATCAGTTTGTCTTGCCTCTTATGCATTTTAAAATACTCCATCACTTTTCGGTATTTGCATTTCATTAGGCTAGACCATTTTAAATAATGATATCTATTTTCCCTCGATGACAAAACATTTCAATCAGCACATAAGATGTCTATAATACATTCAATAGTTTCTATAATCAAGTGGTTGAATCTGTGAGGATCCATGTATCCTCATAGATGGATGCAGGTTGGGGAGTAAACCTTACCCTCCAAACTGTAGACACTGGAGCTCAAACGCTGCTAATTTTCCACGCTGTTCATGCTTTTATCTTTGCATGCTCTTTTGGAACCCTTTCGCTATAACACCCAAAAGCAGAGGAGAGGACTTAGAGTTTCTTTCTGGGTGAAGAGAACCTTGAATTCTACTCCTAAACACTCAGTGATATTAGGGGAAACCATTAAACTTACCAAAAGCTCCATGAAGCAGATATTTTGTACCTTTCCAAGATGCTGTTGGCATAACATCAGGGCTGTATACAAAGACGTCCTCGAGTCCTTCTGCCAGGACGAAAGCTCTTTTGTACTGGATGAGGAGTGGGAAACGTCTGTCGGGTTTGGGTTGGCTTGGTTATAGATGGAGGCAAACAGCGTGTGTTTTCATCACCATGTGGGCAAATTCACTGCCTCAGTTCTAGTGAGTCACACTGAATCCTCTCTCTTGAGGGTCAAGTCTCTGGTCCAAAAGGCTCTGTTTTTAGTTGATCACAGCATGGTGCGTGGCTGGTCATCCCCAGCTGATTTCAGTGTTGTGTCAGGTGGTCTAAGAATTCATTATTAATATAATAATGAAAACCTGCTCCAGGTAATGAGTTAACTTGGTTTAACTTCTCCCATGCTGGGGATGCTATCTTCCCCTTCTTTAGTCTTCCTGAATGACCATAGGTAGTTAAGTGTCTTCGTTTCAAAGGATATTCCTGTAGGTAAAGTGAATTGAGTGAGATGATCAACACGCATTGTGGAGTATTGAAGGCAGTTGAGTTTAACTTATAACAAGTGCCAATGTACCAAAAAGCACCCAGGAATTACTATTAACAAACCTGCAGATAATTCAGCCCTTGGCTAACACTACAATCTCATCTGTGTCACTGGCCCTAAAATCATAACCCTCAAATGACACGGGTCTTGTATCTGGTCTGAGAACATGCCACACCCTCTCCCACCTCAGAGGCTTTGTCCTTGCTGTCCTTCCTCCTGGAATGCCCCAGGTGTGGCTTTTCTGACTTGCTCCTTTCATTCCTTGGGTCTCAGCCTAAGCGTTCATCCTCAGAAGGGCTTTGTGGCCTCCTCACCTCCTGTCCCATTATTTTCTATCTCACCACCTCGTTTATTTCCCTCATGACAGCCATCATGTTCAGAAATTGATTTTATTTATTCATGTGTTGTCTGTTTCTCCCCTCCAGGAGCATAGAGACTGGATTTATTTTTCCAGTACACAATGCTAAGCACAGGAAGGCATTTACTATGGATTTGTGTCCTGCCACAAATTCTAATGTTGAAGCCCCAGGCCCTGATGTGATGGTGTCTGAAGATGGGGTGTTTGGGAAGTGACTAGGTTTAGGGGAGGTCCTGAGGGAGGGCCCCTCATCATGGCATTAGTGATACCAGAGTGTTCCTCTGATTGTGAGAACACAAGGAGAAGGCAGCTGACTGCAAGCCAGGAAGACAGCCCACACCAGAACCCAACCATGCTGGTGCCCTGATCTCAACTTTCAGCCTCCAGTGAGAAAATAAATTCCTTTTGTTTAAGCCATGCCATCTATTGCATTTTGCTATGGCACCTGGAGCTAACTAATACAGTACTTAAGTCTTTGTTGAATGAATGAATGAATATACAATCTCCTGTAGTAATCAAGAGTTACATTTTGTAATCTGAGTTGTTCTGGATAACTTTTTAAAGTGTCCATTTGCCAGGAGTTCACTCTATATTTGTTAAGCCATTATGACATGGAGCTTTACTAAATACAACTTGTCTATTTTCTTTGGTACTCTTATCACAAATCTTTATTATTGCTAAACCATACAGAAAGATACATCCAGGCAAAGTCCATGTGCACAGCTGGCCATGAGTTCATAAGTCTTAACCAACCAGGCTTATCTGTCAAATAGCTTTTTAAAAAAAATACTGGCCAGTTGTTTGAATTGTTCAAAAGTTTTAGCACCAGATAGACAAATCCACAAAGTTGTGAACATCTCCAGAGGACATGTCCCCAAGGTGGTAGAGCATAGCGTGTTTGTTTTTAAATATTTTATTTCCATAGGTTTTTGGGGAGCAAGTGATATTTGGTTATATGAGTAAGTTCTTTAGTGATGATTTGTGAGATTTTGGTGCACCCATCTCCTGAGCAGTATACACTGAACCCAATTTGTAGCCTTTTATCCCGCACCCCCTTCCCACCTTTTCCCCCAGAGTTCTCAAAGTCCATTGTGCCATTCTTATGCCTTTGCAACCTTACAGCTTAGCTCCCACTTATGAGTGAGAACATACGATGTTTAGTTTTCTGTTCCCGAGTTACCTCATTTAGAGTAATAGTCTCCAATCTCATCCATGTTGCTGTGAATGCCATTAACTCATTCCTTTTTATGGTAAAAACTAAAACTTAAATTGTCTTTGTTTGTTAAAAAAAAAAAAAAAAAAAGATATTAGGTTATTCTGAGCAACTTCACCATGCTGGGGAAGGTCAATTTTTGCCTTTTTCTGGACAAAAAGTTCCCGATTCCTGAATTGTTTCTTTGCTGCTGGTCGCAAAAAGCAATCAACAAGAACCTTTCAGTCTTAGAAACTTAGTTCACCTTTAGCACATTCTACAGAGAAAATTCTGGTTGTGCTACTGATGTGGAAATTACATCTATGTGACTGTATACTTAGGTATGCTAAGCAATTACTGACATTCTACTAATAAAAATAAATATTAACAAACCTTAATTAAGGCATCACCATATGCTAGGTACTGTTATAAGTATTTTAAACAGATAATTTAATCTCATCTTCACAATGATGCTAGGGAGTAGATACCATTGTTAGTCCATTTTACAGCTGAACAAACTGAGCCTTTAAGTAAGAAAGGGATGCTGTGCTCAAGAAAACTAATAGTGGCTGGGCACAGTGGTTCATGCCTGTAATCCCAGCACTTTAGGAGGTCGAGGTGGGATGATCACTTGAGGTCAAGAGTTTGAGACCAGCCTGGCCAACATGATGAAATCTTGTCTCTACTAAAAATATAAAAATTAGCTGGGTGGGGTGGCACGCACCTGTAATCTCAGCTACTCAGGAGACTGAGGCATAAGAATTGCTTAAACCCAGGAGGCAGAGGTTGCCGTGAGCCAAGATCGCACCACTGCACTCCAGCTCGGGCAACAGAGTGAGACTCTGTTTCAAAAAAAAAAAGAGAGAGAGAGAGAAAATAAGAAAACTAATAGTGCCAATGACGACTGATATACTCAGGTATGCTAAGTAAAATTTGGTGTAAGTACTTAAAAGAACACATTATTTTCCAGTTAAAATGTCGTTGTTTGTATGCAGAGAACACGACAACTTTGAAGAATTCCTGTCTATTCAATAAATGGTTGCCCTATGGGAATAGCATACAATAATCAGCTAGACTAGTTCAAGTTACACACATGCTTCAAAGTAATAATATTGCAAGATCCATGAGAGTACAATCATGAAAATTTTGTTCATATAGCATGTTTGGTAGATAGAAAACCCTCAGTAAATGTTTTTGATTAAATAAATGAATTCAATCTTTAAAATTTTCTTTAATTAAACATCACCAAAACTTTAGACTACTTCCCTCTGTGTTTCTTTGAGTGATAAAATTTTATTAAATTAAATCTTTACCTTTAGTGGATTTGTAATCATTTCCCAGATTTTTCCCTGCCTTTTTTCTAACAAGGTGACCTGTGCCCTAGTCACCTCTGTTTGAAATTTGTACTGCCTAGCTAAGCCCAGAAAATGATGGGGGATTTATTTTCTACGGACGTATTAATTAGTTCTGTGATGAATGTGGGACCAATAGCTAATATCACAATTACAAAATTCTAACCACTAAGTCTCTTCGGTGAATAACAAACATATTTGGCAGTTGAAAAAGAGGATAGTGGGATTCAGCTGCTAATTTATAACCCTTCAATGAATGTTTTCTGCAATTGTCGGTGCTGTGAACACTGTCTTGAATAGCCAGATTTTTGGCATCTCGCTAACGTTACCCAACCTCTCTCCCCACAGCCATTCCCCAACCTTCCTTCCCTACTGAACTGGTGCTTGATGCCCTCAGGCGGATGTGAGAGAGCAGAGCTGTCAAAGGCCTGGTTCTGAATGGCAGTGAATGCCAGCTCCAGCCCCAGCTCCCAGAATGGCAGTTACCTGCTTCAAGAAAAACTTAAACCACCCCCAGAGAAGCCAGTTTGACGAATTATAGGTCTGCCTCTCACTAGATTTCCTCAACACTGAAATGTCACTTTTCTCTGCACCTTGCATGACTATAAGCCACATTCTAGCTACTTCTTGAGAGTTTTGGATTGCTGATTTTATTTACTTAATTCAGTTTAAATCTTTTCTGTTTCCTTTATACTGTAAACTCACCTTAGCACAAATGATTAAGTTCCATTGCTATGACTTACCTAAAAATAAAGGTGTACATACTCTAGGACCTTGTTGGTCATATACAATTAGCATTATTTAATTGTTAGAAATGTATATAGAATCTCAAGCCCACCCCAGGTCTACTGAGAGAGAATGTGACTTTTAACAAGATGCCCAGGTGATGATTCAGATGCAGAATAAAAGGTGAGACTCGCTACCCTAAGAGACAGAGTAGGAAGTGGTCAATCACCCAAATAAAAGACAACACATTTTAGTGCACTATGCATTCTATCCAATCTCAGAAAATAAATGTTACTTGCAAGGTGCACAGATCATCTCTTCTTTGCCTTAGTCTTTGGGCAAGTGTGTGTGTGTGTGTGTGTGTGTGTGTGTGTGTGTGTGTGATTAGCACTTCAGCACTTGTTTGATAGACTATGACGTAAACCTTTGCTATCCTCTATTTTTTTAAATCTCGCCACCAGTTTCAGCTTTAAAATTTTCAATTCCTATGTGACTAATTGCTTCCTCTAATTCCTGCATACCTTTTCTTTGCTAGTAAGAGGCAGTTATCTGGGGGATTTCTACAAGATGTATAGAGTTACATGAGACTATTCTCACCCTAACAACCAAAACACAACAGGTAAGCTCAAAATAATCATTGATTTTTAAAACCTATCAGAGAACTGAGGGGACAAAGAAACAAAAATGAACCAAACTCGAGAAAATGACAAGCTCTGTATAGGAGAGGAGGGACTCATGGTCATTGTCACCTCTAGGGGAATGGCAGAAGGAAGTCTGTGAACAGCAGGGATGAGAAGTCAGCTGCAATTTTAACAAGCTTGGAATGGCTGCCTGTGGGCGGAGGAGCCCCAGCCACAGAGGGCGTCTGCACCTGCCTGCCTCCTCTTTCCTGGGAGTCCTCACATCATGCTGGGAATAGTTCGCCAAAGCGGGGGGCAGAAAAGAAGGGCTAGGGGAAACTCCTATGGACATTTTGGGTCTTCATAGAGTCTAGGAAGTTGCTGGGGCCAGTGAGGAGCAAAAGGGCTGAAAGAGTTCTTCAGAGATACAGAAAGCAGGGGGGGCAAAGGGCAAGGAGAAATCAAAGAGCCATCAGCTGGGCTGTAAAGCAGGCTGTGATCTCCCACAGTTCTGAAGTCTGTCAGCTCACTTTTGAAATACAGGCCTATCTCAAGAATCTCATCAGCTCTGCTGAAGATAAAGTCCTAATCCTACCCTCAAAACGTTGAGAACAATTGCGAACTGAATTAAACTAAAGCTACAACAATGCCCAGACCCAGATCAATTACGGATCACACAGACTCAGCTCCTTGCAGAAGGGGCTGGCTCTTTTCTTTTTTTGAAGGTAAATATGATTTATTTTGTATTCATTCTATTTTTCTTTCATGCAAAGAATTCAGTATGCAATAAAACATTTCAAGATCTGTGAAAAAGCAAGAAAATATGTCTCATGGTTAAGATAGAAAAGAATCAATAGAATCAGATCCAGGGCTAGCTTAAAAGTTTAAATTATCAGACTGAGATATTAAAATAAAAAATGTCTATAATATAAAAATGTTAAAAGACCTCATGGAAAAGAGGACAACATTCATGAAGAGATGGGGAATTTCAAAAAAGTGGTGGAAACTAGAAAAAAAGAACCATATGGAAATGCTAAAAATGAAAAACACAATATCAAAAATAAATTCATTAGTAGCAGCTTAGTAGCAGACTCAACAGCAGAGGAAACTGAGCATCTGACAGTATTTGGGTTAATTTCAAACAACCCAACATATGTGCAAATGGAATCCCAAAAATAAGAGAACAGGGACAGCATGGCAGAAGAAATCATTAAAGCTTTATTGGTCAAGAGTTACCAAAATTGATTAAAGATATCAACTCATAGAACCAAGAAGTCCTACATCCATGTTGTGTGTCAGGGGAGGGTTGGGGGTGGGAGGAAAACCAAGAACCTTAACACGCCCACAAGAAGAATAAATATGGAAAAAGCAGCACCTAAACAAATCATAGCCAAACTGCTGAAAAGCAGGGATAAGTGGTAAATCTGGAAAGCAATCAAAGGGGAAAAAAGACATAAATACAAGGGAACAATGATACAAATAACAGATGACTTTTCACTGGGATCAATGAAGACCAAAGACAATAGAACATCTTTAAAGGGCTGAAAGAAAAACACTGTCAAACTAGAATTCTATACCCTTCATTTTAAATATACATATTTAAAAATGAAGATGAAATAAAGTCATTTTCAGACAGGTAAAAATTGGGAAAATTCATCTCCAGTGGACCCATGCTACAGGAAAAGCTGACATAAGTTTTTCAGACTGAACAGAAAAAATAGCAGAAGGAAACCCAGATCTGTAGGAAGAATTTAAGACTCCCAGAAAGGGCTTTAAAAAATGGACAGAGCTAGGCGTGGTGGCTCACGCCTGTAATCCCAACATTTTGGGAGGCCAAGGTGGGCAGATCACTTGAGGTCATGAGTTCAAGACCAGTCTGGCCAACATGGTGAAACCCCATCTCTACTAAAAATATAAAAATTAGCTGGGCATGGTGGTGTGTGCCTGTAATCCCAGCTACTCAGGCAGCTAAGGCAGGAGAGTCACTTGAACCCAGGAGGCGGAGTTTGCAGTGAGCTGAGATCATGCCACTGCACTCCAGCCTGGGTGACAGACAGAGACTCCATCTGAAAAAAGAAAAAAAAAAAAACACCAGGCTGGGCTCAGTGGCTCACACCTGTAACACCAGCACTTTAGGAGGCTGAGGTGGGTAGTTGACCTGAGGTCAGGAGTTTGAGACCAGCCTGGCCAACATGGAGAAACCCTGTCTCTACTAAAAATACAAAAATTAGCCAGGTGTGGTGGCGCATGCCTGCAATCCCAGCCACTTGGGAAGCTGAGGCAGGAGACTTGCTTCAACCTGGGAAGTAGAGGTTGTGGTGAGCTGTGATTATACCACTGCACTCCAGCCTGGGCAACAAAAAAAAAACTTCATCTAAAAAAAAAAAAAAAAAAAAAAAGATAAATGTTAAAGGCCTTTTACAAAGAAATATTTTTACATCTCTATGTCTATTTATCTATGTGTGTGAATATAATATTTGAAAAGATAATTGACTATTTAAAGCAAAAAAAAAAACCCCAACATATTGTGAGGTTTATTACATATTTGAGAATGGAGTAAAATGTCAGATAATAAGAGCATAATGGGTTGGTAGGGGAAGAAATAGAATTATACTGTTGTAAAGTTCTTGCACTATCTGTGAAGTTGTATAATAATATTTTTTTAGTATCCTGTTTGACAGTAAATACAGAGAATAATTTCTAGAGCAGTGGTTCTCAAAGTGTAATTACCAGATATATATCACCAGCATCATCTGAGAACTTACTAGAAATGCATATTTTTGAGCAGTATCATGGACCTACTAAATAAGGAGCTGAGTATGGCCCAGAAATCTATGTTTTAATAAAAGCACTAGGTGTTTCTAATGTACATAAAGTTTAAGAACCACTGCTCTTAAAAACAAAACAAAACAAAAAAAAGAACCACTGTTCTAGAACAACCACTCAGAAACCATGAAGAAACATAGCTAAAACAAGAGATAAAATGGAATGATTAAAAAATGCAATATGGGGCCAGATGTGGCTCATGCTTGCAATCCCAGCACTTTGGAAGGCTGAGGTGGGCAGATCACTTGAGGCCAGGAGTTCGAGACCAGCCTGGCCAACACAGTGAAACCCCATCTCTAATACAAATAAGAAAAATTAGCTGGGTGTGGTGGCGCATACCTGTAATCCCAGCTACTGGGGAGGCTGAGGCATGTGAATTGCTTGAAACCGGGAGGTGGAGGTTGCAGTGAGCAGAGACTGTGCCACTGCACTCCAGCCTAGGCAACAGCGAGACACTGTCTCAAGAAAAGAAAAAAAAAAAAAAAAGCAATATGGCCTGGGTACAGTGGCTCACGCCTGTAATCCCAAGACTTTGGGAAGCTGAGGTGGGAGTACCACTTGAGGCCAGGAGTTCAGCATCAGCCTGGGCGACATAGCTCAACCCCATTTTTAAAAAATAATAATAATAATTAATTAAAAAGAATGCAGTATACCAAAAATGAGGCAAGAAAACAGAAACAGAAACAAAGAATAAAAGGGATAAGTAGAAAATAGATACCAAGATGGGAGAATTAACTCCCATCAGATTAGTAATTATATCAAATATAAACATAGTAAACACTTCAATTAAAAGGCAGAGATTGTCAGATTGATATAAAAGCAAGATCCAACAATATGCTACTGACAAGTACAAAATTATACGGACATAGTTTAAGGCCAGGTACAGTGGCTCATGCCTGTAATCTCAGCACTTTGAGGTCAAGGCAGGAGAATTGCTTGAGGCCAGGAGTTTGAGACCAGCCTAGGCAACATAGCAAGACCCCCATTTCTACAAAAAAATTAAAAATTAGACAGAAGTGATGAGACCTGCCTGAAGTCCCACTATTTGTGAGGCTGAGGCAGGAGGATTGCTTGAGGCCAGGAGTTCAAAGTTACAGTGAGCTGTGATCTCACCACTGCACTCCAGCTTGGGCAACAGAGTGAGACCCTGTCTCTAAAAAACAAAATAAAATAAATACAATATAAAAAGACATAGTCTGAGAGCACAAGGGTAGATAAAATATACCGCACAAACATTAAGTATAAAAAAACAGGTGTAGTTATATTAAGACAGACTTCAAAATAATTATATCACTAGAGATATAGAGGAAAAATATTAATGATAAAAGAAAAATTCATCAAGAGGATCCATCAGTCATGTGTATGCAATTAAGAATAGAGTTCCAAAATGCAAAAGCAAAATTTGACAGAAATGGACAAACTGGCTGGGTGTGGTGGCTCACACTGTAATCCCAGTACTTTGGGATGCTGAGGTGGGAGAATCCTACTTGACGCTAGGAGTTCAAGACCAGCCTGAGCAATACAGTGAGACTCTGTCTCTACAAAACATAAAAAGACGTTAACTGTGAATGGTGGTACGTGCCTGTAGTTCCAACTACCTGGAAGACTGAGGTGGCAGGATTGCTTGAGCCTAGGAGTTTGATGTTAGAATGAGCTATAATTGCACCATTGTGCCCCAGGCTAGGTGACAGAATGAGATCCTGTCTCAAAAAAAAAAAGGACAAACCTACAATCATAGTTGGAGTGATTTGATTTTAACACTCTTATCTCAGTAATTGGTAGGACAAATAGATAAAAGATCAATAGAGATATATATTTGAGCAACACTGTCAACCAACTTGACTCAACTGATTTTATAAAATATTATACTAAATAAATGTAGAATACACATTTGTTTGTATTTGAACCCACATAAAACATTCATTAAGATGGACTATATGCTGGGCAATGAAAGATGTTTTAATAACTGTTAAAAATTAAAATCTGACTGGGCGTGGTAGCTCACATCTATAATCCCAGCACTTTGGGAGGCTGAAGCAGGAGGATTGCCTGAGTCCAGGAGTTCAAGACCAGCCTGAGGAATATAATGAGATCCCAAAAAACAACAAAAAACAACAAAATTAGCTGGGCACAGTAGCACATGCCTGTAGTCCCAGCCACTTGGAAGTCTGAGGCCATGAATGTACCACCACACTCAACCTGGGCAACAAGTGAGACCCTGTCTGAACAACAAAAACAAAAAATTAGAATCTAATAAATTGTAGTTTCTGACCAAATAGTAACAAATTAGAAATCAGTAATTAAAAGATACCTGGCACTACACACCTATTAAAACATCAAAAATTAAAAATAATGACAATACAAAATGCTGGTAGGAATGGAGAGAAACTAGATCTCTCATGCATTGCAACTGGGAATATGAAACGGTAGAGCTATGCTGGCAAATAGTTTATCAGTCTCTTAAAACCTACATTATAAAATGACCTAGAAATCGCACCCTGGGCATTTATCTCAGAGAAAAGAAAACTTATATGCACACAAAAATGTAATTTTCATAGCAGGCTTGTTTGTAGTAGCCCAAAATCAGAACAATTCAAACGTCTTTCAGTGGGTGAGTAAGTAAACAAATTATGGTATATCCATATCATGGAATACTACTCAATGATAAAAGAGAAACTTACTATTGATATATAAAACCATTTGGATAAATCTCAAGAGAATTAGACTGAGTGAAACAAAGTTCATCTTGAAGGTTATATACTATGTGATTCTATTTACATAACATTCTTAAAAGTTTTTAGGATTTATTTTTAATTTTTAAATATAGAGACAGGGTCTGTATGTTGCCCAGGTGAGTGTCAAACTCCTGGCCTCAAGTGAGCCTCCTGCCTTGACCTCCCAAAGTGCTGAGATTATAGGCATAAGCCACCATGCCTGGCCTCTACAACATTGGGGGAAACTGAGTGAAGGTACCTAGAGATTCTCTGCATGATGTTTGTAATTTCTTGTGATATTATTATTATTATTTGAGACAGGGTCCAGCTCTGTCACCCAGGTTGGAGTGTAGTGGCATGATCTCAGCTCACTGCAATTTCTGCCTCCTGGGCTCAAGTGATCTTCTCACTTCAGCCTCCTGAGTAGCTGGGACTATAAGTGCATGCCACCACACCTGGCTAATTTTTAAAATTTTTTTAGAAACAGGGTTTCGCCATTTTGCCTAGGCTGTTCTCAAGCCCCTGAGCTCAAGTGATCCATCCACCGTGGCCTCCCAAACTGCTGGGATTGCAGACATGAGCCACAGTACCCAGCCTATAATTATTTTAAAAGAAAAACAAAAAGTTACATGGAAAATTCATAAATATTGGGAAATTAAGCAGCACTCATCTAAACGACTTATAAATCAATGAACAATTACAAAAAACATTAGAATACATTTGACTTAAATGATAAGGAAAATAAACATACCAAACATTATTGGATACCATGAAAAATTTTTAGTTTTAAATGCCCTATTAAAAGTAAGTAACAAGAAGAAAGATTTAAAATCACATTACCTTCCATCACAAGAAAGTAGAAAAAGTCAAGCAAATTAAATCCAAAATAGATAGAAAAGGGAAAAAAATAACAAGGAAAATTAATGAAATATAAGATGAAAAAACAATAGAGAAAATCAATAATATTAAAATTTAGATCTTTGTAAAGTTTAATGAAATTGATAGGCCCCTTAGCAAGATAACCAAGAAAAATACATAAACAAAAATTTTCAAAAGGAGTGAAAAGGGGTTTATCACTACTGACTGTATAAACATTGAAATCAATCAAACTTTCTATCCATATATTGTCAAATTTAAGGGAAATAGACAAATTTCATGAAAAGCACAAATGAACAAAACTAATGAAAGAAGAAATTAAAAACTAAATAGCCTAATACCTGTAAATAAAATTATATTCATAGTGAAAAAAAACCTTCCCCCAAAGAAAACTTCAGGCTCAGGTGGCTTCTCCATTTAAGGAAGAAACAGTACCAACCCTACACAAGCTTCTTCAGAAAAAAAGTAATACTTCCAAATTTGTTTTATGAGACCAGCATTATCCTTATAAAGTATTAAGGCAAAAAATTTTTTGAAAGATCAGAAAAGAAGTAAAGCTGTCATTATTCACAAGCAACATGTTTGTGTATGTGAAGAACACTACCAAAAATACTACTCAAACTAATAAATGAAGTTAGCAAGGTTGTAGATACAGAAATTGACTGTATTTCTACACAAACTCAATAAACTTCTGGGAAATGTTTTAAAATTTACAGACACATCAAAAAATATGAAATAGCTAGGAACAGATCCAACAAAAGATCTGTAAGACATCTCCACAGAAAACTGCAAATATTGCTGAAAAAAATGAAGACATAAAAAAATGGAAACCTATACTATATTCATAGATAAGAAGGCATATTGTTTAAATGTTCATTTTTCCTAAGCTCATCTATACATTTTATGCAATTCCTATAGAAATCCTAGCAAGCTTCTTGGAAGAAAGAAAAAAGCGGAATCTAAAATGCATATGGTAATGCAAAGAACATAAAATCGTCAAAACAATCTTTTTTTTTTTTTTTTTTTTTTTTAGATGGTCTCACTCTGTCACTGAGGCTGGATGCAGTGGCACGATCTTGGCTCACTGCAGCCTCCACCTCCTGGGTTCAAGCGATTCTCCTGTCTCAGTGTCCCGAGTAGCTGGGATTACAGGCACCCACCACCGTGCCTGGCTAATTTTTGTATTTTTAGTAGAGACAGGGTTTCACCATGTTGGCCAGGCTGGTCTCAAACTCCTGACCTCATGTGATCTACCCACCTCAGCCTCCCAAAGAGCTGGCATTACAGGTGTGAGCCACCATGCCTGGCCAAAACAATCTTTAAAAAGAACAAAGTTGGAGGATTTACACAGTCCAATTTCAAGATTTTTGTAAAGCTCCAGTAATCAAGAAAGTGTGGTATTGGCGAAACATAGACAAACAGACCAATGGAACAAAATAGAAAGTACATAAATAGAACCACACATATATGGCTGATTGATTTTCAACAAAGTGGTGAAGTCAATCCAATTGTGAAGGGAAAGTCTCTTTAAGTATTGCTGAAACATAAAACTAAATCTTGACCCTTCTTTCATTCCATAAACAAAAATTATTTTGAGATAGATCACAGACCTAAATAGAAAAATCTTATCTGTAAAGTTTCTAAAGAAAAATATAATATCTTTCTGACTTGAGTCATGCAAAGTTT
The DNA here is from genome assembly GCF_001604975.1 of Cebus imitator. Classification (NCBI taxonomy): domain Eukaryota; kingdom Metazoa; phylum Chordata; class Mammalia; order Primates; family Cebidae; genus Cebus; species Cebus imitator. Next base: position 558,609 of record NW_016107789.1, on the reverse strand, counting down.
TGTGATAAAGACCCACATACAAGCTATAAAAGAAAACATCAATAAATTGGACTCTATCAAAACTAAAAATTCTATTCATAAAGGACATCATTAATAAAATCATGTTTTTGACAAAGCACTTGTAATTATAATACATTAAAAAAACTCCTAAAAGTCAAGCCATATAACAGCAAGATTGCAGGATACAAGGTCAATATAGAAAATTGGATTGTATTTCTATATACAACAATTAAAAAGGTAAGTAATCCAATCTAAAAACTAAGCAAAAGACGTGGACAAATACTTCAGAAAATAAGATATACCAATGACCAATAAGCACATGAAAAAGTGCTCAACTTCATTAGTTATCAGGGAAATGCAAATTAAAATGACAGTATTATTTCATACCCATTAGAATGGCTAAAATCTAAAAATCTGTCTATCTTAAATGTTGGTGAGGATGCAGAGGAGCTGGAATTCTCATACATTGTTAGTGGTATTGTAAAAGGGTAACACCTCTTTGGAGATCTGTTTGGCAATTTATAATAAAGTTCACATATATTTAATCTTTGACCCAAGAATTCTACTCCTAATATTTATGCAACATAAATGAGAACATACGTTCACAAAAAGACTTACACATGAATATTGATAGCAGCCTCATTCATAACAGCCCCACACTGGAAGCATCCTGAATATCCATTAACAGGGAACTAGATAAACTATGCTATATATGCACAATTGAAATACAAAATTCAAATGAATGTGACAATGTGGCAGGATCTCAAAACTATATTGACAGAAACTTTGCGTCAAAGAGTACACTCATTTATCTGAATGTCAATAATGGACAAAGTTATCCTATAGTGATAGAAATCAGAAAATAATTGTGTGGGTTGGGGGATTGATTGGAAAAAGATATAAAGAAACTTTCTGGGGTGACAAAAATGTTCTGTATCTTGTATGGGGCAGAGGCTGGCTACATAGATATACATTTACAAAAAATCATGCACCAAACATTTAAGATCTGTATTTTATGTTTACCTCTTAATTAAAGAATTAAATGCTGTCATTTTTTTAAAAAGCAGAAAATGAGAAGGGTAGTTAAAAATCGGGAACAAAGGTAGGCATTAACGGATGTTTTCCTGAATGGAAACCTCTACACCATTAAATCCAACCAGGATCAGCAGTTTTATTTAACATTTTTATAACTGATTTGGAAGATCTTCAAGTGTGCAGATGCCACTGATGTCTTTCTGGTGGGGCCAAGCCAAAATTACAACACTATCTCTATAGTAAGGCAAATTTTTAAATTTCAGGTCATGATCCATTGGCGGGTGGTGAAATCAACTTAGTATGTCAAGACCTAAATATTTTTCTTTTAATAAAACAGATGAGACTAAACTAGAAAACATCAGAATGCAGCCAGGCATGGTGGCTCATGCCTATAATCCTATCACGTTGGGAAGCTAAGTCAGGTAGATGATGAGGTCAAGAGATTGAGCTCATCCTGGCCAACATGGTGTAACCCCACCTCTACTAAAAATACAAAAATTTGCCAGGCCTGGTGGAGCACACCTGCAGTCCCAGATACCAAGGAGGCTGAGGCAGGAGAATCACTTGAACCCGGGAGGCAGAGATGGAGGTTGCAGTGAGCCGAGATTGTGCCAGTACACTCCAGTCTGGTGACAAAGCAAGACTCCGTCTTAAATATACATATATCTCAGAATGCATATAACATGAGGGAAGTATTGTTCTGTGAAATGTTTGCCTGAAATGCATTGGATTGACTTCTAAGTGGCTTATTTATTTTTTAAGAGAGCAATGGTTAGGAGTACAACAGAGAGGGTAGTGGTCACTTATTGCTATAGCCCAACCAAGCCTTGGCTGCCCTATGCTTAAATTTACTTAAGATGTGTATAAACAGACACGTGTGTGTATTGAGACATGATGTAAAATGTATCTCTTACTGTGAGCTGAGATAAAAATTTTTGAGGCTTCATAAGCAGGTAAAAAGTGATATCTATTCAAGCAAGTTGTGGGGATATATAGGAGAGCTTGGGGCTCTAAATTCTTGCAAGGAAGGGCCCGGGAGTTACTATCCATAGTAACAGCATAGACTGATTCAGCGCACAGTGTAAGGACACCAAAATGCTGTCCCAATAGGAAAGAGAGAAAAGAAAGACCTCATCTTTTTATTGTACAAAATTATGTTCCCTCCCCACTTAGAAGAGACAAAGCAGCAGGGATGGCTTCAAAATGGCAGGATTACCCAGTGCATCTGCGCAGTGCCACATTGCGCAACTCCAGAGGGTGCCCTCACACAGACTGCAACGTGAATAGCTCCCCCTGGAGTTGAGCAGTGCACAACCCATGCAACCCTACCAGGCAACTGTAAGCACAGTGATTAAGAGCACAAGCTTTGGAGTACAACCAACCTGGGGGCTTTTCTCAGGTTGAATCCCAGACTATATAAACTGAGGCAGGTTATTTAGCCTCTTTGAGCCTCAATTTTCCAAAAAAGATATGTCATACATCCCTAGGGCCTATTTCAGGGTCTGGCCTTGAATAACAATAAATATGAGTTAATACTAGTACCTGCCTATAAGGTGGTAGTGAGGAGCAAAGAAATCAACATATGAAAGGTTTTTAATAACTACAAAAGATGACAGACTGAAATAGTAACATTCTCCAGGATGGAAAGATACACGTTTTGTTCAAACTATTATTTTTTTCAAAAGCTGTAAGCTATGAAGAGAATGGATTTTTTAAAAATCCTGATACAGTGGAACTCTGGTAGGATGGGGACAATTATTGAAGTTTGAGAGTATATTTGGAAGAAATAAAAAGTAGGAAATGCATACACTTTGTTATTTACAGTTGTACGGCAGGTAAGGGCAAAATGCGTTAATAAACGCAAAGAAGTTTAAGAATGATATTGTCATGAGCCATGAGCCAAAAGCTGCAAGGTTTGGGCTCACTCCTGCCATGGGGTGGGGAGTGACAGCGGAGGGGCTATATACCTTTCCTCTCCCAGTGCTTATTTCCTGGTGGAACCGTGGTTTTGACGCAGACAGGACAAGTCTTCCTCCTTACTAAAGTCGCACAATGAAGCAGGTCGCCCAAGATTGAAAGCACGTTTCCAGGGCGGACTCCGGGCCCCGCCTTTGGCCAGCAAAAGTACATTCTGGCAGGGAGGGATCTCTAAGCCCCAATGTGAGGTCATGCCGGTTAGCAGTTAGAAAAGAGGCATTTCTCACACTTGCTAATGAGTTTGACGCTTGTGAAATATAAACAGGAAGTGGGAGCTCTCCTAGGCGACCTGAAGAAAATATACTCCCAGTTTGGTTAACTTGTGAATCCGAGTTCTCTAGGTCATCAAGGACACTGCCAGTTAAGACTGACTCCCAACTCAAGAGGCTACTCTTCACCCAGTCTCAGCTGTGACCCCATTTTTTCCAGTCCTTCCCACAGCCAGGTCACTCAGCAGCTAGGTGACTGACCCGAAGCGCAATGGGAAAGGCTTACAGTCATCTCTCAACTCCCCGAACTTGCAGGGCAGGAGAGCGCAGGGGTCAGTGAAATCCCCAGCCAGGCCTTATTTTAGTCATGAGTTTCCACTGGCTCCCTCCTCTGACTGTATCAGGGCTGCTCACACCGCGGGATTGGAGTTTCAGCTGTTTTCCCTGCTCCCGGCTGAGTTAGAAGGTCAGAGCCCGGACTTTTCCGGGGGAGGTGGATGGGGCCCTCTGGCAGCCTAAGTGAGATGGCCCAGATCTGGGCCGCTGGAGGAGGTCTTTCTGCCCCGCTTGGGATGGCTTCTCCCCGCTTCTCCACCCAGGCATCTTGGTTAGTATCAAATTAAAAACAAAACACAAAGCAACACAAGTTGTTTGTTTGTTTTTTCCTCTGTCAGCCAGTGGCCTCGATACAATTTTCCCAGGACTGCTTCTCCTTCATTGCTCAATTTATCCTCTTCCTAGAGGATAAATTCAAGGGCAGGATCCATGTAGGATTCACCCATAAGCACAGCGCCTAGCACAGAGTAAGGGGCTCATTAAACATGTGTCGACTGCATGAATGCTAAGATTTCACTGTAACCAGCGGTTTTTTTCTTGTCTCTCTCATCCCTCCCGCCCAGGGTGCTGACCGCAAACAGCGCCGCCGAAGTTCCTAACAGGCAGGGAGAGGGCGGATCCCGGCTGGCGCACCACGTCCTCGGGGTCTCAGTCCCTGGGTCCACGCAGAGGGGCTCGCGGTCCGCGGTGCTGCGGCCTGAGCCCCGGCCACGTGAAGCGTCACGCCCTGCGCTGCTGCAGGGCAGGCGCCGCCGCCGCGGTTGTGTAACGCTGCAGCCGGAGGGGAGGCGACCCGGGCGCCTCTGCTCCGGAGGGGGCAGAGGAGGGAGGGAACGCCGGGCACCGCGCCCGGTATCTTTCTGTGCTTGACTGGCCTGGAGGAAGGGGGTGACATTGGGGCACCCAGGGGGCTGCGCAACCGGGTGCCCGCCCGCCCGCAGCCTATGCCCGGGAGCGGAGCTACAGGGGAGCGAGAGGCCCTCGGCTCACACCCTTGGCGGTCAGGTGCGCGCAGCGTGCTCGGCGGCAGCCTCAGCTGCCCCTGTCCTTGGCCGCCGGCCCGCTTCCCATGGGGTGACATCCGCCCCGCCCCTCAGTCCCTCCCCAAGGCGGGCAATTCCTGGACAGGAGGGTGAGCGGTGGGGGCAGGGAAGCCAGGACAGAAAGAAACCCCAGCCTCTGGGTAAGGCTGGGGGGCCGGGCGACTCCCTCCGCTGCGCGCCGCTTCCTCCGAGCGGGCCGGGCGGGGGAGGAGGAAGAGGGCTGGGCTGGAGCTAGCAAGGGGATATTCCTCTCCCGGCTTGAGTCAGACGCGGGCGGATCCGTCCTCCCCCGTTCCCTCCCAGGAGACGGGAACTTACTTCATTTCCCTGGGGCAGGTTCGCCCACGTTACCAACTCTCCCCCTCCCCCAATTCCCCGGTCCCTTCCAGCTTCCGCGCCCCCCACCCAGCTGGGCAGGACCCAGGTCGCGCTGCCACCCCCTCTTCGGGGAAAGACGGCCGCAGCCGCAGACACCTGGGGGCTGGGGCTGGGGGTGGGGGCTCCCTAGCAGCCGCCGGAGCGTTGTCCAACACGTGAGACTCATGTGATGAAGCCGGGGGAGGGCGGGCAGGTCGCTCCTTCCCTCCCCGGCAGTGGCCAGACGTGCCTGGAGTCACAGGGTAGAACACGTAGCTCCAACCCACCCACTCGCTCCCATTTAACCCAGCCCGCAGCCTCTCCATTACTCCTCGGCTTGCCCCCCCGCCCCCCCACTCCGCCCTAACCTCCCCCCACCCCGCTCCCTCCCGCCTCCCCGCCCGCTCCACTTCTCATTCACTTGGCTCGCACGGCGCAGACCGCGCAGGGAGCACACACCGCCAGTCTGTGCGCTGAGTGGGAGCCAGAGGCCGCGGGGACACCGGGCTATGCACGCCCCCAACTGAAGCTGCATCTCAAAGCCGAAGATTCCAGCAGCCCAGGGGATTTCAAAGAGCTTAGACTCAAAGGAACATCTGCGGAGACACCCCAGAAGCCCACTCCAGGACAGTCCTCATCCGAGACGCGTCGCTAGTGCAGACAAGAGCGCGCAGTGGCCCCGGCTCGCCGCGCAATGGAGCGGATCCCCAGCGCGCAACCACCCCCAGCCTGCCTGCCCAAGGCACCGGGACTGGAGCACGGAGACCTACCAGGGTAAGTTGGCACTCCTTGGCCCCTTCAAGCCTTAGCTCCAGCCCCATGTTATGCGCCACTCTCAACTTGGAGCAGCTCCGGGCGCACCGGGGGCGGCGTGGGGGGGGGGGAATCCTTGCGCCACCGGACACCTGCAGCCTTGCGCACGCAGTCACGACCCTTCCTGGTCTCTCTTCCTGCAGGATGGATTTTGCCCACATGTACCAAGTGTACAAGTCAAGGCGGGGAATAAAGCGGAGCGAGGATAGCAAGGTAAGGAAGTGCACCCCTGGGAACCCCGCGCTCAGCCCCTCGCGCGCGCTGAGTTTCCAAGAAAAGTTTTCTCGCTTTGAGACTGGCGAGGGGATGCAGGGTGTGGGCTCGGTACCTCTACTGAGTGACTTGGAAAAGAAGGGGCAGATGATGGTTCTGGGTGCTACTCTGCTCCTCTCCCGGAGTCTTGCTGCGGGGCTGGGAGGAGGATAGTCTTCCTATCCCCTTCCCCAGGCGCCCACCGCCTCCCCGTGCGTCTTGCAGGAGACCTACAAATTGCCGCACCGGCTCATCGAGAAAAAGAGACGTGACCGGATTAACGAGTGCATCGCCCAGCTGAAGGATCTCCTACCCGAACATCTCAAACTTACAGTAAGTGAGAAGCTGGCCCGTTTCCAACCCAGCTCCTTTGCCCAGAGGGCGGGCGGGGGTCACTCGCCGCCTGCAGGTTCCGCGGGGAACTGCAGACCAGACGGGCGGATCGGAGCTAGCGGGTGGCTCTCTGGTAGGGTCCTCCTCCCCAGTCCTGGCGTTTTCTGGTCGATTCATGCAAATGAGGCGAGAACCGCTTGGACCTCTCCAAGTTGGCTCCAACACCAGCTGGCCTTCCTTTTCAAGAGTTTAACTTCTGGTGATTTTCAGGATTCCCTAGTTTTTCTCAGTTAAAGGACTACGCCAAGCAAAACGCACGTTTTATTTACCCCTTCTCCTCCACCACTCCCTCCACCTTTTTGCTTGTTGTTAAATAAGGGGACTTGCTTTGGCGTGTCCTTTTTTACTGCCTGTCCTTTCTTGACAGTAGCCCTCAGCTACTTGGCAGCCTTTGGTTGGGGAAATGGAAAAAAAAAAAAAATTGTATTTCGGGAGGAACAAAAAAGCCTGGATGAGCTGGAAGTTCTGAAAGGGTGTAAGGAAAGAAGTAGGGGAAGCCTCTTGGCTGCCAGACATAATAGAGGTCTCTCTCTGAGTTGACACCACTGCGGGGAAATGTTATCTCTGGATTCCCCCGAGTTAAGGTCAGCAGAGGCTGCTGGAGAAATTTATCTGTCAAAGCATTTTCCTGAGGTAGTTGCAGCCACCAAAATGCCTCCAAAGATAGCTGACACCGTTTTTTAAATTCTTTAATTAAAGACTTGAGTGTGTTTATCTGTCTTTTTAAAAGCATGCACTACAGACTTAAAACGGCCAACCGGGAAAGACTATTCCACTTTTTTTTTTTTTTTCTCTATTAGAGACATTTCTCATTGCTAATAAATGTCCCAAAGGTGGGACTTCCCTGACCTCACAGCTGACTAAGGCTCTATTCCTTCCAGACTTTGGGTCACTTGGAAAAAGCAGTGGTTCTTGAACTTACCTTGAAGCATGTGAAAGCACTAACAAACCTAATTGATCAGCAGCAGCAGAAAATCATTGCCCTGCAGAGCGGCTTACAAGCTGGTGAGTGCTGATTCTGGCTATCCTCTTTATGAGTGAGCACAAATAGAAAGCCTGTGGTCTCAACATCTGATGTAAGAAACATGACTGCAACAAATTGCTTATGCACGTTCATTGGGGGAGATGCAGTTTTATCTTTCCTAAAAGGTCAGACTTTTCATTTGAAATGCTGTGTGCCACCTGGCATGAATACGTATTAGTAAAATGATAAGATATTCCTGTGGCATTTTGGCTTGAGAGTCTCTGGGTTCCGGGAGATTTCCCTACTCCCTTTTAAAATGCCAAGGCACCTATAATTTGCATTGTGGGTGTTTTACAGTTGGTCTCCTTAGCCCTCTGTCATTGGAGAAGAGATTGTGGGTATGCCCCAGTGTTTTCCTGTGTCTTTGCTTCCTTGTTACTTGGTGTGTGGTGTGATGCTGGCAGGATACAGCAGGAGTTTTTCCTGCATTTCATGTGGTTCCCTGAATAGCCACTAGGTATCTTGGTGAATTGCACAATCTAGCGAAACCACTGAAGTTTCATCATTTGTTTCTACTGACTTCCAGAGAATCAGAGTCACCTTCTAACCTCTAGTCTCACTCTTTCCAAATAATACTGTACAGACTGGGGGGAATTATTCTACCCACTCCCTCATTTCATTCTTCTCTGTCTTCCTCTCAAAGTCTCATATGAAAATTGCAAAATCCCAGCAAATGCTTCTGCTAGTTTCCTCATTAAAAATAGGAAGACGGTCATACCTAATGTCTTGAGGATCATGGATAGAATATGTGGAAAAAAACGTAGAAATAGAGATCCTAATTAAAGATCACAGCATGACTGCAACTTTTACAAGTCATTGAAAATAAGTTTACTTTAGGTGATATTGTTCCTTCATTCTTCTCATTTTATGACTATCCGGCCTCTGCCCATTTTGCCATGGTGCAATATTACATGCATTGACTCTTAGGTTTATATCAGAAGGTTCTCTGCTGCCTCGCTTACGTAGAAAACTCACGAACAACCTCTATATTCCAAAACAGGGAAAACAGCCCATCTCTGTTAATTACGGTCCATTTCCATGATGGACTATTATGCAGCCACTAAAAAATCATATTTTATCTGAGTGTTAGCATATGGATTATTTTAATCCTTTATACTTTCCAGTGTAATTCTTCTCTGAGCATATTATTGTTGGAGTTAGGAACACAAATCAGTAATGCAATTTTTTTTTTTTTTTAACAAAAACGAAAACTCCCTAGTGTTTGGGGCATAGATATCCAGGTGTACTACAGGGTCTTCTGAAATGTCTTCCTTCGGATCTGTTTCCCCAGGTGAGCTGTCAGGGAGAAATGTGGAAACAGGTCAAGAGATGTTCTGCTCAGGCTTCCAGACATGTGCCCGGGAGGTGCTTCAGTACCTGGCCAAGCATGAGAACACTCGGGACCTGAAGTCTTCGCAGCTTGTCACCCACCTCCACCGCGTGGTCTCGGAGCTGCTTCAGGGTGGTACCTCCAGGAAGCCATCAGACCCAGCTCCCAAAGTGATGGACTTCAAGGAGAAACCCAGCTCTCTGGCCAAAGGCTCGGAAGGTCCTGGGAAAAACTGTGTGCCAGTCATCCAGCGGACTTTTGCTCACTCGAGTGGGGAGCAGAGCGGCAGTGACACGGACACAGACAGTGGCTATGGAGGAGAATCTGAGAAGGGCGACTTGCGCAGTGAGCAGCCGTGCTTCAAAAGTGACCACGGACGCAGGTTCACCATGGGAGAAAGGGTCGGCGCAATTAAGCAAGAATCCGAAGAACCCCCCACAAAAAAGAACCGGATGCAGCTTTCAGATGATGAAGGCCATTTCACTAGCAGTGACCTGATCAGCTCCCCGTTCCTGGGCCCACACCCACACCAGCCTCCTTTCTGCCTGCCCTTCTACCTGATCCCACCTTCAGCGACTGCCTACCTGCCCATGCTGGAGAAGTGCTGGTATCCCACCTCGATGCCAGTGCTATACCCAGGCCTCAACGCCTCTGCCGCAGCCCTCTCTAGCTTCATGAACCCAGACAAGCTCTCGGCTCCCTTGCTCATGCCCCAGAGACTCCCTTCTCCCTTGCCAGCTCATCCGTCCGTTGACTCTTCTGTCTTGCTCCAAGCTCTGAAGCAGATCCCCCCTTTAAACTTAGAAACCAAAGACTGAACTCTCTAGGGGATCCAGCTGCTTTGCTTTCCTTCCTCACTACTTCCTAAAAAACAACAAAAAAGTTTTTGTGAATGCTGCAAGATTGTTCCATTGTGTATACTGAGATAATCTGAGGCATGGAGAGAAGATTCAGGGTGTGTGTGTGTGTGTGAGTGTGTGTGTGCGCGCGCGCGTGCGCACGTGCACATGTGTGTCTGCGTGTTGGTATAGGACATTAAAGCTCCTTTTGGCATAGGGAAGTCACGAAGGATTGCTTGACATCAGGAGACTTGGAGCGGGGGACTGTAGCAGACTTTTGGGCTTTTCTCCACCCAGAGAATAGCCCCCTTTGATACACATCAGCTGGGTTTTCAAAAGCTTCAAAGTCTTGGTCTGTGAGTCACTGTTCAGTTTGGGAGCTGGGTCTGTGGCTTTGAGCAAAAGGTACTTTCAAAAGAGGGCTTTCCAGAGCACAGCTCCCAACCAGCTGTTAGGACCCCACCCTTTTCCCTTTCTTGTCGACGTGACTCACCGGATGACCGGGAGAGAGCAGTCAGACTGAGCTTTCAGCTAACGCGGTGAGGTAGCAGGCACTGGTAGCACGGCAGTGGTTTGGGGGGGGGGTTCCGCAGATCTGCTCCCCACCCCTGCCTGGGACGAATACGGAGAAGGAGCTCCCTACTCAGGCTTTCGTAGTGATTAGCTTACTAAGGAACTGAAAATGGCCCCCTTGTACAAGCTGAGCTGCCCGGGAGGGAGGAGTTCCCTGGGCCTCTGGCACCTGTTTCTAGGTCTAACCATCAGTACTTGCTGTTCAGGGAACCAAATCAAGGTCTGAGAGATGCAGACACACCAAGCAAGCACCCCAGAGTGCACAAAGCTGAGAAACTACTAGACTCACTTTTCAATTCTACCCTAAAACTCCTTTTAACCAAGCTTAGCTTCTCAAAGGCCTAACCAAGCCTTGGCACCACCAGATCGTTTCTGTAGGCTCATTCCTCTTGCCCAACGGCATATGGAGTGTCCTTATTGCTAAAAAGGATTCTGTCTCCTTCAAAGAAGTTTTATTTTTGGTCCGGAGTACTTGTGTTCCCCACGTGTCCAGCTAGCCCGGCAGCAGCTTTTCAAAATGCACTATATGCCTGATCGCTGATCGTGTTTTTTTCTTTTCCTGTTTTTATTTCGGTATAAAGTCGTTGCCTTTATTTGTAAAGCTGTTATAAATATATATTATATAAATATATTAAAAAGGAAAATGTTTCAGATGTTTATTTGTATAATTACTTGATCCACACAGTGAGAAAAAATGAATGTATTTCTGTTTTTGAAGAGAAGAATAACTTTTTTTCTCTAGGGAGAGGTACAGTGTTTATATTTTGGAGCCTTCCTGAAAGTGTAAAATTGTAAATATTTTTATCTATGAGTAAATGTTAAGTCGTTGTTTTAAAATACTTAATAAAATAATTCTTTTCCTGTGGAAGAGAAAGATGGTCTCCTGATTTTTTTTTAAATAGCTCAATTGGTGTGATGTGGCTGACTTCCATGCCCTTTTTTCTTGGCTGAAACAAACCAGTTAATCTCAGTGTAATTTCATTCAGCTTTTTATATGCTTTGTATTCAATCAGAATAAGCTTAGTCAACTTGGCAGGTAAATACTGGTTTAATTTTTTTTTTAACCCTTGCCAGAGTTTCGCGATCATCCTCTCCCTCTTTCCAGAGTTAAGTGAAACGCATATTTTCCCCCGCCTGCTTTTGTCATGGTTCTTGGAACTCGACAGAAAACCAAGGTATGATACTGTGGGCCGCAGCGTCTGGGGAGCTTGCTGGAGGGAGAGGCACTTTGAGAAAAGATTTACTGGATTATTATGCAATACCAATTGATGCTGGGATAGCACCTCTTTGCCAAAGCAGTCTGGCTTTTTCAAATCTAGCAAGGTCTAATGGATTTGCCATATCCTGTCTTATTCCTGCTGGAGGCAACATTCCATAATTATTTTCTACATCCTTCCTGGACTTCCTCTCCGGTGTGTTTGTGCGTGAATGAATATTGGTGTTCCTTAGAAAAGTGCTCTTATTTAAAAAAAATTCCATGGGAAAAGTGGGAAATGACCCAGTCATGTATTTTCGCCTCTCTCCTTTGCCTTGATTTGCAACATTCCCGTGGGATACTCCCTCTCAGAGGTGTCCTGGTGGCCAGCACCTAGCTCAGCACGCTCCAGCTCCCAAAGCATCCCAGTCTTCCAGAACCCCCTGGTGGGCTGCAGCACAGCAGGGAAGCTGCACCTAGGGATTTCTCAGCCAGGCAGAGGTTCCACCTGACCATGAGGACTGTTGGCTTCACTGCTACCTTCCCTGTTTCCGGATGGGCCAGCAGGTGAGAGCGAGCATTTTCTCTTGCTTGTGCTAGATGCATGCGGAATGCACATAACTGTCCCCAGGCCACATGGTGTTGTGCAAGGAGCCGGGACCAGGAGTTGTAGGCCTGGCATCAATAGCTGGTGGTCTATCACCTCCCTCCCTATGCCTGCTCTTGACTAGATAAAATAAGAGTTCTGAGCCCTCTTCACAAGTCCTATAGCAGGCAGATGGCAAATTCTGTAAGCCACTGTTTCTCCCAGATCAACGCCTGGGTTTCTAGGTCTCATGCCTGCAAAACACCTCAATTGCTTTATGAGTTGCCATCCTTTTTTGGAAAAAGCCCAACAAATCGAACTTATCCTGGTGATAGAGCCGGGGGTTGAAATCAAGACCAAACTCTTTTTGCATGACCCTCTCTTTTTCCTAGGCCACTGCAGGAGGAGTAGCTATGGGGAAAGAAGGAAGTGGTTGGAGCAACCTGAACTGAAAAAAAAAAGATTTGAGGGTTCCACACATAGTCAACCCAGAATCCCCCTATATGGGAACCTGCCCCTGACACACAGCCCTAAAGTTGCAGCTGTCCCTCCACTTGATTTTCTGCTTCCAGTTCGTCCTTAACCTTGCTTCTAGCCCAGTTTTAGCAGCACCCAAGTGCGCTCAGAGTGGGGTACGGGGGAGGGGCGAGCACCCCAGCCTAATGCCTACTGCGGACAAAGAGGATCTCTGTTTAAAACGCGGGGTATGTGAGTGTCAGGGGGTGAAGCACTGGCTCCGGGGCCAAGGAGAGGTGGCAGGCGGCAGGGGAGCGGAGGCTGGGGATCTGGCCGCCTTCAGACAGGGCGTGATCCGCCTGGCCTGCCGGGATGGTCTCACCCAGCGCTGACCTGCCTCGCCTGTTGACACAACGTCACGTTTCCGACTGCAGCCCTTTCATGTGCGGCCCGCGGCTAAAAGCGGCTGCCGGTTCCTGGAAGCAGACGTGCCTGGCACCGCGTCAGCAGAAACCTGATCCCCGGGGAAGCTTGGCAAGGCCTCGGGATCGCTCGGCCCCCAGAAATAGGGCCTGGCAGCGGGCGCGGGACGCACCCCCTCGCGCACAGCAGGAGAGAATCCGAGCGCTCCCCCCACAGGGATGGGAGGGAGTGCTGGGTGGGGTAGGGAGCTGGATTTAGGCAGAGCACGGAGACCAGGGCTTAATTAACTAGAAGCTAGAAACTTCCCACGGGTCATCGCTCACAAATGCACGTCAGACAATCTAGAAGTATCATTATGGGTACTATTAAATTCACATTTTGTAGATGAATAAAAGCAGGCTCAGAGAGGCGAGGTAACTAGCCGAAGGTCACACAGCTTCTGAGGGGCTAAAGCTTTTGTGGGGTGGTGGATCTGCTGGTTTGTGGATCTCTTAATTGGATCCAAGACGAAGGCTTTCACAGAGCCGAGTTTTTAATGACTATAATAATACAAATATGGATATTTATTATTAATAATAATTACAGCAAATGTGTTTGTGGCATTTACTATTTGCCAGGCACTCTGCAAAGCGCTCTACATACAATAACTTAATTATCACAGCAAGTCCATGAAGTAGGTAAATTAGTGTACAGTTAATAAACTGTAGGCACAGAGAGGTTAAGTAACTTACTCAACGTCACACAGCTCCAGTGATAAATTGTAATTTAAACCTAGGAAATTTGGCTGCAAAGTTTATGTGTTTAACTATAAAACCACACTGCCCTTCTAGCTAAGTTAATAATAGTAAAAGTAGTAATAATTATGATTATTACTCTCCTGTTTTGAGTACTTTCTTTGTGCCAGGTATTAACCACTTCCTGTGAATCGCCTCTACTGCTTATAGCAACTGTGAAGGGTAGACATGAACATACTCCTTCTTTTAAGTAAAAAAATTTTAAACATGCTCATTTTACAGATGAGAAAACTGGAATTCAAAGGAAAGAAATGCTTCATCTGAGGTGACACATCACAGAAGGGACAAAGCCATCCCTTTCTCTGGTATGGAACTGCTTCTACACTGAGCTCCTGTGATGTTGGGCTTTGATACATATTATCTCATTTAATCCTCAAAATAGCCCTGCAGAATAGGTACTATGATGCTCAGCCAGTGGATGAGATAACCAAGCTCAGATAAAGTTATTTGCCCAAGTCTTGATTTGCTCCTTACCAATGTCCCCACACACTGTCCCACAGCAAAGAATGGGCCCATCCTCTGGCTAGAGAAATTAACCCAGCAGGATGATTACAGAATATGGGGTGGGGGGGCCTAGAGGTTGACTGTGCTGAGAACCAGAATCTAAGCTTGAAGAAACTATATCAGAGTATTTTGGGCTGGGCACAGTAGCTCATGCCTGTAATCTCAGCACTTTGGGAGGCCTAGGTGGGAGGATCACTTGAGGCTGGGAGTTTGAGACCAGCCTGGGCAACATGGTGAAACCCCCATCTCTACAAAAAATACAAAAATTAGCCAGGCATGGTGGTACATGCCTGTAGTCCCAGCTACTTGGTAGGCTGAGGTGGGAGAATCACTTGAGCTCAGGAGGTAGAGGTTGCAGTAAGCTGTGATTGCGCCACTGAGCTCTAGCCAGGGTGGCAGAGAGAGACCCTATCTCAAAAAAAAAAAAAAAAGTATTCTGTCTACGGGGAAGGGGAGAGATTCCTTTTCTCGTGTCTCTCCTAAGGTTAGGAAAGGTCCAGGCCCAGGGGACTAGCAAGGTATGAACCAGCAGGGGCAGGGCAGTTCTGCGGGAGGCAGGCAGGCTGAGACTGCGTTCCAAGCTCTCTCTCTGGAAGGGAGCCTCTGCGGGCTTAAAGACCAGGCCACTGCAGCTCCTGTCCCTCTCAGATTTCTTTGGCCCACCCACACCCTGGCCTGTCTCTCCCCTTTGGCCACCACCCAGTACTTGGCTGGTGAGGGGTATGCAAGAGGCTGCCTCGTTTTGTGGAATGGGGCCAGGATCTCAGGTTAGAGAGGAGACAGCACATATTGCGTTCCCACGTGGTTTCATCTGTGTGTTAACGGGATCGGTGTGTTTTCCTGAGACCCAGCATTCCCTGAGGTGTCTGCCACGTGGCATGGAGGGAGGGAAGGCCCCAGCTTTCTCACCCTTCATCATCGGGAGCAGCTTCCTTTTTCTGTCTTACTACTGTAATTGTTTGTTTGAACAAGAGTTCTATTGCTGAAAAGATATCACAAACAAGTTTGGAAGGCCACAAATGATAGCCCCTTCCTCGGGCACTGCCTTCACCTCACTCGCCTCTTTCTCTAGGATCCAGAGGGAGGCTGAGGCCATTCAAAGCCGCCCGACACACACCCCACCCAGCACCACCCCCTGTTTATCCCCAGCCATCTGTTTGGCCCGACAACCACAGCAGAACATGAGCCGGGTGAAGCCGCTCCCATTGGTCATGGAAGCCACTGACATGCTCGTCTCGCGGCTGGGCCATCCAGTCTTGTGATGTGGCTGGATTTGGGCCCAGAAGGTTTCTTCCATTATAGATGGGGCCCTCCCTTCCCTGGGGATTCTCAGCAAAGATGCAGAGGTGGGACATGAGGGTGTCACAAGGCTGCTGGGTAGGGGTGCCAGCCTCAGGCCGGCACCAAAGGAAGTAGGGCAGCCAGCCTCTGCTCACCCTAAGTCCCGGCCCTGTTCTCCCATGCCCACACCTACCTTTGAGGAGGCAAAAGGGAAGAAACTTGTGCTTATTTGTTTTTTTTAAAACTTATTAGTTTTTTTGAAACCGAATTATGGATGGCGATGTGGGGGTGGGAATTACACAAGGACCTCAGGGGAATTCAAGCAGGGGGAAAAAGGAGGGAAAAACCACTCTCTTTCCAGATGGGGGAAAAGAACCCTGTTTCTTAAAGTTTTAAATAAAATAATATTTTGTATCTCTTTTACTGTGGAGCATTTAAAACATATTCAAAAATAGAAATGACAATAGACATTTCTCCAGAGAAGATGTACAAATGACCAACAAGTGCATGAAAGTATGTTCAACATCATGAGTCATGAGGGACATGCAAATCAAAACCACAACGAGATACCACTTCGCACCCACTAGCATGGCTGTGATATTAACAATAATAACAAAACAACGGAAAATAACCAATGTTGTCGAGGATGTGGAGGAGTCTGAAGCTTTTGTGTATTGCAACTGGGAATGTGAAATGATGAAACTACTATAGAAAAAAGTTTGGCAGCGCCTCAAAAAGTTAAATATGGAATTATCATCTTACCCGATGGCATTTCTAAGAGGTATATACCCAAAAGAATTGGAAATAGGAACGCAAATATATGGACACAGCACTGTTCACAAGAGTCAAAAGGTGGAAACAACCTAAATGTCAACCAACAGATAAATGGATAAACAAATTGTGGTATATACATATAATGAGGGATTACAGAGCCACAAAAAATAAGTAAGTCCTGGTACATGCTGCAACATGGATGAACCTCAAAAACATTATGCTAAGTGAAAGAAGCCTGGCAAAAAAGGTCACATAGTATACAGTTCCACTCATATGAAATATACAGAATAAAGAAATCCATAGAGACAGAATACAGACAGAGGGTTGGCAAGGGATGAGGGAGGGAGAAAATGGGAATATAATGGGTACAGGGATTTTACTTTGGAGTGATAGAAATGTTTTGGAGCTAGGCATGGGGAGGGTTGCATAGCATTGTGAATGTAATAAATACCACAGACTTCTGCACTTGAAAATGCTTAATTATATGTAAATTTCACCTCAATAAATTTTTTTTTAAAGTAGACAGAATAGCATAATGAACCCCTCACTTAACAGTCTCATGGCTTCATTAGTCATTAGTTCATGTCTAAGGCAGTTTCATCTGTAATATATACCCATTCACTTCCCCTGCTCATGTATTATTTTGAAGCAAATCCAGACATCACGTAATTTCATTTGTAAATATTTCTAAAGTATTTAGTACATATCTCTAAAAGGTAAGTGTTATAAAAATGACTACAATATTGCAGTGAGCTGAGATCGTGCCACTGCACTCAAGCCTGGGCAACGAGAGCAAAACTCCGTCTCAAAAAAAAAAAAAAAGACAATAGCTTTATCATACCTAAAAAAAATTAACAGTGTAAAAGGGCAATTTTTTAGATTAGTTCTCTTAAATTAGAGTATAGATAGTTTTCAAAATTTAAAAATATAAAAAGTGATCAGTGAAAAGAAATTGTTCCCTGTCCCTATCCATCATCCTGGTCTTTACGCCTTCACCAAACTCACCCACAAGTAGGCAAGTAGGCATTTTTTTTAACTACTTTCAAGTTTATTGACCAGGCATGTTGGTTCATGCTTATTATCTCAGCACTTTGGAAGGCCAAGGTGGGAGGATCACTTGAGCCCAGGAGTTCAAGACCAGTCTGGGCAACATGGCAAGATCCCATCTCCACAAACAATTAAAAACTTAGCAGGGTGTGGTAGTGCATGCCTGTAACCCCAGTTACTCAGGAGGCTGAGGCGGGAGGACAGTTTGGGCCCAGGTCGCAGTAAGCCATGATCGTGCTACTGCACTCCAGCCTGGGTGATCAGAGTGAGATCCTGTCTCAAAAATTAATAATAATGTTTTTAAAATAGAGTTTATTTATGCATATACATATAAATATGGATGTGGGCTATCATTTGCCCCCTTTTTCCACACAAAAATAGCATGCCGTTTATACTGTTCCGCATTTATTATGTCTTGAGGAGCTATCCACATGAACACATAGAAAGGCTTTCAATTCTTTTTTACAACTGTACACTATCTCACTGTATAGATGTCCTATAATTTACTTGACTAGTTCCCTAATATGAACATCTGGATTACTTTTGATTTTTGCTATCACCAGCAGGCTTGCAATGAGCAATTTTATACACATGTCATTTTGCAAGTATATAACAATATTTATAGGGTAAACTCCCAGATGGAATTGCGGGGTCAATGTCATGAGCGTCTGTCATTCTAATGAATATCACAAACTATCCTCTGTGGGACACAGTTCTTACTCCTTTAGAACCCAGTATTGTTTCCTGTCTTGGAGGCAGTTTGCAAGAGATGCTGGAAAGCTTAGAACATGTATATTTTGAGACCAAATGATTCCACTTCTAAGAGTTATCCTAGATATGATTTTTAAAAGTTAATTAATTTTTAAATAAAAAATAGAGACAGGGTTTTGCTATGTTGACCAGACTGGTCTCAAGGGCCTGACCTCAAGCAATCCTCCTGCCTTGGCCTCCCACAGTGCTAGGATTACAGGCATGAGCCACCATGCCCAGCCAAGAAGTTATTAATCAGATTTTCAAAGACTAATTTACAAGATTGGACATCTTTGTGTCATTCATAGGAAAAACAAAAAAGAAGGAAGAAGGGAAGGGAGGGAGGGAAGGAAAGAAAAAGAAAATCAGAAAAATGGCCCAGAAGGAGACTGGTTGAGTAACTTACAGTATTTGCAAATGCTAGAATGCTAAATAGTCATGAAAAGTTACCTTAGGAAGGTGAATTTATTATTGTTTATTCATTGTAAAGGGAGAAAAGCTGGGCCACAAAATAGTATGTTCAGACTGATCCCATTTTTAAACAAAGAATAATATATATGCTGTTAAATGTTCTCTCTGCCTCACTTTGAACACCTGTAAAATGAGGATAATAGTAATTAGCCTGCTGAGTTGTTGTGAGGATTAAATGAGTTTAAAAGTCTAAGATGCTTAGAACAGAGTCTGGCACAGAGGAAGCTCCATGTCACAGTTAGCTTAAACTAGTGTTATTGTTATTTGCAGTAACTGTATTATAGTTACAGAGGACAAAGTTCTGATAGGCAATACAATAAAACGTTAACCACCTTAGCAGGATTTAGAATTACTGGTTATTGTTCCTTTAAGAATTGTTGCTATTCTATA
>NW_016107789.1:525292-539747 GCF_001604975.1 Cebus imitator | reverse complement strand
TTTTAACAATGAACATGTGGTATTTCTGTAATATATATCATGAATTCACGAATTGCAACAAAAGAAGTGGGGTGGGGAAACAGAAATTGAGTTCAATGTTGTCTTGGCCATCTGCACCCAGCAGTCCCAGGGGACAATGTGGAAAGGAGAGGCAGGACGCTTTTTTGGTTTTGCCAGCTCAGCCTTGGGCAGGGCCAGCCCTATACCCTGGGAAGAAAGCAACTCCCTTCAAAGGGTGAATGGAAGATCTAGAGAAGGCTCTCCCTGCCCACATGCACATGAGAGCTTTTAACAAGGACCTTAACAATTAGAGAGATGACAAAAAGCTAGAGAAAGGTGCAAAGACACTCAGTATGCCGTGAGGGTCCTGGGATGGGGACCCTAACTCATTCATTGTAGTGCTCCCAGTGCCTAGCCTGAAACAAAGCCAAAATCCAGCCAATGTCTCCTGAATGAACAAGTGAATCTAGAGATTCTTCTGTGTGACCCTGGGCAAGTTCTTTCGCCTTTCTGAATTTGTTTCCTCAACCATCAACTGGGGTATTAGTGATCTTGTAGAGACTACTGTGAGGATGAAAAGAAATCCTTAGGTAGAGCATACAGCGTCTAGCTACAATCAAGCATGTGGTAGGTACTCAAGCAATTGTTGATTAAATGAATGAAACGAGCCTGGGCAACATAGCAAAAACCCTGTCTCTACAAATAATAATGAAAACATTAGCCAGTCACGGTTGAATGAACCTGTAGTCCAGCTACTCAGGAGGCTAAGGTAGGAAGATCATAGCCTGCAGCGAACCACAATCACACCACTGGACTCCAGCCAGGTGACAGAGTGAGACCCCATCTCCAAATAAAAATTTAATTTTAAAATAAAAGAAGGCCGGGCGCCGTGGCTCAAACCTGTAATCCCAGCACTTTGGGAGGCCAAGGTGGGTGGATCATGAGGTCAAGTGATCGAGACCATCCTGGTCAACATGGTGAAACCCCGTCTCTACTAAAAATACAAAAAATTAGCTAGGCATGGTGGCACGTGCCTGTAATCCCAGCTACTCAGGAGGCTGAGGCAGGAGAATTGCCTGAACCCAGGAGACGGAGGTTGCGGCGAGCTGAGATCTCACCATTGCACTCCAGCCTGGGTAACAAGAGCAAAACTCCATCTCAAAAAAAAAAAAAATAATAATAACATAAAATAAAAGAAAATTTAAAATTAATGAATGAAAGGAAAGAATGACATTTATAAGAACTTATTCACACTAAAGTGTAAATGACTGACATAACATTCTTTCCGGAAAGAGGCTTTGTAGAGGATAAAGGGAAAAGCTGAAAGACATCTCATAAATATACTTTGGACTGTATGCTAAGTACTGTACTAGGCACTATGCATGTACTATCTGGTACAATCTCCATTTTTACATTTACAGAAATTGAGACTCAGTGAGATTAAGTGACTCACCCAAGGTCGCACAGCAAGCAGATGGCACAGACAGGATTTAACTCAACATATGACTCAAAAGTTCTTGCTGAAAGAGCCCAGGAGGTCAAAATGGACAAAGGCATGAGGAGGGAAGAGGGTCAGACATAAGCTCCCCATTGTGCGCACACTGCTGAATTATCCATCAGGTAGACCGCTAAGTCTCAAAGCACCGGGAAAGCAGCTCCGACTCCCTTCCATCTCCCCAACATGGAGAGCATCTTGTGATTAAAATCAAGGCCTTATTGGGGTTTCTGTAAGTTTATTTTAAGCTTAGTGTTTTCAGTTTTTACTTTGTATGGGGAGGGAGGATCAGAATACTCAAGCCTTAGGACCTTAGGGCTTAATTGCCCCGGAGCTTAAGGCCTGCCCAGACCTTACCCTGCAAGGTGATGCTGAGCCTCCAGAGTCTGAGCGGGAGGTATTGCGGACACCCGTCTGACCCCTGCTTCCTCTGGGGCTCATGTGGCTGTGTGAGGGGTGTTTCTCAGGGCAGTGGCCTCAGCTCCCCTGACCCGTGGCTTCTCACGGACTGCCTTTCAGACAAGGCGCTCACTGTCCAAGCATGTTCCAAGCCACCGGCTCAAGTCCCAGCCAGCCCAGGCCTGTTGCAATGAGTCAGCCTTTCACTGGGAAAAAACGTGGTGACTGGCCTCCAAGTCATTTTTTCCAGTTTGGCCCTTGTCCTGGGCTGGGTCTGGGGAGACCTTCATTTTTCCCTTTGGGAATCTGCTGCCTATGAGGTGTTCCCAAGGGTCCCTAAGAAGCATGGGGGCTGGAATTCCTTTGGGGCAGGTTGAGTTATAATTCAGCCAAAGGAGAGTCCCTCAAGGCACCCACCTGGTCTGTCTCCACCTCCCCCTGCTCATATACGCAAAAGTAGAGGCCACAGACGCTAAGTCCTTATGGCCCTTACAGTT
Organism: Cebus imitator; assembly: GCF_001604975.1. Lineage (NCBI taxonomy): Eukaryota > Metazoa > Chordata > Mammalia > Primates > Cebidae > Cebus > Cebus imitator. The sequence goes on along the minus strand of NW_016107789.1, from coordinate 537,356 downwards.
GTGTCCAGACAGCCATAGGGAGGGGTATAAGGAGAGGAGTTATAAAATAAAGTCCATCTTTGGCATCGTTCACAGGCTGCGCTGGTGCAGCAGCCTCAGGTACCTGGAGCCCGAGGCACACTTGGCCTCATATCAACTAGGGGTGCCTTCCTGAAAGATGATGCTCCCTTGGGCCCCTTGAATTTTAAAGCAAGCACCATTACCTTCAGTGAACCTCCCTGCCCCCAGCTCTAAGCCAGGGTTCCGGTTTCAGAGCTATTCACCTTACCATCCCTTCTGACTCACCTCTGGCTCCCCAGGGCTTCGTGAGGCCTCCCCTGCATGGCCAGGCTGACATGGATTCTCCCCAGGGTGACCGGGTGGGAGGAGGAAGAGGCAATGGCCAAGAGTCAAAGGGTGGTGAGGGTGTGTGAGGGCAGGGGTTTAGCCCTCGTGGATCCTGCAGTAAAGTCATTCTCTCTGGAGGAAACATTAACTTCACTGCTTCTGAGGCTTTACTTAGAAACTCCTATTCATTTTTGTAATTAGCAAAGATTAACCTCTCAATGATTCATTCAGGGCACAGATATTTATTGGTACCTTTACATGCCAGGTACGAGGCTTTGGAGCTGCAGTGGTGCACAGAAGAGTCATGTTCCTGTCCTTCTGAATCTGATAGTCTGAGAGGGACACAGATAATTACACAGATAGATACGAACAATCCAGTATGAATATGCAGCAAGAGCACAGGAGAGCAGACAACAGCGCCTGGAGTAATCTGGGTGTTCAGGGAAAGTTTGCCTGAAATAGATGGATAAGTGGGAGTTGTCTGATTAAGGTGGGGGAAAACATATTGGGGTCCTAACCCCAAGTACCTAGATAGTGGCCTTATTTGGAAACAGGGTCTTCCCAGAGATAATCAAGATGACACGAGGTCATTAGGGTAGGCCCTAATCTTGACTGGTATTCTTATCAAAAGGGGAAATGTGGACACAGAGACAGACATTCACACAGGGAGGATGTCATATGAAGATGAAGGCAGACATCAGGATGATGATGGCTGCTACAAGCCAAGGAACGCCAAAGAGAGCGAGCCAACACCGGGAGCTGGGAGAGATGCTTGGCACAGACGCTCCCTCTCAGCCTCAAAGGAACCAAACCTGCTGCCACCTTGATGTTGAATTTTTAGCTTCCAGAACTTGAGATCATACATTTCTGTTGTTGAACCCACCCTGATTGTGGTCTTTTGTCAAGGTCGGCCCTAGCAGACAAATTCAGTGTTCCAGGTAGAGGAAACTGCACATACAAAGGGGAGGTGCCTTGGAGAAAGAGGCCACCCTGACTGGAATGCAGAATCAAAAATTCCTTTATCCAGACTGACAGGGAAGCAGGTCAGTGTGGGTACCTCAGGCGGCTATTAAAATAATAATAAAAATAAGCACCTTGAAGGTGTGTAGAATGTACCAGATAAGCCCGGGGAGGCAGGAAGTGATTATAGCTGTGTAGGGGCTTCCCTGTAGGGATAGAATTGGAGCCTTTATCCTCGCGAGAGAGGGGAAGCTAGCAAGGTACACAGGCAACCTAGAGCCTCGCTTGAGCTGTGTGACTTTGGGAAAATGGCTGTCTGTCTCTGTGCCTTAGTTATTTGATCTCTCCCCTTATCTGGGACATTCTGTGACCATGTGACTAGCAGTGTGCTCTGTGCTCTGTGTTGCTGTGGTTTGCTGGTGAGAAGGAAGAGAAAAGAATGAAAATAGCATTGGACACAGTTGTGGATCTTATGGAACTTATAGTCTAATCAGGGAAATGACATTCATTCGGGCCAGTGCACAATGACAGTGCTAAGTGTGTGAAGTGAACCGCGTCAGACATTCTGAAGGGCTAAAGTGTCGTCTTCCCTCCTGCGGGGGTCGCAATGCCTAGTGGGACCCCAGACACAATTTCTGTGCTGCACGGCTCCACCCACCCCACCAAACCATAGTTGATTGGTCCGGGGATGGGTGGGGTTTAACACGTGACCCAAGCTGGGCCAATCAGAATCTTTCCCTGGATTTCTTGGTCGGGAGCTAAGAAAATGCAGTTTCTCTCTTGGTGGCTATGTTTGCTGCTATATATAGGGGGCTGACTTGAGGGTCAGCTGATGGGCTGACCCGGACAGAGACAAGAGGGAAGGAGAGAGAAAGAGACAGAGACAGAGGGGGTAGGGAAAGAGGGTTGGGTGGTGGGGAGTGACAGAGCGAGAGAGACAGTGCGAGCGAGTCCCTTGGCTGCCCTGGCCTGCTGCATCTCTGCGCTTCCCCTGGGCTTGCTTACTGGAGATGTCCTACCCGCACATTCTTCACCCGACATTTATCAGTTTCCCCTAGGCTAGTTGGAGAGGAGTTTCTGTCACCTACAATCCGAGGAGTTCTGATTCACACAGAATACCCCGTGTCAACCTCAGCCACTGTTTATGAGAGAAGTGTTGAGATCCTGCTCTTGGCCGTAGTGAGTGCTCTTGTGTCAGGGACTCAGAAGCTGTCCCTGCCCTCTTAGGAAACCCTTCGTGGAGCTGAAGGCCATCTTCACTCTTTATACTATTGGAGGCGCTTGAGTCTTCACCACGTCTCTGTGCGTTTGTTTCACTTTACAAACCCTGCAAGGCAGGAATTAAATCTTCCCTACCCCAGTCTTACAGTTGAGGAAACTGAGGCTCAGAGGATGAGAAATGCCTTTGTATCCAAGTGGCAGAGACTTCTTCAAGCCTCACAGTCCTTTAGATGGCACACATGAAACAGAAGTAACCCTGGGCAGCCCAAGCCCTGATCAGGGAAAAAGTAATCATCTTTCTTTGATGAATTCATCAGTGAGCATTTCCCTACAGATAAAGAAGAGAAGTTTCTGTCACCTACAATCCTAGGAGTTCTGATTCACACAGGGATCCCCTGTGTCAACCTCAGCCACTGTTTATGAGTGAGGTAAAGTAAAAAAAGCGATCACCCTTCTTTCATGAATTCATCAGCAAACATTTCCCTACAGAAAAAGAACAGAAATTACCAAAGTTTTGTGCAGAGCCTAAAGTGTGAATTCAGGAAGGCAAGCACAATCTTTTATCTCTATAAGCTCAGTAATCACTATACACACAATGTCAGATATAAGTTAGGTGCTTAAGAGATGTTTGCTTCAAAAGAATAAGAAGAACGTCTTAGTTCTTGAGCGATTACTATGTGCCAGGCACTATTCTAAGTGATTTGTCGGTATGCATTTAGGTAACCCTCACCAAGCCTTGTGAGGTTGGTACTGATTGATTGAGGTTAGGCCTGATTGACTGATTGATTGAGACAGGGTCTCACTCTGTCATCCAGGCTGGAGTGCAGTGGCACAATCATAGCTCACTGCAGCCTCAAACTCCTGGGCTCAAGCAATCCTCCCACCTCAGCCTCCCAAGTGCCTGGGACGACAGGTGTACACCACCATGCGTGGCTAGCTTTTTATTTTCTATTTTTTGTAGAGACAGGGTTCAGTACATTGCCAGGACTGGTCTCAAACTCCTGAGCTCAAGTGATCATCCCGCCTTGCCTTCCCAAAGTGCTGGAATTATGGGCATGAGCCACTGCCTCCAGCCTATTGTGCCCATTTTAGAGATGAGAGGGCTACAGCAGAGTAAATTCTCTGAGCTCATACAGCTAGTCAGAGGGAACTCCAGCCTTCTGGCCCCAAGTGCACTCCTGACCTTAGACTATATTGCTGTCTTCAAATGAATGAATGAATGAATGAATGAATGAAAGCACACCTGCTAGCTACAGCAATACACATACACATATATTTCAGGAGAACTTTCACTGGAGAAAGCTGAAGGTTTGTGAAGCCTGGAGAAATTGAAGCTCCAGAAAATTCTCCAAGGAAGTGGGATGCCATGAGCCTTAAATCTGTGTGGGACTTTTGAATGTGAAAAGAAAGTTATGCATATCTAGCTTCGAAATCTCCTTATTCTCAAATCAACATAATGATTGCTTTTGTGAATTGAGAGCTTTCCCTGTGCCCCACACCCTGCCTACTACTTATCTTTGAATCTTCCTGCCCTCTGTGTTACAGTGTCAAAAGCCTGTCTAATCACTCTCCTAAACCACTCTCTCCTCATCCCCTGAAGTCCACAGGAAGGTCAGCCTTGTGGGGTGTTCTTTGCAAAGCCACAGAATCTTCCCTTGATAATGACCAAGTTTCCGAGGCAAAAACTGACACATGCTTATGGCATCCACAGGCCCAAAGAGTTGAGGCCAGAGGGACCAAAACTCTGGGACCTGAGTTGGCCAAGATCCAGGCTTGGAACAGAGCCAAGGATACAGGTGGACAGGCCTCGGGGCAGATGACAAAGCTAGGGGAGTTCTCTTTACCTGCCTTTGCTGGAGGGCTAGATTTCACTATCTCCACTGAAGATCTTGAGAGCACCCATTTCACCCTGATGCAGGGATGGGCTGCATGTTAGCTTTGAGGCCAGGCCAACCACAAGACAAGAAAAGACACATCTAAACTTCAAAGGGCTGCTGAAGACCAGGGCAGCCAAGCAGAGCTTCATACCCCTCCACCTCCTCCCCCCGCCCTGCCCCTAGTGAATCCAGCTGCATCAGGCTCAGGCAGGTGCAGGGTAGGATGGAGCGCTGCCTGCAGACTCAAAGGGGATTTTAGTTTCCAGTGGGAGAGTCAATTGATATTTATTTTCTATACATCTTCATCTTTTAGGAGAACAAGTTCTGGGAGCTTCTGGGGAGTCCTAGGGATCAAATTCCTTAAGGGAGAAAAAATGGCCCATAAAAATGCATCCTCACTCCTAGACATGTTAATTTTCCTATGAAAATTTATTTCTTTATTAAAAAGAGATAAGGTCTCACTATATTGCCCAGGCCGGTCACAAATTCCTGGGCTCAAGCAATCCTCCTGCCTCAGCCTTCCAAAGTGTTGAGATTACAGGTATGAGCTACTGCACCCTGGCCATAAACACATTAGAACTTTAATAAGCTTGGAGCATTTTATTTGCTGCTGGAATTATCCTAAGTACTTTATATACATGACCTTGTTTAATCCTCAGGATGCTGCAGTATAGAGATGATGACTCTCCTCATTATATGCCCTGGGGAAACGGAGGCTCAGAGACCTTCCAAGGTCACACAGCTAATAAGTGGCAGAGCCAGGGGTCAAACCAAGGCCTGACTTCAAGTTTCTTGCCCTTAACCACATCTGTTTATCCAGCAAACATTTATTAAGTACCTACTATGTTACAGGCACTGGTTTTGATTCTGGGGATTCAGTGAGGCATAAACAAAACGGACAAAAACCCCTGCCTTCAGTGAAATCAAAATAACATTAAAAGGCAAAGATTACTGTCTCCCATTTTATAGCTGAAGCAACTGAGGTAGCTATTCTTTTTCATCTGCTTACGCCTCAGATCCATTCATTCACGTGTTTTGCTGTTACTGTTGCTCAGCAAATATTCCTTGATAACTTACTAAGGGTCAGGTGCCGTGGTCCTAGTGGAGACCCAAACAGATGTGGTTGCTGCCCTCATGGAATCTGCGGTTTCTTCAGATTACTCCTGTGTGTCTTCCTAACCTGTAGCTGTCACTCAGGGCACATGAGCAAGCTGTATTGACTTGTGTCCCCAGGAAGCTGAAGCTGTTCCTCAGACTGGCCCAAAGCAGAAGGGACAAGTCCAGAGGCATGCAAAACAACAAAGTCTGCACAAGTATTTGGGATCATGGATGCCCTTTGCTCTCTCCATATGGTGATCCCCGACACAAGATGTGCTAGAACACGCTCTAGGGTAAAGGTCAGTAGACTGTGGGGCATGGTGGCTCACACCTGCAATCCTAGTGTTTTGGGAGGCCGAAGTGGGAGGATCAAGTGAGCCCAGGATGTCGAGGCTACAGTGAGCCGTGATCGTGCCACTGCACATCCAGCATGGGTAACAAAGTGAGACCTCCTATCTCTAAAAAGGTTAGTAGCTCTGAGTGTTCATTTGCTGTGTGACTTTGAGCCAGTGAAGCTTTCCTCACTCATAAAATGGAAATTGAAGCACTTTCCTTGCTTGACTATTTCCAAGAATGAGATGAATTCAAATGAATAGGCCGGGTGTGGTGGCTCACACCTGTAATCCCAGCACCTTGGGAGGCTGAGGCGGGTGGATCACAAGGTCAGGAGATGGAGACCATCCTGGCTGTCATAGTGAAACCCTGTCTCTACTAAAAATGCAAAAATTAGCTGGATGTGGTGGCAGACACCTGTGATCCCAGCTATTCAGGAGGCTGAGGCAGAAGAATTGCTTGAACCCGGGAGGCAGAGGTTGCAGTGAGCTGAGATTGTGCCACAGCACTCCAGCCTGGGTGACAGGGCGAGACTCCATCTCAAAAAGAAAAAAAAGAAATAATGGCCATGTGACTATTTAGCTAGATAATTATTTTAGGGTCTTCCAGGTCTTCATTTCCTACTACCACAGTGCCTCTAAACAGCTTTTATAAGCTCATTCACAAAAAAGCATAAGTAACTGATAATGATATTTCAAGTCTTGCCTCTCCCAAGCCTAAAAGCCTGAAGAATTTCTCATGAGGAAAAAAACAAACAAACAAACAAACAAAAAACCTGTGAAAGGGAACCTTGGATTCTGGCCAAATAGAGTAACAGGTACCAGATTTACCTTCCCATCTGAAACAATGAAAAAGTCCCTTAATAGTGTACTAGACAAAGTTCAGTGGCTTTTAGAAGAATACAAAAACACCCAGTGCTCAGAAAGATAAAGCCCCCAATGTCTACCATCTAATCGAAAGAACTCCCAGTGGAAGTACGTTGGACTGCAATATGAGCTCCCTGAGGGCAGAGATTTTTATCTGTTTCATTCTCTGCTGTATCTTCAATTCCTAAAAGAGTGTCTGACACATAGTAGGCATGCAATAACGATTTGTTGAATAATGAATGAATGAATCGGGGGTGTCAGACAGCAGTGAGGATAATGGGAAGTGCTATTCTGTGTGTGGGTCTCTCCCAGAGCCCCAGAAATCACCTGGCACTTAAGGCCTGCCTGACTGATAAGTTCCCCATGTCAGTCCAAACACGGCGGAAGAGACCCTCTAAAGAGCGACAGGCTTTAGGGGAGGGCGACATCTAAGAGCCCTGTTATCACCTCAGGAGGAAAAGGAAAGCTTGTTACTCATTGATAACCATCGCTGTGAACGACTCCTCCTCACGGCACCCCTCCCCACCCCCTACCTTCCAGCCCTGGCCCGTTTACTGGAAGACACGACCCTGTTTTCTACATCCTGAGCGATGACAGATTTCATCACTGGCTCAAGGCAAGACAGAGAAGCTGGGTGTCAGGCCCTGGTGCTATCGTGTCAGATTTGGGGTGGTTGTGGCAGTGGGGTGGGGGGTGTGGCAACTGTAGCCGTTACCACGAAGGTTAATGCCTCTGTCTGCTCATTCGCTTATCCTTTTATTGCGCACATAATAATTTGGGTCAGGCCTTGTGTGTGGAGCTTCCAGACACAAGACAAAAATGAAAATGACGGCGATTGAAACAAATTACAAAAGCCACCATTTTCTGAATGATTCCTTCAAAAGGCAACATGCTGGCATGGCTAGAAACGTGGTTCTGAGCAAGACACCCAGGTTCCTAGTCTCAGCTCTGCTTCTTCGAAGCAGTGTGACTGTGGGCAAGGTACCTAACCTCTCTGAGCCTCCATATTCTCATCTCTAAAATGGGGCTATTGTGATTAAATTAGTTAACCCATTTAAAGCGGTGTAGAAGAGTATTTGCTATTTCTTTGCCTGAGGTCATGCTAAATACTTTACAGCTTTAATCAGAAGAGGGGAATTGTATCATGGTTAAGTTGGAATCTGAGTTGGAACTTGGACACCTACTTACGTGTGACTTTGAGCAGGAAACTTATCTTCTCTGAACCTCAGTTTCCTCATCTGGGAAGTGATGCAAAGTACATTCCACAAGGGTAGGGAATTCTTTTTTGTTCATTCCTCTCTCTTCAGTGCCTTAGACAACACCCAGCCAAGAGTAGATGTTAATGCAGTAATCAGGACCGGTTACATAATTTGTGGGACCCAGTGCAAAATAAAAATGCAGGGCCCTTGTTTTAAAAATTACTAAGAATTTCTGCTGGGCACGGCAGCTCTTGCCTGTAATCCCAGATCTTTAGGAGGCCAATGTGAGTGGATCACCTGAGGTCGGGAGTTTGAGACCAGCCTGACCAACATGGAGAAACCCCATCTCTACTAAAAATATAAAATTAGCTGGGCATGGTGGCACATGTCTATAGTCCCAGCTACTTGGGAGGCTGAGGCAGGAGAATCGCTTGAACCCACGAGGAGGAGGTTGCAGTGAGCCAAGATCAAGCCATTGCACTTCAGCCGAGGCAACAAGAGTGAAACTCCATCTCAAAAAAAAAAAATTATTAAGAATTTCAAGGCAGCAATGGTGGAGAATTAAACCAAGTGTGGGCCCTTCTGAGTGTGGAGTGACACTCTGTGACTGCACAGGACACATGCCCTTGAAGCTGGCTCTGATCACGATACTCCCCATATCGTTCTTACGGGGAGAAAGTGAGTTACAGTGTGCAGGTCAAGGGGCACATATTTGACCCAGAGTAAGTTCTCAATGCTAACTGATATTACTCTTACCATATTGAATGTTCACTGACAGCTGTATGAGAGCAGATAGGTATTCTCCCACCTCATGGGTGGGGCATTCAAAGACTTGCTCAGGCTGGGCACAGTGACTCATGCCTGTAATCTCAGCACTTTGGGAGGCAGAGGTGGGAGGATTACTTGACCCCAGGAGTTCGAGACCAGCCTGGGCAACAGAGCAAGACCCCATCTCTTCCAAACCAGACCAAACAAAATAAAACCTGACTTGCTCACTGCCCTGTTTATGGGTGGAGGAGGCAGGATCTGAACCCAGGTCAGCTGATGTGTGAGAGAAGGGTGGATGGAGGAGGGGAAAAGGCCCAGAAGCCTTGCAAGGAGCTGGTAGGGAGGTGTTGGGGGTTTGGACAGCTGCATCTTCCTTTATGGCTGATTGTCCCATTGGCTGGGAGTTGTCTCTGTTGCTCAGTGGGGAATCTGCAGGCCTGGACAGGCTCTGAGCTGGGAAACAGGAGTGGCCCTGCCTGTCCTATGACACACTGCAAGTGGAGGGGGCTGTGGCCAGCGGGGACGTAGGGGAGTCACACCTGCCTAAGAGCAGCTCGGAGTCAGGACTGAGGCCACAGGGGCAGAGGCCAGGCTAGCCATGGAGGCCCGAAGTGAGAGATCAAATCCAGAGTGGCAGACTCTGCCACTGACAGCCCCAGATCTTTCCATGGCCCCAAAGGCCAGTGTGTCCCTGTCCCACCGGTTTCCCCATCTCCCTCCCTCCCACACTCCTCCTGCTCACCTCAGTCGCACTGGCCTCCCTGAAACTCCTGAAAGCCAGCCAAGTTCTCTCCCCACACAAGGCCTTTGCTGTTGGTGTTGTCCCCTGCTACAAACAGTCTTTCCCAGGCTCCTTCACACCCATCAATCCTAGCTCCAGTGTCACCTCCCTTAAAAAGCCTTCTCTTGGTGGGGCATGGCGGCTCATGACTATAATCTCAGCACTTTGGGAAGCGGAGGTGGGAGGATCACTTGTGCCCAGGAGTTTGATACCAGCCTGGGAAACATAGCGAGACCCCATCTCTACAAAAAATAAAAAGATTTTTAAAAAGACTTCCCGGCCGGGCGCAGTGGCCCACACTTATAATCCCAGCACTTTGGGAGGTTGAGGTGGGTGGATCATCAGGTCAGGATTTCAAGACCAGCCTGGCCAAGATGGTGAAATGCTATCTCTACTAAAAATACAAAAATTAGCTGGGCATGGGTAGTGGGCGCCTATAATCCCGGCTACTCAGGAGGCTGAGGCAGATAATTACTTGAACTCAGGAGGTGGAAGTTGCAGTGAGCCAAGGTCATGCCACTGCCCTCCAGCCTAGGAGACAGAGCAAGACTCTGTCTCAAGAAAAGAAAAAAAAAGCCTTCCCTTCTTGTCCTTTCTAAAGCACTGTCATGTTCTTGCTTCTTCCACAACACCCTGCAATGCCTGCTTCCTATTCCAGTCTGTGATTCCTTGACTTACTACGTGTTCACCACCTGACTCCCTTCAGTAGAACACACGCAGATGAACCCTGAGGGCAGGGACCATGTTCAGGGCTCCATTCCTCTCATCTAGTGCAGTGGCTGCCACATGGCAGGGAATCCATGCATACTTATTGAATCAGTGAGCGAATGAATAGCTAACTGTACGATGTTGGGAAAATGACTTGTGGTCTTTGAATGTTTCCCCATCTGTAAAATGAGATTGGGATTCCTGCCACTTCTTTTTTTTGTTTGTTTGAGACAGAGTCTCGCTCTGTCACCCATGCTGGTATGCAGTGGCACGATCTTAGCTCAATGCAACCTCCGCCTCTGGGGTTTAAGTGATTCTCCTGCCTCAGCCTCCTGAGTAGCTGGGATTACAGGCACCCACCACCATACCCAGTTAATTTTTGTATTTTTAGTAGAGGCAGGGTTTCACCATGTTGACCAGGCTGGTCTCGAATTCCTGACCTCAAGAGACCTACCTGCCTCAGCTTCCCAAAGTGCTGGGATTACAGGCGTGGATTACCGTGCCTGGCCTCATGCCAGTTCTTAAGGTGAACATATGGATTACAGTCATACAATCAAGCATTCATTTATTGAGGTCTTACTGTGTTCCAGGCACTGTACTAGATACATAAAACCTGGCATCTAGAAAGTGATCGGTTAATTACAATATTCCCTATGTTACTACGATTGCTACTACTAAACTCTTTAGGTTGGGGTCCCTGATTGAGAGGCTGCACCCTTGATCTTAAATTGCCCTGCCTCTATGCCCTTGATCTGAAAATGTCCCCCCCAACCCCCAACCCCCAGAGGCTACCCCAAGGAAGAGAGACAATTCGGGGGGCTTGAAGCAAAGGGAATATGCTGGGAAAGAAAACTACTCTGAGTCAGGGCACAGTGGCCCATTCCTGTAATCCCAGCACCTTGGGAGGCCGAGATAGGCGGATCACTTGAAGCCAGGAGTTTGAGACCAGCCTGGGCGACATGGCAAAACCCCCACTCTACAAAAAATACAAAAACTAGCCGGGTGCAGTGGCATGCACCTGTAGTTCCAGCTACTCAGGAGGCTGAGATAGGAGAATTGCTTGAGCCGGGAAGCAGAGGTTGCAGTGAGCCCAGATCACATCATTGCACTCCAGCCTGGGTGATAGAGCAAGACCTTGTCTCAAAAGAAGGAAAGAGAGAAAGAGAAAAGAAAGAAGGAAAGAAGGAAGGAACAAAGGAAGGAAGAAAAAGAGAAAGAAAAAGAAAATTACTAAAAGGGGTTCCTTCTTTTTGGATTTCTCTGTCTCTCTTGAGGATCCCATCCCACCCCACCCCCATTCAACCCCGCCTTTCCCAACCACATACCAAGAATAAACCTCACACCCTGTGTGCCTCGAGTGTCATAGTTTCCTGCCTCTATGGTCACGGGCTGCTTGGGCTCGGAGGGATTTTCCAGCTCAGGGCAGTGCTGGTGGGACCCGAGGCAATGTGACATAGGAGGAGCTGTGATAAAGACCTAGACGGAGGAAAGCCCCGAGCAGGCGCTGACAGAGAACTGGAGTAGGCCCCACAGAGGTTACCTGCAGTGCAGGCTCCCGGGAGGGGAACCAAGCCTTGCCTCTGATTTCACCAAGTGCCCTCAGAGCAGGCCGCTGCCAGCCAACGCTCTCTTGGCTATGGACCAAGGGCTTCCAAACTGACCAGGCCCAGAACAAGAAATTCTGCTTAGAGTTTGGAAATCTATGGCCAGGCTGGATCCAGGTGGATTCCAGTTTAGAGGGCTATCCACTCCGTGGCATAGTTTTGTTTTCTTAACCTTCTCTTCCCGTTTGAACTGTAACCAAGGACCCTCCCAAGTCCTGCCCTAATCCCTTGTAGCCCCACTGACAGCCACTTTCCCCAAAGAGCCATTTCTCCTCCTTGGCCTTTCTCTTCTAATTTCTACTCCTACTTCTAAACACGTCAA
>NW_016107789.1:468802-525136 GCF_001604975.1 Cebus imitator | reverse complement strand
TTAAAAAAAAAAAAAAAAAAAATACCTCAAATAAATAAATAAATAAGCAAGCCAGGCGTGGTGGCACACAGCTGGTTTCCTGCCCTGCTCTGGCTCTTACTGGTGGCTTCTAGTAATTTCCAGCCCTTCTCTGTGCCTCAGTTGCTCCATTTGTGAAATGAGGCCCCAGATGGTTCCTTTCAGCTCTGACATTGTAGGATCCAAAGGACAGAGATTCAGCCACAAGAATCCCTCCCAGAAGGGAGGCTACAGTGAGCCGAGATCGCACCACTGCACTTCAGGCCTGGGTGACAGAACAAGACCCTGTCTTAAAAAAACAAAAAAAAACAAAAAAACTAGCCAACACAGTGCTTCCTAACCCTAGCAGGAGTGCATTAAGAGGAAGCCATTATGAATTTAGAAGAACAAGAAGACAGAAAGTCTGAAGAAAAAACAAGTAGCCAAAGAAAAATTTATTGAATAAATGAATAACTATAGCTTAATATGATAGAGGCCATTAAATTCTGTACATATAGTTGATGCTCAATAAATAATAAATGAATAATTATTGACTAAAGGAACGATTATAGCTCAATCTAATACAGGTCCGTAGACAGGTGATTCCACTTGTCTGAGGACGGGGAAGGCTCTACGTGGAGAGATCTCCTTGTTTCAGAGGGGTCTGGGGAAGACAAATCAAACTCCCCAGGGACTCTGGGCACAGGCAGGAGCAGCAAGCACTGGGCACAAGGGGGCCTGTGCAGAGGGGCTACTCCCAGATGTTTAGCCGTCTTGTGCAAGCCAGAGGTCTCATCTTCCCCAGTTTTCTGGGTGTCCCAGGATGTGGGCAGGCACTGTGCCTTTGCTGAGAACATTTATGAGATTCCCCTAGTCTCCAGACTGAGTGAAGGTGAACCACATATGGTTCCAAAATTCTATCATAAAACCACAACTCGGCTTTGGGATCCCTAACACGAAGTCTCGACTTGGCCAGCGATTTGGGGGAAGATCGTTCTCTTGGACTTAAAGAGAGCCGTTGTGGTCCAGGAAGAGGAGAACCAGGAGGCCGTAATGAATACCTTCTCGAAGCTGACCTTAAAATGCTTTCAGCTGTGGGGTGGGGTGAGGGACTGCTACCCCCATGACAGGGTATTCCCATGCCAGATCATTTATCTTGAATTCATACTTTTTAAATTTTAAATTTAAATTTAATATCATGGAACTTCTCAAACACATTTACTACAGGAGAATAGGATAATGAAAGTCATACCCAATACTCAGCTTCAAGGGTTATCAATTCACAGATAATTTTGCTTTGTTTTTGCACCCGCCCCCCATGGAATAGTTTAAATCAAATTCCAGGCAACATATGATGTTATCTGTAAGTGCTATGGGTGGTTATTCCCTTTTAAAACACAAGCAATCCTGTTCATTATAGGGAAAAATGCTTTTGTTCGTTTGTTTTGTTTTTTGGGTTTTGTTTTTCTTTTTTGAGACAGAACCTTACTCTGCTGCCCAGGCTCGAGTGCAGTGATGCAATCTCGGCTCACTGCAACCTCTGCTTCCCAGGTTAAAGCAATTCCCTGCTTCAGCCTCCTGAGCTGGGATTACAGGTGCACACCACCACGCCCGGCTCATTTTTTGTATTTTCAGTAGAAACCGGGAACGGGGGAGGGTTCACCATGTTGACCAGGCTGGTGTCTGACTCCTGACTTCAAGTGATCCGCTCGCCTCAGCCTCCCAAAGTGCTGGGATTACAGGCATGAGCCACTGAGTCTGGCAAACATTTTTTAATTTAAAAAATTACGTATAATCCAATCCAAATCAATTTAAATGGAGTGGCTCCGTCAAAAGGAATCACTCAGGTTGGGTTTGCATCTTCATTTTGTTACCTGGGCAAGGGGTCTCTCTAGGCCTCAGCTTCCTCGGGTGTAAAATGAGTGTGTGCTTGGTACAGGGTTGTTGTGGGGTGAAAGGAGGTGTTACTGTTGGCTTGACGCCTGGCCCATAGAGCACAGGTGTGAACAACGACTGCTGATGGAACATCGTGCCTGGCCCAAGGCCTGCATGTTCGGCATTGGAGCCCACCAGAAAGCACAGCTGTTTCTTCCACAAATCAGAGCCCAGTTGCTCAGGAAGGAGAGCAGCCCTATGTAGGAGGGGGCACTTCTGCTTGCCTGCAGGGGGTTGGAAGCTTAAATCCCTGGGTCATCTTAAATTGCTTCCAGAGGCTGACCTCAGTGCTGGGTTCGTGACTAATCTACACCATTCAATCAGGGTGACTTTTGCCTTAGAATTCCACACCCCTTGCTCTGGAGGGAAGGGAAGAGGAAGGACTAAAAGGAAGATGTGGCCTAAGCCCTCCACTTCATAGATGGAAAAACTGAAGCCCAGCTGGTGAAGACGCTAAGATCCCAGGGCTGCTAACGGCAGAGATAGGACTGGAGGCCAGGGTCCAGCTTCAGTTTCTCACCTGCAAATGGGTAGGTGAAGACAGGGGAGATCCAGCTATTCTTAGAGGTTGGAAGCCCAGCCATCAGAAAGGCTAAACCTGTTGTGCTGACCAAAAAGCCACTGAGAGGTTTTTTTTTTTTGAGACAGAATCTTGCTCTGTCGCCCAGGCCAGAATGCAATGGCGCGATCTCGGCTCACTGCAACCTCCGCCTCCAGGGTTCAAGCGATTCTCCTGCCTCAGCCTCCTGAGTAGCTGGGATTACAGGTGCCTGCCACCACGCCCAGTTAGTTTTTGTATTTTTAGTAGAGACGGAGTTTCATCATGTTTGTCAGGCTGGTCTTGAACCCCTGACCTTGCCGATCCGCCTGCCTTGGCCTCCCAAAGTGCTAGGATTACAGGCATGAGTCACCATGCCTGGCTGAGAGATTTCTTTAGTTAAGATGAAGGCAGCTTCTAAGAATCAGGGACATGTGCTTTCTCCCAAGAGACTTTTGAAAGCAAAACTTGCAGGGACCCCCCTCCTAAGAGACAGGAGGTCACAGCTGAGGTATCTGGCCAGATGCAAAGAACTTCCCTCTCTGTTCTTGTTAACGCTGATAAAAAGGCTTCCTTCCTCATTCTCGGGACCAGCTTTTCACCCACTGGCCAACTCAGTCCCCGTTCCCCTCTTGTGATACTATCCTCCCACCACCTCCACCCTCTTGCCACCCGGACTTGACCTTGTCCTAGACTGTCCCTTCGACAACATTTGGGGCCACCCAACTCTTCTCACCTTTGCTGGTGCCTCTTCCTCTGTCTTGCACTGGTGGGTTCATGTTTCACTTCTCCACCAGGCCAGGGGGTGGAGGCCACAAGGGCCGTCCCATCACCTCATGTTTGGCAGCTGTGGTGGGCCTGGGTGGGTGGGAGAAGGGTGTCTGGTTCTGGTTCTAATGTTAGGAGAGGTCCCCTCCACCTGGCCAGCCCTGGTTTCCTCTTTTGCACCCTGGGGAGAGTCACATCTCCCTTACAGGGCTGAGAGGTGGAAACTGGTTATCACGGCTAAGGTGCATTGAGCACCTACTACATGACAGGGATGTGCGATTTATCTCACGTAAGCCTCCTGACAACTCTAATTTACACATAGGAAAACTCAGAAAGATGAAGTGGTTTGCCCGTGATCACCAGGGAGTGACAGGTGGAGGCAGCATTTGAACCCAGTACTCAGTCCCCAGAACATGCACTCCTAACCACATTCCCACACCATCTTCCTACAAAGTAGCATCTGTACAACACTCTCAGAACTAGCAGCAACAGAAGCTGCAGACTTTTGGAAAGGGAAAGCAGCTCCTCCATTCCACCTCCACCATGACAACTATGGACTGGATGCTCCGGCTTGCTTATCTCATGAAGGTGGGGAGGCGGCAGTCTGTGCTTTCACTGTCACTCTCCCGTGTACCGAGAAGGGAAGTCGCAGCTCAGACAGGATAAGGAAGTTGAGCAGGGTCACGTAGCTGGTCTGTGGCAGCAGGGAGATTTGAATGCATGCTAACTTGTTCAGTTATTGGGCACCTGCTGCATACCAGCCTGCATGTCAAGTTCTGGGTATGCTGTAGGATCTACAATAGGGTTCCTGTCCTCTCAGGTGTTACAGCTAAAGGAAGGGTGTTAATGATGGAAATAGCGTGTTGACAGATTTTCTTTTTTTTTTTTTTTTTTTTTTTTTTTTTTTTTAGATGGAGTCTTGCTCTGTCACCCAGGCTGGAGTGCAGTGGCATGATCTCGGCTCATTGCAACCTCCGCCTCCTGGGTTCATGCAATTCTCCTGCCTCAGCCTCCCAACTAGCTGGGATTACAGACGTGTGCCACCACGCCCAGCTAATTTTTGTGTTTTTAGTAGAGACAGAGTTTTGCCATGTTGGTGAGGCTGGTCTCGAACTTCTGACCTCAAGTGATCCACCCATCTTGGCCTCCCAAAGTGCTGGGATTACAGGCGTGAGCCACCATGCCCCGCTAAGTGACAGGTCTTTATAGCTGGGCTGATCCCACTCCACAGAACTATCTCCCTTGGGCTGTTGACATTTAAATGGCAAACACTGGGCAGCCAACTCATCATTAATTGCCAGGATGAATGGAACCACCCCAGCTACAGGGCTTTGGGAGCTAGACCCTATGTCCACAGCAGGTCTTTCGGAGTGACTTCGAATGGTTTCCCATGACCCTGCTGTCTTGCTTTCTCCTGATAACACCCAGCCACTACCAGGTCTGTGGGCAAGGAGAGGCCCCCTGGGGTGGCAGGGGCTGGATGGGGCCCTGACTTATCGCCACCAGTGAGCCTTTATCTGAATATTCCTTTCCGGAACACAGGGACACCCATTGGGAAACCAAGGTGAAAAAGAGGGTGGAGCCCAGTCTGGGATTTGAGACTGAGTATCTACATCGCTGGGCCCCTTTTGGGCTCCAGGGCTCCTCCTTCTCCCTCTCTCCCTCCCTCTGTAAGTGGACATTCATTCAGGTAGAGCCAATCAGGTAGTTCCCTAAGCTGGAGCTGCTGAAGCCTCATCTCAAATTTGTTAAGAATAGTCATCTTCCCTCACTCTCAGTTCCCCCTCCTCCCCTTCTCCTCCTTCTCTGCCTCTGCCTCTGTCTCTGTCTCTGTCTCCTCCTCCTCCTCCTCCTCTTCTTCCCCCTGCTCTCCTCCCCTTCCTCCTCCTCTGCCTCATTCCTTGGGCCACTGTGACTTCTGCTTAATTTCCCTTCCCCTCCCTTTCCCTCTCCGCCTTCCCCACTTAACTTTTCATGCACTTCACTAATGGGGAGTGCTACTTTATCCTTTTCTATTACTTTTCTCCTTGTTTACATGTTAAGAAAAAGTTACCTTCCCCCCACTCCCGCCTCAAGACAGGGTCTCACTCTGTCGCCTGGGCTGGAGTGCGGTGGTGCAGTCTCAGCTCGCTGCAGCCTTGGCTTCCTGGGTTCAAGCCATCCTCCCACCTGGCCTCCTGAGTAGCTGGTACTACAGGTGCGTGCCACCACACCCAGCTAATTTTTGTGTTTTTGTAGGGATGGGGACCTTCCCATGTTGCCCAGGCTGGTCCCAAGCTCCTGGGCTCAAGAGATCCTCCTGCCTCGTCCTCCTAAAATGCTGCTGGGACTACAGGTGTGAGCCACTGCTCCCAGCCAGAAAAAATTACTTTTCTCCCTGGCGTCAAAATAATATTCCAAGGCTATTTTCTCCTTCGAAAGACATTCATTTCATGTGCTTTGAACATACACATGGAGGGATTACTATTGCAAAATTATGCTCTGGTTATCCTTCTCTTGCAGAAAAGAAACACATGCCATTAATTCTATTTACCTGTCAGTCTGTTATGAAGGAAGGCCCGAATCCAGAGCAGCTTCTCTTCCTTGCAGGTCTGCCTGCTGAAACTCATCAAGATACTTTCCAGCTCATTGTTTCCAGTGAGGACAGAGGCGCAAGCTGGGAGTGCCGAGGGGCTGGCTTATCCACCAGATTTTGAATCTCACAGCTTGAAGCTTTTGTGCCTCTGTCCACAGAAGTTCTCACCAAAAGTGTAGCAAAGGCACAGGGCCTGGCCTGTCCGATTTCTGCAAGCCAAGACCCCCAGTGAGTTACTGAAAACATATTCTTCTATTGCAGAACTGTTTAGTCATGGTTGGTAAGAATGTATGCTGGGTGAAAGAGAGACACACAGAGAGAGGGGGAAACAGAGAAGGAGAAAGAGGAGGAGGACAAAGGGAGGACAGAAAAAGGAGTACAGAGAGATGGCAAGAGAAGAGACAGTCAGAATCTTTCAAGAAAGGAGTCATGGCTGGGCGTCAGTGGCTTATGCCTGCCTATAATCCCAGCACTTTGGGAGGCCAAGGCGGGCGGATCGCTTGAGCCCAGGAGTTTGGGACCAGCCTGGGCAACATGGGAAACCCCATCTGTACAAAAAGATACAAAAATTAGCTGGGTGTGGTGGTGCACACCTGTAGTCCTAGCTACTTGAGAGGCTGAGGTGGGAGGATCACCTGAGCCTCGGAGGTTGAGGCTGCAGTGAGCCAAGAGCACACCACTGCACTCCAGCCTCAGTGACATGTGAAACCCTGTCTTAAAAAAAAAAAGGTGTCAAAGGAAATATAGAGGGACAGAAACAGATTTCCCAAGAGCAGGAACAACAGTGAGAGACACAGAGAGACAAAGATGGGAGAGACAGCGAGAGCAAGAGTGGGTGGAACAGAAAGAGCAAGTGAGCGGGAGAGGCAAAGAGGACAGGGTAGGGGCGAGAAAGAAGGAAAGGAAAAAAGAAGAGGCTTGGGAAAGGAGAAAGCAGGAGGAGAAAGATCAAAAGAACCTGAGGCTTGTAGGCGTGGCAAGGACCCTAAGAGTTAATTATTGATTTTACCAACACACGGCCTCTCGACTCAAACTGTCTTCTTGGTTCCCCATTTCCTAGCTGTGCGGTTGAGACAGGTTACAGTATTAAATATATCTGTGCCTCAGTTTCCTCATCTGCAAGATGCAGACAACAGTCCCTCCTTCGTAGGGCTCCTGGGAGGACTGCTGAGTTAGGACATTAAGCCAAGAGAGTCCAATCTTTTGGCTTCCCTAGCCCACATTGTAAGAACTGTCTTGGCCCCACTTAAAATACATTAACACCAATGATAGCTGATGAGCTTTAAAAAAATGCAAAAAAAAACCCAAAATCTCATAATGTTTTAAGAAAGTTTATGGATTTCTCTTGGGTGGCAGTCAAAGCCGTCCTGGGCCTGCGGACCACGGGTTGGACAAGCTTGCGTTAAGCAAATGCTCAAGATGCCTTTTTTGTTGTGATGATCATTTATTGAACATGTATGTACCGCTTTGTCATGTGGGACCCAAAGATGACAAAGCCCCCAACTCTGTAGTTTAAGAAAACTCTGTTTTCCAGTTTCCCTGATCTGTCTGGTTTATTTGTGGTTATTAATAACATCGCACTTTCACTCTCAAAGGTGTCCTGATTCAGATGAGAGGCTTGTGTCATCACCTTATTT
This sequence comes from Cebus imitator, assembly GCF_001604975.1. NCBI lineage: Eukaryota > Metazoa > Chordata > Mammalia > Primates > Cebidae > Cebus > Cebus imitator. Next base: position 517,686 of record NW_016107789.1, on the reverse strand, counting down.
GGGGGGCAGGGTGTGAGTAATCAGGCTGGGTGGAGGCTGCAGTAAACCAGGAGCACCTGCCCCCATGAAGCCGATGCTCCTGCAGGTGCAGGTGATGAAAGGGGCTTGTATTTGAAGAGTTTCTGATTTTCCAAGAGAAGCCAGAAACTCAGATTTTTATGTGAAATCATCCCAATTTTAAAATAAACGATTTTTTTTCCATTTTAAAAAATACACCTTATTAAAAGTTTTCCAAACTTCCCGCCCCCAGTCCAGCTAAATCACACCTGTGGCCTGGGCCAGCATGTGGTCTGCTTCTAATCTCTAGACTTGAGGAAGTGACAATCTATTGAGAGGAGCTAGACAAGTAAACAGGCAGTTACCACACGGTGATAAGGGCGGTGACAGCAGTGAGCCCAGGGTGAGTCAGGAGGCAGAGGAGGGGCAGCTACCGGAGCCGAAGAGTGGAAACCTGGGAAGCCTTCCTGAAAGAGGGTAACAGCTGAGCTGATTCCTGAGAGTTGAGTGTGAACCCATTCCAGAAATGATCATAAATGATGGCAGGGAACGTTTCCCCTTGTTGCTTCCTGGGTGTTTGATATTGCTGTAAATAACTCTGTGTCATCTCATTCAACCCGCACAGTAACTCCATGAATTAAGGACCAGTGTTATTCTCATTTTTCTACAAGAGGCGACTGAGGCACAGAGAGGTTAAGTAACTTGCCAAAGGGCACACAGTGAACAGATGTCATGTGATCTACCATACACAGATTTAAGCATTACTCTAGAAAACTCCATGGAAGACCAGAAGGACATGTCATTCTGCTAGACTAGAAGGCAGGAGAGAGCAAGGCATGTTAGCGAAACTGAAGACAGGCCATTGCGGCTGAAGTGGGATGTATTCACCACGTGGGGCAAGGAGCTAGTCTGCTAGCTGTGAGGCAGGAAGGTAGACAGGAGTGAAGCTGGGTCAGGCTAAGGGGCTCGGGCTACATCTTAAGGACTAGAGGCAAGATTGAAATGCTAAAAGATTTAAAGATCAATATGACTCCTACTCCTCTCTCCCCTCCTCCATTTAGAAAAAAAGCTCAGAAGCCCTTTCCTCCCTTACCCTAGGTCACACAGCCCAGCTCTGGGGCCAAAGCCAGGTCTCCGGACTCCCACCAGGACAGGGCCCCACCCCAGGAAGTGACAAGAGGGAAAGGGAAAAGGCCCAGAACAGTGGCTTTCAAGACTTTATACTGAAGATTAAAGAGCAATCTCAACAAGAGAAATTAATCTGCCCTGATTCCATTCCCTCGCACGCCCTGGGTGGACCCAAGTTGTTCTTTTGGCCTCACCCTCACCCCACCCACCAGCTTGCGAAAGGAGAGGGCTAGGAGAGAGCTCTCCCTTAGAAAGCCCAGGCCTGGGCTCCACGCAGGGCCCAGCAACTCAGAAAAGGCAGCAGATCAGATGGGCTGGAGCCAGCCCTTTGAAACCACCACTGGGTGGTGAATAAAATCACTGGAAACGTCTGCTCTGTGGAAGCTCGGTTGGCAGCCCCGCCTGGCATGAAAGGCCTGACAATCCCTTCAGAGGCAATTCTGATCTCTGCTCCCTGGGTGAGTGCCTGCCTGTGGATAGACTGATTGACGTGCAGTTGCCAGGACAACCAATCAAGACCTGTGCGTTTAGATTTGGTCTCGTCTTAGCTTGATTTCAGGGCGGAGTGGTCTCTCCGCGTTCTGAGGCCCTTGGCTGGTGGGCCTGTGCTAGTTTGCATGGGTGAATTCAAACCACTTCGTGGGCTCAAGTGGATAGAGGGGCATTGAATGTGTCCTGCAGAGTGCCTGCCTTGTGTCAGACACTGTTCTAGCAGCCACAGGCAGGCAAGCCCCTGATTTTGCGGACCTCATGTTCCAGTAGAGGGATGAAGGCATTGGACAAGTAATAAAGTCAATAAAAGAATCTCAGAGATGGCGGCGATGTTTCCAGATGAGACTTTCTCAACCTTGGCACTACTGACATTTTGGGTTGGATACGTTTTTGGTGATAAGGGGCTGTCCTCTGTGGGATGTTTAGCTCTATCCCTGGCCTACATCCATTACGTCAGTAGCAACCCTACAACTTATGGCAACCAAGCCGAAAACATTTCAGACATTGACAAATATCCTGGGATGCCAGAATTACCCCTGCCTGGTTGAGAACCACTGCTCTAGACCAGAGCTGTTCACTAAAAATGTAATGCAGCCAAGCACTTGGGAGGCTGAGGCGGGAGGATCACGTGAGCTCAGGAGTCAGGGACCAGCCTGGGTAACAGAGGGAGACCCCATCTCCACACATTTTTAAAAATTAGCCAAGCATGGTGGTGCATGCCTGCAGTCCCAGCTACTCAGGAGACTCAGGTGGGAGGATCCCTGGTCTCCAGAATGTTGAGGCTGCAGTGAGCTATGGTCATGCTACTACACTCTATCCTGGGTGACAGTGAGACCCTGTCTCAAAACAAAAACAAACAAAAAAACAAGCCACATGCATAACTACATATTCTAGTAGCCACATTTGAAAAATAAAAAGACACGGTTGAATTTTTAAAAATTGATTTGATTTTACCTCAAATATTTCAACACGTAATTCATATAAAGAGTTGTTAATGGAATATGTTATATTCTTTCGTTCTTACAACGTCTTCAAAATCTGGTGTGCATTTCACACTTACAGCACATCTCAATTAGGAAGGTGCGACTCCCGACCACCCGCCCCTGCTGCCTGAGCTGGGAATTTAAGCGCATGCTGTTCTTAGTTCATCAGGAAGACAGGCTCAACCTGGAGCCTCCCGTGCTATTCAAAGTGCTGTCTCCGACTAGCAGCAGGGGAGCTTGTCAGTGGCAGGATCTCGGGCCCCTCCCAAGAACTGCTGAATCAGAATTTGCCTTTAAACAAGCTCTCAGGGAATTTGTGAGCACACTGTAGTTGGACAAGAACGGGGTGAGGAAATCAGAGTGTTCAGGAGCCAGGCATCGTGGGAGTGACTCAAGTCCATGAAATGCAATCGTTCCGCTGGTAGACATCACATCTTCCTGTTAACTAACTCAAGTCTCAGTTTTCCCATCTCTAGAATGGGGATTATTCATATTCTTTCTCAGAGCTGGATGGTACTTAGTAAGTATGAACTCACTGCCATGCCCCTTTCCTCTCTGCCCACAGCTCCCTTCCACGAAAGGCTTCCTGGAATCTGACTTTCTTAATGTTGTGCCCTAAGTTGGGGATGGGGCAAAGAGGAGGCTGTCTCTGCTACAAGGGATGCTGCCCCAAGAGGGGAGACCCTGAGCCCAACTGCAATGCCCACCTGGGTGGCGGAACCCATGTGCAGCGGCCTGAGGGGCCTGGGCATGGGGTGAGGCCCCCACACCAAACAGGTCACGTGGCCATGTGGAGAATGACCTGCATACGCTCACACGCTGCACAAGGCATGCGTGAAGTAGTGGCTCTGTCACTTAGGAGGACTTCCTGTTCCCAAGGCCAGAACACTCTAGAAAATCATTAAGGATGGCCAGGTGTGGTGGCTCACACCTGTAATCCTAGTGCTTTAGGAGGCCCAGGAGGGCAGATCATGAGGTCAGGAGATCAAGACCATCCTGGCCAACAGGGTAAAACCCTGTCTCTACTAAAAATACAAAAATTAGCTAGGTATGGTGGCACATGCCTATCATCCCAGCTACCCGTGAGACTGAGGCAGGAGAATCGCTTGACCCGGGAGGTGGAGGATCTTGAACCCAAGATCGCACTACTGCACTCCAGCCTGGCGACAGAGCGAGACTCCATCTAAAAAAAAAAAAAAAAAATCATAAAGCAGCTAGAGGTTCACTGTTTGCCAAGTTCCTCACCCTCAGCAAGACTATGTTGTTAAGTCTCACCCTTGCAACTGCCCAGGGGACCCGCCCGCGACCAGCCCAGGATCTGGGTGAAGGCTGACTCTCACTGCGGAATGCCAATTCCTCTTGATTTCTAGTTCCAACATGTCTAAAATGGAAGGTGCTGATCTCCAACCCATGGCGCTCACTTTCCTTGCCTTTCATCAGGGCTTGGGCAGGCTCCCCAAGTGGGCGGGCAGGGGTGAAACAGAGGTCAGGGGAGGGCTGAAGCCAAAACTGTGTGGAGAGAAAAGGATGCCCCTGCCCCTGCCCCACCTCAGTCAGAGCTGGCACCTGGGTTAAACAGATTAGGAAAACTTCATGCAGAGACTAGTGGGTACAGAGGTGTGAATTCGAGTGGGAGGAATCCCAAGTGCCTTGGATTCCCCCTTCCAGTGAGCTAGAACATGATCTTGGTCAAGCCAGAATGCTGATTTAGGGGTCATGCCTGGGGGTTCCTCTAGGGGTGGCAGACATGTTCATGAGGGTGAGTGCTTTAAAAATGACTAAGTCCTAGTGTTTTTCCTGTTCCTGTTATGATTCGGAAGTATAACCTTGGACCACGTAAGGACTTCAAAAAGAGGGGAAAAAAATTGGGCCAGATGCAGTGGCTCATGCCTGTAATCCCAGCACTTTGGGAGGCTGAAGTGGGCAGATCATTTGAGGTCAGGAGTTCAAGTCTAGCCTGGCCAAGGTGGTAAAACCCTGTCTCTCTCTACTAAAAATACAAAAATTAGCCAGGCGTGGTGGCAGGTGCCTGTAATCCCAGCTGTTCAGGAGGCTGAGGCAGAAGAATCGCTTGAACCAGGGAAGTGGAGGTTGCAGTGAGCTAAGATTGTGCCGCTGCACTCCAGACAAAGTAAAAAAGTAAAAACCAAAAAAAAAAAAAAAAAAAAAAAAAAAAAGGCAGGTGGGCTTGCAGAAAAAGGAAGAAAAGAAAGGAAGAAAGGAAGGAAAGAAAGAAGGGAGGGAGGGAAGGAAAGGGAAAGCAGGACCTTTTGAAGTTCGAAAGAAAGAAAAAGATGGAGAAAGGAAAGAAGCAAGTGGAAGAACAGACGAAGGGAACTAGATTTACTGCCTACCAAATATATTGTGGGAATTTTACTGTTTCAGTATTTTTCCTTTTCCTCCTCTTCTGCCACCTCCTCCTTCTCCATGTCATATCCACGTTTCAGGCACGGAGAGGGAGGGCCAGAGACGCTGCCTTGAATCAGAGCACCCTGGGTTGGAGTGTCCCTAACTAGCTTAGTGACCTTGGGAAGGTCACTTAATCTATCTGATCTTCAGCTTCCTTATCTATATGAAGGAGAAAATAATAACTATTTTGCAGAGCTGTGGAGTAAATGAGATAATACATGTAACACTCGGCACATGCCAAATGCTGAAAACATGGTAGTTATCAGCACGGTTACTTTTAAGTGAGGTGCCCGAGGCCACACAGCTAGTGAGGAGCCAAAGCTTTGACTCAGGCCTGTTGAGTCCAGAGCATAAGCGTTCCACCACACCAGACTGACTCACTAGGTAGTGACAAATCAGGAAAGTGTCACATACACTATAAACCGTCTCTCCCATAGGCATACATTTGCACACAGGGAGTGACACCTATTGTTTTTGCCTGCCCAGCAACCATTCCTTTTTATTCTGGAAACAGCATCTTATGGCTTTAACACCATCTCCAGGTCTAGGGAGGAATATGTGACTCAAGCCAGGCCGGACAGAGTTAATCCTGATATTTCTGTTGAGAAGAAAGATTTCTTTCTAGTGAGGTTGTTAAGCTCACAGAAGGTAAGACCAGGGCTACTGGGACAATTCTTTTTCATCTTATGGGCAGGCAGAGCTGAAAGATTAAAAAAACAACAAATCTCTAACACTAGCATTTCAGCACCTGGAAACAGCTATGCCTGAAGCCATCTACTGGTTTTTTTTCTTCCTGTAGCTGATTTGAATCCAGTTTCTGTCTTGCAACTAAGAGTCCTCACTGACTAATTTGAGGCTTGTCTGATGCCGAGGCTCACATACCTTAAACCATCCCAGATTGAAAAAAATAAAATAAGAAAATAAAACATCCCAGATTGACTCAACAGTCTAGAGCCTAAAGAGAAAAAAGAATAAAACAAATACTTCTTCTCTTTCTCACTTTCTTTTATCTTATATAGATATGGTACCTCTGCTAACAATTGCTGAATGAGTGTGCAAACATGTCCAAGACAGTCCCTTCACATCACTGCTTATTAATGACCTCATTACCTGCATAAACATCATGATTCTTTGTGTCAATATCATAGTTGTCCATATCAAACCTGTGTCAATTCCACAAAAATATATCAAGCTCCATTTCTGGTGCCCCTTTGAGAAAACTAGAGGTGGTGAGACAGAAGGAAGAATATGTTTTTCTTTTTTCTTTGAGATGAAACCCAGGCTGGAGTGCAGTGGCACAATCTTGGTTCACAGCAACCTCTGTCTCCCAGGTTCAAGTGATTCTCCTGCCTCAGCCTCCTGAGTATCTGGGATTACAGGCATGTGCCATCATGCCTGGCTAATTTCATAATTTTAGTAGAGACAGGGTTTTACCATGTTGGTCAGGGTGGTCTCAAACTCTTGACTTCAAGTGATCCAGCCAGCGTGGCCTCTTAAAGTGCTGGGATTACAGGCATGAGCCACTGTGCCCAGCTGAGAATCTATGTTTTTTACTCATAGTTTGGGATTGTTGCAATTGAATGCCTCCAAAATAATAATCAATGAATATTTCATTCAATAAACATTTACTGTCCCCTTCCGTGTGCCCGTCTCCTGAGTTGTCTTAGGATAATCATTATTATCCTAAATCATTCCATTACTTCTTAGATATTTAGCATTCCAACAAATAGAAAACAAGCTCTCTCCTCTCCCTTCCCAAGGGTGTATGTCTTTCATCTCCTCCTTGGCCATCCAGGTTTCAACCTCAGAGTTGGTTTTAGCCTTCGTGAACCCATCTGTTGGGATGTTGAGTCACTGAGTCATAAAGAGGAATGTTTCCCACTAAACATCACACCAGAACAGACAGACTTCCAGCTAAGCCAGCTGGTGACCTGGCCGCCCCTGAGTGGAGAGAATGGGAGACGTGGGAGGTGGGAGGCACGCCACGCAGACGGTCACCTCATGGTGACGTCACCTGCCAAACCAGTGACTCACCTCCCAGTTCTCCCCTCTACCAGCCATATCTTGCTCACTTGGAATACCTGAGGGGAATACCAGCCTCCTGTGTTTAGTGAAAACACACGATCATGAGCTATTTTTTAAAGGCATGCTGTTTCCTTGCTTTCAAGTGCATGCCTGGGTTAAGGCTGCTTCTGCTTTTAATAAGCACCCAGGAGTCTCCTTTTGAGGAAAGAGTTGGATAAGAATGGTGGATTGCTATGTGGGTTACTTTTTTTTCCTTAAAGTTTTTCATTGTAGTATGCATAACACAAAATTTACCATTTTAACCCCCTTTTTTTTTTGGAGACAGGATTTCCTCTCTGTTACCCAAGCTAGAGTGCAGTGGTGGGATCATCGTTTATTGCAGCCTCACCCTCTGGGGCTCAATCAATCTTCCCAGCTCAGCCTCTCACGAACCTGGGACTACAGGCATGTGCCACCACACCCAGCTAATTTTTTAAACTTTTTGTAGAGATGGGGTTTCACTATGCTGTTCAGGCTGGTCCTGAACTCCTGGGCTCAAGCGATCTGTCCACCTTAGCCTCCCCAAATCCTGGGATTATGGCATGAGCCACCTTTTTTTTTTTTTTTTTGAGACGGAGTTTCACTCTTGTTACCCAGGCTGGAGTGCAATGGCGCGATCTCGGCTCACCGCAACCTCCGCCTCCTAGGTTCAGGCAATTCTCCTGCCTCAGCCTCCTGAGTAGCTGGGATTACAGGCACGCACCACCATGCCCAGCTAATTTTTTGTATTTTTAGTAGAGACGGGGTTTCACCATGTTGACCAGGATGGTCTCGATCTCTTGACCTCGTGATCCACCTGCCTCGGCCTCCCAAAGTGCTGGGATTACAGGCTTGAGCCACCGCGCCCGGCCATGAGCCACCTTTTAACCAGCCTTTTAACCATTTTTAAGTGCATAATTCAGAGGCATTAAGTACATTCCCAACGTTGTGCAACCATCACTACCCATTCCTAGAGCTTGTTCATCATCCCTTCAATTCATCTTCAATTAAATTGTCCATTGAATTCTAATCAAACAAGAACTCCCCATTCCTCCCTCCCTGCAGCCCCTGGTACCTCTACTCTACTTCTGTATCTATGAATATGTCTATTCTAGACATCCCATATAAGCGGAATCATACAATACTGTCCTTTTGTGTCTGACTCATTTTACTTAGCATCACGTCTTTAAGGTTCATCCATACTGTAGCACTTACAAGAATTTCATTCCTTTTCAAGGCTAAATAATATTTCACTGCATGTACATACTACATTTCATTTATCCATTCATTTGCTGTTTTCACCTCTTAGCTATTGTGGACAGTTTACTTTTGAGTCTCTGAAGATCATTTGTTCTCTTTAGTAGTTAGAAATTCTTCTTTAGGAAGCTTCTCAGAGTTCACTAGTAGATTGGGACTAAGATGACCAGTTCTAACTACTTCTCAGGGGTATTGTGAAGATAAAGTTAACTCCTGGTAGAAAAGTACTTTATAAATTCTTGCTGGGCATGGTAATCCCAGCACTTTGGGAGGCTGAGGTGGGCGGATCACTTCAGGTCAGGAGTTCGAGACCAGCCTGACCAACAGGGAGAAACCCCATCTCTACTAAAAATACAAAATTAGCCAGGTATGGTGCATACCTGTAATCCCAGCTACTCAGGAGGCTGAGGCAGGAAAATCACTTGAACCTGGGAGGCGAAGGTTGCTGTGAGCTGAGATTGCGCCATTGCATTCCAGCCTGGGCAACAAGAACAAAACTCCATCAAAAAAAGAAAAAAAAAAAAAGGAAAGTACTTTATAAATTCTAAAATGTGTCTACGGCCATACTACCCTGAATGCACCCTATCCTGTCTAAATTCTAAAATGCCCCAAAGTAAAAACAGAAAAAATGTTTTTACTTTGTTTGCACTCTTTGCTTAGCTTTTCCCCCCCGGCAGAAAAAAAAGAACACTACCCTAATTCAAATTATAATAAAATCTAGACGGAAATGGTCCAAATGAAAGAGATTTTCCTGGGATGTTTGTATACACTGCAGTCTCTCTGTTCTTTCCAAAGCAGAGTACAAGTGTATTAAGTGCTTACCATGGACTGGGGCACTATTCCATTAATTACTAAGCATTAATTTACTAGCTTTGGGACATTGATAAGTTACTTTACCTCGGTGCCTCAGTCTCTTCAGCTGCAAAGTAGGAACCAAAGGGATAGAACTGACCTCACAGAGTTGTTGTATTAAATGAGGTAATAACGGTTGTGGGCTTAGAACAGTGTTTAGCATACAGCAGGCCACGGATGCTACTTGCATTGATGTTATTACATGTTTCTTATTTGGGATTATTTTTATCCTCATCTCACATTATTAACACATCATTAAAGATTAAATGCATGGTCTTGGTGGTGCAGTAAAAATGCATCAATTTCAGAGAAAAAGGGCCCTGTCTACCATGTTAATTGATGTTTTTCGAGGCTGCCTGTTAATGGTAAAGCGTTCTAGTTTAGGACTCAGATTTGATTTTACTTCCCAGCTTGTCTCACATTACCTAAGTATTCTACTCTGTAAAATGGGAATAACGTCTACTCCATAAGGTTGTGTTGAAGCCACAAGGTCATGCCTGTGCAGCTTTGCAAGGCTCAATACATGCTGACTAGCAAGTTATCACCCTTCTCTCTCTTCACCTGGCACAGTCTGGCTACTCAGGAAATGCTTGCCAAAGTTAGTTAAAACAAACATTTCAGCTGGGGGCGGCGGTGGTTCGTGCCTGTAATCTCAGCACCTTGGGAGGCCGAGGCGGGCAGATCACTTGAGGTCAGGTGTTCGAGACCTGCCTGACCAACATGGTGAAACCTTGTCTCTACTAAAAATACAAAAAAAAAAAGTAGCCGATCATGGTGGTATGCACCTGTAATACCAGCTACTGGGGAGGCAGAGGCAGGAGAATGGATTGAACCAGGGAGGCAGAGACTGCAGTGAGCGGAGATCGAGACACTGCACTCCAGCTTGAGTGACAAATCGAGACTCTGTCTCAAACAACAACAAACAAAAAATAAAACAAGCATTGCTTCACTGACAGTGGATGAAACCACTGACTCTTAAGAGGTTCATGAGATGCTGATCTATGGCAAGGTAAGAAAAAACCCAACCCTACCCAAGCAAACCAAACCAAATCACAGAGGCTTGAAAAGTCAATTCTCCCAGCCACGTGCTGTCTTAAGTCTGGAGCTTTAATTTTCTCTGGCTTGTTTCTAACACCGTAGGGCAAGTGTGCTTTGAAAACTTGACGATCAGGCACAATATGGAAGGTGGGCCACAGGGTGCCCCCAGGGCAGAATCCAGGAGCCGCGGTGGCCCAGTCTCCTGGGACCTGCACCCTGGAGCCGGGGGTTTCCTGAGTGGGCCGTGCCCCAGGTCACTTCCCGGGGGCGGGTTAGTCTCACTGAGGCGGCCAGGATGCTCTTGGTCTCCTAGACAACAGAATGTGTGATTGAGGTGATGCAGCAAATGAGTCGTGTCATCCTGCGAAACCACCCTCCCCCCACCGCCTCCTCACAGCCGGGCCCCCAGCCGCAGGAAGTGGAATTCTTCTGGGAAAGCGACTGACGTCGCCGGTGGCCGCGGTCCCTGCCCCTGCCCTGGCAGGCGCTGATGCAAGCGCAGCCTCGTGCCTGCAGGCAGGCTGTCCCCGGGGAGCTGGCGCGGCGCTCTCTCCGTCTTGCTCCCTTCCGGCCACCCCCGCCCGGCTTTCCCTGTGAGAAGTCAGCAGCTCCTGGGTGGTTTCCCACCGAAAGGCCCAGCGCGGGGGGGTGAGGGGAGGGGCTCAAGTGTCTTTGCCCAAACCCGTTCTTCTCCCCGGCTCCTCCCAGACTGGGTTTGGGAGAATCCCAGCATCTCAACCTGGCCGCGTGTCCGGGTCACTAGGAAGGGCTCTCGGGGCCTCCAGCCGCTCCCTGGGGACGGCCTGGGTGGCCTGAGATCCCGGCGGTGCCGAGGAAAACGTCCAGATCACTAGGGAACCTTGTGTCTGGGTGGGGAGCGGTGAAGGGCCTCTGGGGTGGAAGTGGTCCAGCTGAGGCTGGTCTCCATCGCCTTCTGCTGGCAAACGGAAGAGTTGCTCTGAAATCCCTGCCGGGACCTCCGGGAGGCTTGGGGAGGGCTGGGGGGCGGGGAGCTGCCTGGAATGTTAGAGGTCACCCTTTCCAGAAAGCACACCGGGAAGCTGAGGTTGAGAGAGAGCAGGGTATCTGTCCATAGCCCCGCACCTATTCTAAGACCAAGGCAGGATCAGAATTCGCAATGAAGCTCACTGTACAATCTCCATGCTTTTTTTTTTGTTTTTTGTTTTGAGACTGAGTCTTGCTCTGTAGCCAGCCTGGAGTGCAGTGGTGCGATCGCGGCTCCCTGCAACCGCCACCCCTCAGGTTCAAGCGATTCTCCTGCCTCAGCCTCCCGAGTAGCTGGGACTACAGGCGTTGGCCACTATGCCCGGGTGGCCAACTCATTTTTGTGTTTTTAGTAGAGACGGGGTTTCACCATGTTGGCCAGACTGACCTTGAACTCCTGACCTCAGAGGATCTGCCCGCCTTGGCCTCCCAAAGCACTGGGATTACAAGCGTGAACCTCCATGCCTGGCAGCAATCTCCATGTTTTTTAAAGCCAGAAGTCTTGGCCCCTCCTCTGTGAGGCCTTGCCTCCTCCTCTGTGAGGCCTTGCCTCCTCCTCTGTGAGGCCTTGCCTCCTCCTCTGTGAGGCCTTGCCTCCTCCTCTGTGAGGCCTTGCCTCCTGTGAGGTCTCTCTCCATCACTGCATCCCAACAGTGGTTCCGGACCCCAAGACTTTCAGGGAGTATGTGAAGTCAACACTAATTTCATAAGAATACTAAGAGAATAGTTGCCTTTTTCCCTCTTTCTCTCCCATGGGCACGGTGGAGTTTTCCAAAGACCACATGACATGTGACGCCGCAATAGACGACTGCAGAAGCAGATGTGAGAAGCCAGCTGTCTTCCATTAAGGAAGACACTAAAGAGATTTGCAAAGATTGAAACCATGCCATTCTTCTCACTCATTTTTTTGGTTCATTTTAGAAAATACACCTATTTTCATAAAACATATATTAATATATAATGGGTTTATGATTTTTAAATAAACTACAAATAATTTAAAAATGGAATTACAAATAATTTTAAAATAACTACAAAATAATTTTAAAATAATTGAACTACAAATAATTAAAAATTTTTGTTGTTGTTGTTTGGACAGTCTTGCTCTGTCGCCCAGGCTAGAGTGCAGTGACATGATTTTGGCTCACTGCTAGATTTCACCATGTTGGCCGGGCTGGTCTCAAACTCCTGACCTCAGGGCATCTGTCCGCCTCGGCCTCCCAAAGTGCTGGAATTACAGGCGTGAGCCACTGTACCCGGCTGTCCCTTTTTTATTTCCTTCCCTCCCTCTTTCTTTCGCTCTCATTCTCTCCTTCCTTCCCTTCCTTTCGTTCCTTTCCTTTCTTTCCTTTCTTCCTTCCTTCCTCTCTCTTTCTGTCTCTCTCTTTCTTTCCTTTCCTTTCTCTCTTTCTTTCCCTCCTTTCTTTCTTTTCTTTTTTCTTTCAATAAAGACCAGGTGTTGCTATGTTGCCCAGGTAGGTCTTGAACTCCTGGACTCAAGCATTCCTCCCACCTCAGCCTCCCCGAAGTTCTGGGATTACAGATGTGAGTCACCATACCTGGTCAACCTTGTTTTACTTTGGATGTGCTTATGAATCAACTGGGGATCCTGTGAAGGTGCAGATTTGTATTCAATAGGTCTGAGGCAGGGCCAAGGCTGCATTTCTAACAAGTTGTCAAATGATGCTGATGCTGCTGGTCTGAAGTCACACCTGGAGAACCCTTGCTCTAGACTTTGCCCTGTTCTTTGAGATGGTGCTTGCCTGGGACTTCTCAGGTGAAAACAAATCAGATGGCTGTCCAATGTCAGCAATGAGGGGGAAAATGTATGCAACTGGACCAATTCCTCTCTGCTAGGACTAAGAATCACTGAAGGAAATTTAGGATCAGCTAATTTTCGAAGTCGGAGAGGTAGAAAAAAATGGTGTCAGGCCTTAAGAGAAATTGGAGCTGCCTTTGAAAATATGCATTGAGTTTCAAACAGTAAACCTAAAAAGCGATTCTTTTAATAAGCATTTAGTAAGATATGCTAAGGGCTGCATTGCTGAAATTTACTCAGAAGATAGGTATTATGCTTATTCAGCTATAATTCTGGAATCGGCTAGAATCATCCCCAAATCTCAAAGCATGGTAGATAGTTGAATGGTGCGAATTTCAGTTGTTATTAAAAAGCAAACAAACAAACAAAACCTTTACTGGGTGTGGGGGGAAGGTTTCTAAATATGCCATATAACATTTTTGCAGTGAGGTGGAAAATATTTTTAAAACCAAACCCTTTGTAACTGCTTCTGCAATCTAAATTGGGGTGGTAGTATAATTGACATCAGTGGAAAAACGAATCTCTATACTGGCTCTTTCCACTTACGGAAAGGAAGAAAGAAGACTGACATTGTAAAACCTCTGCTTTTTGGGTTACATTGCCAAACAAGGGAGAACAAACTCAGCAGCCTCCAGGAGCCAGAGTGGTCACACAAACAAGAGAGGCTGTGGATTCTGGAGAAGAGGGCCGGGCTATCCTGTCTGGCCAAAGCGGGCAGCCGTGACTCAACGATTCAACTTTAACTTATTGCCGCTGTGTTTGATTGAAGATAGAGTTGTTGACTCTTCCCATTTTTTGAGAGAACCATGAAACCAGGATTATATGTAAAATGTATCCTGTTTGTTTGTTTGTTTTGTTTTTAAATGTCAGAAAGAAAATCAGGCTGGGCACAGTGGCTCATGTCTATAATCCAAGCACTCTGGAAGGCCAAAGTGGATGGGTGCATTGCTTGAGCCCGAGTTCAAGACAACCAGCTTGGGAGATCTCATCTGTCGCTTTTTATTTCCTTCCTTCCCTCCTTCCTTCTCTCCTTCCTTCCTTTTTTCCCTCCCTCCCTCCCTCCCTCCTTCCTTCCTTCTTTCCTTCCCTGCCTTTCTTTCTTTCCTTCCTTCCTTTCTTTCTTTCTCTTTCCTTTCTTTTCTTTCCTTTCTTTCTCTTTCTTTTCCTTCCTTCCTTTTCTTTCTTTCTTTTCTTTCTTTCTTTCTTTTCTCTCTTTCTTTCTCTTTTCCTTCTTTCTAATAGAGACCATGTCTCTGTTAGGGAGAAAAAAAAAAAGAAGAAGAACGCAGGCTGGGCATGGTGGCTCACGCCTGTAATCCTGGCACTCCAGGAGGCTGAGGCAGGAGGATCGCTTTAGCCTGGGAGTTTGACACCAGCCCAGGCAAACATAGCAAGACCCTGCCTCTACAAAAAACTAAAAAATAAAAAATTGTCTGGGTGTAGTGTCACGTGCCTGTAGTCCTAACTCCTCTGGAGGCTGAGGTGGGAGGATCACTTGAGTCCAGGAGGCCGAGGCAGTAAGCTGTGATCATGCTACTGCACTCTAGCCTGCGTGACAGAGTGAGACCCTGTCTCAAAAAATAATAATAAAAATAAAGATTAAAAATTAAAGAAAAAGGTTATCAGCTGCCTGAGATGAGGTGCAATGGAGATAAAATGGTGGGAACAGGACAGGCCTGGTGACTGAAAGAACACCAAGTCCCAGGAACTTTTAGACACACTTGGACTTAGCTAAGGAGGTAGGTAGGGGCCTTCAGTCATTGTTATGTTTCGAAGAGCAGGCAAGACCCCACTTGGTAAAGAGCTGTGAGCCATTACTCAGGGTCAGCTCCTGATGCATCGTTCACCTTATCTACCATTTGGGTGAAGTCATTTAGCTTCCCTGGGCCCCAGCTTCCTTTTAAAATGGGTAAAAATGACATCTGTGTCACCTTCACCACAGGGTTCCTGTGAGGCATCATTGGGGTATTAAATGAGAAATGCTTTGTAAAATGGAGAGCTCCAGATAAATGGAAGGTACTGGTTAGCAGTTTATATTCAATTCATCTACTTGGGAGGCTGAGATGGAGAATCACTTGAACCAGGGAGGCAGAGGTTGTAGTGAGCCGAGATCGCACCACTGCACTCCAACCTAGGCAACAGAGCAAGACTCTATCTCGAAAAAAAATCATTTTGGTCTTTCATTAGAAGTATCTCTAGTGAATACCTACTATGTGCTACGTATTTGGAATACCTCCATGAGCAAAAGACGCAAGGTATCTTGCCCTCATGAAACATACTGGGCAGCAACAGAAAAAAGGTATTAAACAATTACAATACTGGATGCCAAAGGGGAAGCACTTTGGGCTGAAGGAGGAAAGGACACCTTAGCTGAGGCCTGAAGCATCAGGGAAGGTTGGGAGAGTGTTCCAGGCAAATGAAATAAATAGCAATGAGAAGGCCAGGAAGCAGAGCGTGCATGAAGCGATGGAGGAAATGAAAGTAAGTACCCTGTGGTCCGGCTTGAAGGGTGGGATGGGCAGCAGAGAGAAATGACACTGGGGAGGGGTCAGGGACTAGACCACACAGCGGCCTTGTGAGTCATGCTGTCATATATAAATATATAACATATATTGTATATATAATTCATATGTTTTAATTATACATTAATATTTATCATATGTAACTTCACACTGGGGAGGGGTCAGGGACTAGACCACATAGCAGCCTTGCGAGTCATGTTGTCATATATAAATATGACATATTTATAAATATATAACATATATTTTATATATAATTTATGTTTTAATTATACATTAATATTTATCATATATAACTTTATATGTGTATTACCTGTAATATGTATAAATGCATGTATATATGTGTATCTATACAATTTGCCTTAGAAACTAAACCAGTTTGAGCCCCACTAAAAAAAAAATTAAAGATGATTTTTAAAAACCTAAACCAGAATGATTCATGATAGTGTTTTTAAAGCCTTATTGAGATATAATTGACATACAACAAATGACATGCATTTAAAGTCTACAATTTGATGAGTTTTGACATTTGCATACACCTGGGAAACCATCACCACAATCAAAGAACGAAGAATTCCGTCAACCTCAAAATCCATTCACGCTGGGCTGGGGACAGTGGCGCATGCCTGTAATCCCAGCACTTTGGGAGGTGGAGGGGAAAGAATTGCTTGAGCCCAGTTCAAGACCAGCCTGGGCAATACAGCGAGACCCCCTCTCTACAAAAAATACAAAAATTAGCCAGGCATAGTTGTGCATGCCTGTAGCTCCAGCTACTCCGGAGGCTGAGGTGGGAGGATCTCCTGAGCCCAGGAGGTCGAGGCTGCAGTGAGCCATGATAGCTCCATTACACTCCGGCCTGGGAGAGAATGAGACCCAGCCACACACACACACACACACAAAGTTTCTTCATGCCTTTTTTGACACCTCATTCCTGGCCCTCTCAGTCCCCTGGTAACCACCAATGTGTTTTCTGTTGCATTTTCTAGAATTTTGTTGACGTTTTCTAGAATTTTGTAAATTGAATATATCATGTATATGCAATCATATAATCTGTACACTTTTATGGAGCTTCTTTCCCTCGTGTAACTATGGTGAGAGTCATGTGTCTCACTGAGCATGGTTTGTTCCTTTTCCTTGCTGTAGTATCCTGTACTATTTTGAAATCTGTTTTCTTACTTAATATGTCAAGATAGCTGGGCTCTAGGTCAAATTGCCAAAGTACCGATATCAGCCATGCTATTTATAAGTGGGTGAGTTTGGGCAAAAAATCTCCATACATTACCCAGTTTCCCCTGAGCTCAATGAATATGCCTGGAAAATGGGCTAATAGTAACACTCACAAGGGAGGCAGGTTGTGAGGGTTGAATGAAATGTTGTATAAGCCTGTGTGTAGCAACTGCTCAATAAAAGGCACCAAGAATATGATTGCTATCACTACTATTACAATTCACACTTGGAACGTTTTAAGAAATCATCAGACATACTCGTGGAACATGGATGTGCCCCTGAGGGTAGGAGGCAGAGACCTGGGGCCAGGCTTCCTTCTGAGAACATCATGGGCTTCAAGGTGGTCAAGCCCAGTTCCTTTATGCTTTTGGTCCCCAGATTCTCCTTCTAGGGAAGAATGGCACCCAGAAGTGGGGATTGGGTGGAAAAGAGATTAAAGAGTCCCTACAGACAAGAGAAAAGGGAAACTGGCTCACTGCAATCCACTTGGTCACCAGGCAGTCATGCCTCCTCATTTGAACCCCAAAGACCCACGTCTTCCTCGATTGCGCACTCAAATAACAGATTAAATCATCTCTAACCCGTAATGACTGTGTTATGTTTTAAAATAAGTGTTTCCAAGGCTCACATACAAAGGAGGTGCCCATCTTGTGTCCTGACCACAGTGATATAAAAGTTATCTGCATTGATCATATCCTTTCTGGGCTCCACTTTATCATCTCCCCAGGCTAGGTGGTTAGTAGCAAAGAGAGGCATGTGGTCCAATGGAAATATACTCAGCCACCCCAGCTTTAGAGTCAGGTGAGTCCTGAGTTCAAATCCCACTCCCACCACATGTCAGTACTTGTTCTTGAGCCAGTAAGTTGAACTCCTGCAGGCATCATATTTTAAATGGGGATAAAAATGGCACCGAATGTCATGGGTATGTTGTGAAGGCTAAAGAACAAGTGGAGTGGACTGCTGAGGAACAGTAAGTTCACCCTGCGCCCATGGCTCCTTGTAGTTTGTCATTAGCAGTAGGCAAGTGACAGCTGCCTACTTGGTATATTCCTGAGTTATGTGTATATGTAAAACATCTGCGTATTAGTAAGAATCACCTGTCAAAGAGCAAACAAATACGTGGATGAATCTCTGCTCAGGGCCTTCAGCCCTGGAGAGCTGCAAGCCCAGGCTGTTGCTCCCCAGGATAGACCCACTCTGTTGGGCTATCTGGGCATCTGCCTCTCAACACCTTCAGCCTGCCTGGGTAGGGGTCTCCTGACCAAGCTGGTTCTCAGCAGTGGACAGTCCTGAGCACAGTGCCTGGCACAGGGGAAATGCTGCACATAGGAAGTGAAAGGGCTATAGTCAACCTCTGGGGTGTGTGTGCATGTGGTACTGTGTGTGTTTTAAAATAAGCATGTTCTCTAACTCTAAGGCTTCCGTCTTTATGTCCCTCCTGAAATCACACCTTGAACAGCAGTGTGCCTATTTTGGGCATCTCACCAGCTGGACATGATGTCCCATGAGGAACAGTCAGAAGGAAGTGAGGATGTGTAAGCTGGGAGCTAAGTGGGACATCATCATTGTCATCAGAAAGGGCTGCCATGGGAAAGGGGCTTTTAATTCACTCGGTTTCACCCCCAAGGACCAAGACCCATGGGCGAATGCCACCAGGAGGCAGAGGAAGAGCTGTCTTGCTATCAGAGAAGTCAAAAAAAAAGGAAGGGGACTGCCTCAAGGCTTACTCAGCTGCTCGTGTGGATGTGTTCAAGCTGAGGCTAGGTGACCAGGTGTCAAAAATGTGGTCAAAGTGACTCCCCATGTAGGAAGTTGGACCAGATGAGTAGCTTTCAGCTGGATACAGAGGAGGTGGTGGGCAGGGCTCCGGGTCTCTGCTCTCACAGCTACCCCAGCACTTCCTCTTTTGTCTGTTTTATATATTTGGGTTCCTGAAGACTTGAAGATTTAGCTATTTAAAATAGAAGAATTTTTTTTCTTTTTTTAAAAAGCTGCTGGCCTGGATGACCTTTTGAGGCCTCTTTGAACTTTGGGGCTCCAAGTCCATGATTCAGAATGTCCTGTGACCCTGTGCATTTGTCAGAACTCTTTTTGGTTGCAAGTGTCAAAACTCCTCTCAGCGTGGCTAAAGCAAGGAGTGGACTGAAGTGACTTGGGAAGCTTGCAGGGCTGTTGTGGTCGCTCACAGAACTGAAAACAGTGCAGCAGCCGTGGCCTCCGGGACGAGAAGCAGCAACCCAGGCCCGCCCAGACTCTTCGTCTGGTTCTTGGCTCTTTTCTCACTTCTCTCCGGGTCAGCCTCCGGTGCACGTGGCAGCCAGCAGCCCCAGCTGTGGGAAAGGGATTTGGCTCAGGCCATATATGTGGGTCCACATTTTGAGCTCTCAGTCACTTCTGGCAATGTAGAAGATAGGGAAGTGGGTAAAGTTTAAACAAAAAAATGGAACGAGGGAGCTGGGAGTGGTGGCATAGGTCTATAGTCCCAGCTACTTGGGAGGATGAGGCTGGAGGACGGCTGGAGGCCAGGAGTTTGAGGCCAGCCTAGGTTAAACAGTGAGAATGCCTCTCCCCTGACCCTGTCTCTACAAAAAATACATATTTTAAATTAGCTGAGCATGGTGGTGCCTGCCTGTGGTCCTAGCCACTTGGGAGGCTGAGACAGGCGGGTTGCTTGAGCCTAGGAGTTTGAGGTTACAGTGAGATATGATCATACCACTGTATTCCAGCCTGGATGGCAGAGTGAGGCTCTGTCTCCAAACAAAAAACAGTCTGGGTGCGGTGGCTCACGCCTGTAATCCAGCACTTTGGGTGGCCAAGGCAGGCGGATCACCTGAGATCAGGAGTTCGAGACCAGCCTAGCCAACATGGTGAAACCCCATTTCTACCAAAAAATATAAAAATTAGCTGGGTGTGGTGGCACGCGCTTGTAATCCCAGCTACTCAGGAGGCTAAGGCATGAGAGTCATTTGAACCCGGGAGGTAGAGGCTGCAGTGAGCCGGGATTGTGCCACTGCACTCTAGCCTGCGTGACGTAGTGAAACAAACAAGGAACAGGGTTCCTCAGTTTGGGGGCTGGTGAAAAAGAACAGTGAACAGGAAGACAAGAGACTTGAATTTGAGTCCCCACATCTGCTTGTGCTACTATCAGCTGCAAGCCAGAAGTGTCTTTTCAAGAGACAGATCCAGCTGTCACTCCTCTGCTTGAATCATTTCCATATCCCCAGAGAATGTTCACACCTCTCACCAAGGCCAGGAAGCTCCCAGGTGTCTGCCTCCTTCTGCAGCTGCTCTGTGCACCTCTCTTCACCTCGTGGCTCTGGCAGCTTCTTACAGGTTTCGGGCTTCTTTGCCAACGCTGTCCCGTCTTCTGGAGTACCTGTTCCCTTCCCCATTTTTGAGCCAGTATGTACTCTTTCCCGCTGGTTGCTGTGTCATTTCTTTGGTGAAGCTGTCCCTGGTTGCCAGTAGGTCAGACCTTTTTGGTACACACCCTCAAGTCACTGTAACTTCTTCAAAGCCCTTCCCTCCATGAAAATGAATGATCGAATTTAGGGTGGTCATTAGACTCTAAGATCTGTGAAGGGTCAGGGACAATATTTGCCTTGTTCATCTGTATCCACAAACCTAGCAGAATGCTTAGTACCTAGTGAGAGCCCATTAAGTATTTATTTATTTTATTATCATTCTTTTCAATCCTGCTCCTTCTGTACGTTAAGTATGTATTGATAGACTCAATGAGAGTCTGAGAACCCACTCTTGGCCTCCATTTTCCCATTCGCAAATGTCAGGATTGTGTAGGTGTCAAATTCCATGATTCTAAGAGTATTCAACGTGAAGCACCTGGGTAAAGACGGAGCTAGTGTCAGTGGGTGGAATTTGGTTAAATCCCAGAGGGTGTTGCATTTTATTTGAAGCTTATGAAAGAAAAGGCTAGCTGGGGCCATCTGGTCTGGTAACAGGTGGACTCAAAAATGAAGAGGAGAAGTTCACTTAAAAAGCAGCCCTGCCTGCAAAAAAAACTCACACTCCTTCCCTGAGGAAGGCTGTCACTGGTTTCTCTCTCTGGCTCTGACATATGCTTCAATCCCTCGCTCCTGAACGTGGTTGATATTCAGAGTTTTCTCCATGTGAAGAGAGCTGCTGTGAGAACTGCGAACAGTTTCTCTGAGAGCAATTAGAAGAAGAATTCAGCGTTGCCTTCAGGCCCAGAGTGTGTGTACGTGTGTCAGTGGTTCAAGTCTGGACACCACAGGCTCAGAGCAAGACACCCTGGCTGTGCTGCAGAGAGACAGGGTCTTCTGAGAATCTGGCTGTAAAAAAGAGCCTAGTAGCTCAGCAATCGGTGGGCATGTGTCTTGCCTCCAGGATAGATCTGGATACCAAGTTCAAATCCTGCCTCTGACTCTTACTGGTTATGCAATCTTGAACAAATAACTGAACCTCTTTGGGCTTCAGTTTCTCCATTTGTCAAACGGGGATAGTAATAGTACCTGCTTCTTTTGTAGTATTTATTGTTGATGTTGTTGTTTTCCCTGAGACAGAGTCTTGCTCTGTTGCCTAGGCTGGGGTGCAGTGGCACAGACTTGGCTCACTGCAAACTCCGCCTCCTAGGTTCAAGGATTCTCCTGCCTCAGCCTCCCACGTAGCTGGGATTACAGGCACCTGCCCCCACACCCAGCTGATTTTTGTATTTTTAGTAGAGATGGGTTTTACCATGTTGGCCAGGCTGGTCTTGAACTCCCGACCTTAAGTGACCCACTCAACTTGGCTTCCCAAATTGCTGGGATTACAGACATGAGCCACCATGCCTGGCCTGGGATAGTAACAGGACCTACTCAGTATTGTAGTGAGAAGTAAATTAACTACTTTGTGTAAAGTTCGTAAAATGGTTCCAGGTCCATCATATAAATCTTTCTAGTAATATGTTAGAAAAATCTTCTCAATGCTTAATCTGATACCAAACAACTGGACTAGTACTTCTCAAATGGTGATATTAATATTAATAATTCAGTTTCTTTTAATTCAGCAATTATTGAGCTATATGGCAGGCATAGTGCTTGGCACTGGGGATTCCAACATGAATAAGAAATGCCTTAATCTTTAGAAAACAATAGATGTGAACAAATATAATGTACTGGGTGGAGTAGCGGGGTGGTCTCTATACTGCTGGCACCCCAAATGGTTAGCCTAGGTGATGTAGCTGCTAGCCAGGGATCAGGAAATGCTTCTTTTTTAAATTTATGCTATCTGTTTCACTGAAGATTTCTCTCCTCATATCTTGTATCACTTTTTATTATTTCCTTAAATTGGACTTTACCTTTCTCTGGTGCCTCCTTGATTAGCTTAATAATCGACCTTCTGAATTCTTTTTCTGGCAGTTCATGAATTTCTTCTTGGTTTGAATCCATTGCTGGTGAGCTAGTGTGATTTTTTGGGGAGGGATGTTTAAGAACTTTGTTTTGTCACATTACTAGAATTGTCTTTCTGGTTCCTTTTCATTTGGGTAGGCTATGTCAGAGGGAAGATATGGGGCTCAAGGCTGCTGTTCAGACTCTTTTGTTCCACGGGCTGCTCCCTTGATGTAGTACTCTCTCCCTTTTCCTAGGGATGTGGCTTCCTGAGAGCTGAACTGTAGTGATTGTTATTTCTTTTCTAGATCTAGCCACCCAGCAGGGCTACGAGGCTCAAGGCTGGTACTGGGGGTTACCTGCACAGAGCCCTGCGACGTGAGCTATCTTCAAGTCTCTCAGATGTGGATACCAGCACGGTATTTGGGATGTCTCCCAGGTCCTGCAGGAGCAATCCGCTTCCTTCAGAGGGTCTGTGGATTCTCCTGGCTTTCCTGGTATATTCCTGCAGTAGTTCTGGAGCAAAAGTTCACGATGCAAGTCTCCACATGCTGCTCTGTCCGTCTGAGCTGGAGCTGCAAGCTAGTCCTGCCTTCTGTCTTTCCTAGGAAATGGGACGGGGGCATTCAAGGATTGGGACCCCCTAGCAGAAGAATGTTACATATTGAGATACGTAGCCCTGTGAAGGGTCATGCCTCATCGGGGAAGGGCTGGCAGCTGAGGGTGGCCAGAGGTAGAACTCACAGTCTAGGGACTGGTGAGTGGTGGGTTATGAAGGACTGTGTATTTCTCCATGGTAAATGATGCACATAGAACTCCACCAGGCCTATCCTTGCATCACAGTTGTGGGCAAATTAGAACTGACCTAAACATCTAAAGTGAGCACTTGGTTGAGTGACTTGGTGTTCACTATAGTGCTTAAAAACAAAGTGATAGGTTTATTTCATGGAACAGCCTTCAAGATATATTTTGAATAAAGAAAGCAGATACGAAAGAGCATAATCCTATTTTTTGCATTAAAATATTGAAATGGGACTACCTTTGTTCAATCCCAGCACCACTATTCACTAGCTGTGTGATCTTGTACAAGTTCCTTAACTGACTTATCTCAACTTCTCAAGCCATAACATTAGGATAATGAAGAGTCACTATTTCATTGAGTTATTGTGATGTCAAATTCAATAATCCACATGAAACATTGACCCTAATTCTTGGCATGAATGAGGCATGAGTAAGTCATTGCTTTTATCATTATACGTACAGAAAAAAAAGTCTGGGTCAGTCTACCTCAGAATGGTCATAGTAGCTCTCTGAGTGACTGGATCAGAAATTATTTCAGTCATATTTTTGCATGGCTATATTTTCTAAATTGCCACAGTGAGCATAAATTCCTTGTGTAAGAAGAAGCAACGAGTCTTGATTGCTGTCCTGCTCCTAGCTGTGCATGGCATATAAATATTTTTGTACAGTAAATATTTTAAAAGTAATTGATTAGATATTCATATGCCCAGGTTATACAATTTAAGAGGCTTCATTCACATAAAAATACAGTTCTTGGCTGGGTGTAGTGGCTCACACCTGTAATCCCAGTACTTTGGGAGGCCAAGGCAGGCAGATCACCTGAGGTCAGGAGTTTAAGAACAGCCTTGCTAACATAGTGAAACCTCATCTCTACTGAAACAACAACAACAACGACCACCAAAAATTAGTGGGGCCTAGTGGCAGCACCTATAATCCAGCTACTCAGGAGGCTAAAGCAGGAGAATCACTTGAACCCAGGAGGTAGTGGCTGCAGTGAGCCGAGATTGTACCACCGTACTCCAGCCTGGACAACAGAGCAAGACTCCGTCTCCACAAACAAACAAAAAACCCACTTCTTTAGTTTGCTAAGGATTACCACATTTAAAGTTTAAACAAAGTTTTAAACATGGTTTCCTATATTCTTTCAACATTGTTTCATGAATTATTTACTAAGAACTGGAATCTTCAAGTTTAGAAGCTGTTTTCTATTAAAGATCACATCTTTAATTTAATTGTTATCAGTTGCATTAGCGGAGACTCTGAGATACAAATTGCAGGCATTCAAATGAAACTGGTTTAAGTAATAAGAACAGAAAGATTTATTTGGGTTCTTATAAACACCAGTCCCTATATATCTTTTGAGGGGAACAGATGATTTAATCATGCCTCTCTAATTCTATACAATAAATGAGATGGCCTCTGGTGTCCCCAGTGTTGCAATCTGAGAAAAAAAGAGATCTTTTTAATGGCTGTAGTAAAAATCCCAGGGAAGCCTCTGATTGGTCAAGCCTGGGTCATGTGGCCACCTTTGGGTGAAGGTTGGAGGTAATGAACTGAATATATCACTATGAAATGGGATGAGGGATGGAGCTCAAAGAAAATATTGCTGATTAGACCACAAAACAAATGATAACTATGCATGGAAGATCAGGCACCTTGTTTCCAGAAGAAGGTTCTTCATAAGGGTCTTTATGTAGAAAAGCTACATAAAATGCAAGAAATTATGATTTTAGTGGTATAACTGGACATCATGTAGGTTCTAGTCTTTCCGGATTATGGGGAGAAAAAAGGTAGAAGATAAATGTTAAAATCATGCCTCATGATTAGCCATTGAATATTTGTGTCATAGAGAAAATCTAGCTTTGAGTTTTTGTTCTACCATTTATAGACCTCTCCAGGCCTCAGTTAACTCTTTGGTAAAATTAGAGAGCTGGCTTAGATGATGTATAATGTCTGTTTGCTTGAAGATGCTATGATTCTACACATCAGTACACAAAGACAAATTCTGCCTGAATTTTAAACTAACTCATTTTCACAGGCCTCTACAGGTCTATAATGTTCTCAGTGATGTTAACCTTCAAGGAGTAATTTTGCAGAATGAATTCTTAGGAAGCAAAGAACATTATGTAACTCAGTAAAAGTAGCTATCATTTATTGATCATTCACTGCGCTGAATAGTGTCCTAACCACCCCCTACCTTTACATAGTTTCATTTGGCCTTCACAACAATTCTGAGAGGTAATATAGTAGGTAAAATAATGATCCCCTGTAATGATGTCCACATCTTATTCCCTGGCACTTGTGGATATGTTAGGTCATGTGGCAAAGAGGAATTAAGTTTAGAGATGGAATGAGTGTTGCTAATCATCTGGCCTTGAGTTGGGAACGTTATCCTGGATGGTCCCAAGGTAATCACAAGCGTTCTTATAAGTGAAGGAGGGAGGCAGGAGAGTCAGAGGCAGAGAAGGAGCTGTGATGACAGAAGCACAGGGTGGAGCAACGTGATCGATTGCTGAATTTCAAGATGAGAAGGGCCTGTGGGCCAAGGAATGCAGGTGGCCTCTGGTGGCAAGAACATGGATTCTTCTCTAGAGCCTCCAGAAGAAACACGTCTGCAGACACCAATGAGACTAATTTCTTCTGACCTCCAGAACTGTAAAATTATACATTTGCCTTGTTTTAAGCTATTAAGTTCATGGTAATTTGTTGTAATGGCAATAGGAAATTAATAGAAGTAGATATTAAAAACCCAAGTTACTGGCCGGGCACAGTGGCTCACGCCTGTAATCCCAGCACTTTGGGAGGCCGAGGCAAACAGATCACCTGAGATTGGGAGTTCAACATCAGACTGACCAACATGGAGAAACCCCTTGTCTACTAAAAATACAAAATTAGCCAGGTGTGGTGGTGCATGCCTGTAATCCCAGCTACTTGGGAGGCTGAGGCAGGAGAATTGCTTGAACCCGGGAGGCGGGAGTTGCAGTGAACTGAGATCTCACCATTGCGGTGAGCCGAGATCTTGCTGCCTGGGCAACAAGGGCAAAACGCTGTCTCAAAACAAAACAAAGCACAACAAAACAAAACAAAAAAATACCTAAGTTACTGAGGAGGACACAGTCACAGAAAATATAAGTGAGGTGCCCAAGGTTACATAGCTATTAAATGGAAACATCAGAATTTGAGCTTGAGGCTGGGCATGGAGGCTCATGCCTGTAATCCCAGCACTTTGGGAAGCCGAAGCAGACAGATCCCTTGAGGTCAGGAGTTGTGAGACCAGCCAGACCAACATGATGAAACCGTGTCTCTAAAAAAAATACAAAAATTAGTTGGGCATGGTGGCAGGTGCCTGTCCCAGCTACTGGGGAGGCTGAGGCAGGAGAATCACTTAAATCCAGAAGGTGGAGGTTGCAGTGAGCTGAGATCACACCACTGTACTCCAGCCTGGGTGACAGTGTGTGTTTTTGTCTCAAAAAAAAAAAAAAAAAAAAAAAAGAATTTGAGCTCAGTATGCTTGAATTTAAAGCCTATGCTCTTAACCACAGCACTGTAATGTTTTTCCTACAACATCCACAGTGTGAGTGTTGTACTTTATGAGTGCCAAGTGTCCCAAATGATGTTGGGCCTTGCAGGTCCTAAAGAAGCACACAAACAACATCCCCAGTCTCAGGGAATTTATGATCCTGTAGTGGGTTAACAATGAAATGTTATTACTTCCCTTTTGCTGGAACTACTGAGGCCCAGGCCCTTCACATATGTAATCTTAGCACCATAAACCCTTATCATGAAAAGGAACACTCAGTTATGGCTGAGTTATGTCTCTCCAATCTCAAATTCATAAGTCAAAGTCCAAACTCCCAGTACTCCAGAATGTGTTTGCATTTGGAGAGACAACCTTTAAAGAAGTAATTAAGTGAACATGAGGTTACATGTGTGAGTCTAATCCAATATGACCAGTGTCTTTATAAAAAGAGATCAGGATACAGACACACAATAAAGGAAGCCGTAGCCAAGGACAGGGGCCTCAGAGAAAACCCACCCTGCTGATAATTTGATCTTAGATTTCTAGCCTCCAGACTGCAAGAAAACAAACGTTTGTTGTTTAAACCACCTAGTCTGTGGTATTTAGTTATGGCAGCCCTAGGAAACAAATATACTATCCATAAGCAAATGGGCTTACTGTTAGCCAAGCTACACAGATCAGAACTAGAATTGTTTACTTTGGGGTTGAGTGGCTAATTCTAAAGCAGGGTTAAGGAATTCAAGAGGAACTTCTCTTCCTCTCGTCAATTCATTTCCAGCCCCTTCAGTGGGTTCAAGGCCTTGGGTCTCAGCACTCTAAGAGCCCAGTGGGACCTCTCTCTCTCTGTTGCTTACATCTTTCCTTTTCTTCTCTTCATATTCCATGCTTTCCTCAGTCTATTCAATTTCTTTCTTTTTTTTTTTTTTTTTTTTTTTTTTTTAGATGGAGTCTCACTCTGCGGTCCAGGCTAGAGTGCAGCGGTGCAATCTCTGCTCACTGCAACCTCCGCCTCCCACGTTCAAGCAATTCTCTTGCCTCAGCCTCCCGAGTAGCTGGGGCTACAGGTGAGCGCCACCACTCCAGCTGATTTTTGTATCTTTAGTAGAGACAAGTTTTCACCATGTTGGCCGGGATAGTCTCGAACTCCTAAGCTCAGGTGATCTGCCAAGCCTCGGTCTCCCAAAGTGCTGGGGTTACAGGCGTGAGCCACTGTGCCTGTCCTGGGGCTTGAATCTTAAAGGCAATGTGGGGAGGAGATAATAATTCTGTACTGTAGTCTAGTTTCAAAGTGAGTTATCAGCCAGGTGGAGTGACTCACACCTGTAATCCCAGCAATTTAGGAGCCCAAGGAGGGAGGATCACTTATGGCCAGGGCCAGGAGTTCGAAACCAACCTGAGCAACATAGCTAGACTCCCATTTATATATATATATATATATATATATAGAGAGAGAGAGAGAGAGAGAGAGAAAACAAATTATTTTATATTTTAAAACATAGAGTAAATTATCTAGAAAGGAATCAATCAGACTTTCACACCAAAGATTAGCCCTCTGTTGAGAAATCTCCTATAACTCCCATCTCCCTCTTTTCCAGAGTCTGTCCCCTTATTTAAATGTACTTGCTAAGGAATGCATCAGTCAGGGGAGACTAGGTTTTGCTACAGTAACAATTCCCAATCTAATTGGTTTAACACAACCAAATTCATTCCTTATTCACACTATACACATAATGTTGGCCTCAGAGGCCTCTATTTATCATAGTCCCTGGGAATCCAAGTCGACGGCATTTTCATCTAGACATCCCTGATAGCTCAGATAGGAAAAAAGGGCATGGAAAATTATACTGGCACATACAAGCTTTCACCTGGAAATGACACACACCACTTCTGCTCACATTTTATTGGCTAAAGCAAGCCAAATACTTGCACCTTACTTCAAAGGAGATAGGGAAGTGTAATCCTACCGATATGGTTCAGCTGTGTTCCCACCCAAACCTCATCTTGAATTGTAGTTTTCCATATTCCCAATGTGTCACAGGAGGGATGCAGTGGGAGGTAGTTGAATCATGGGGGCAGTTACCCCCATGCTGTTCTCATGATAGTGAGTGAGTTCTTATAAGAGCTAATGGTTTAATAAAGGGCTATTCCCCCTTGGCTTGGCATTTCTCCTTGCTGCTGCCACGTGAAGAAGGGTGTGTTTGCTTCCCCTTCTGTCATAATTGTAAGTTTCCTGAGGCTCCCCTAGCCATGCTGAACTGTCACTCAATTAAACTTCTTTCCTTTATAGATTACTCAGTCCTGGGTATGTCTTTATTGGCAGCGTATGAACGGAACAGACTAATACACCTCCCATGTGTCCAAAAAGAGAGAATGCAAATATTTGTAAACCTTCCTGATAACTGCTCTGGGGGTGCTTTTGACTACAAGCAACAAAACATCTGTCTGGAAGTGGCTAAAACAATGAGCAGATTTATTATCTTATATTGGACATTTGTCAGCTTGCTTCATTCAGTGGCCTAATGATATCATCAAGCACCCAGGTTCCCTCTGTTTTCTGCCCTCCCAGTCTCAGTTTGTTGCCCTTACCTCACAGGATGGGTCTCTTCATGGTCTGAAGTGGCTGCCTTCTCTCATGTGTCATGCAGGGCTTGTTAGCGTAGGTAGCTGGGCAGACATGAGCAGGGTAGGAGAGGCTGCTGCCCCGGGAATATAAGGCAACCATCAGGTGATAGTCAGGTGGTTGTCAAACCATCTCTAAAATAATAATTGGTCCCAGCTGGTGCCAGGGAAATGCAGTCTCTCAACAGACAGAAAACAACTAAAGCTGATGACCAGCAGCTTCCCTGTAAGATCTCGGGAGTTGGGCAAGTGGGCTCAAGCATGCACACTAAGAAGCAAAATGGCAAAGTTTAACTGGTATATGACCTTCCTGTAGAAACACTTGACTGGTAAGGGAAAAATGCCTCAAATGAGCATGTGCACAACTTTAGTAAACAGACTATGTATGCAGCCCCTCCCAGGTGCTGGCCGGCCACCGGGCATGGGGACAGCCCACCCCAAGGAAAAATCAAGGGAGAAGAAATGCAAACCCCAGAACCATGTCAATGCATAAAACTCAAAGTCAAGGGTCAGATGAGCAGGCACTAGGATCCTCTCAAGTTGCCCGTTTGGTCTGCTTCCAAGTGTACTTTACTTTCTTTTGTTCCTGGTCGAATACTTTTTAATAATGGTTCATTCCTGCTTTAAAACTTGCCTTGGTCCCTCCCTCTGCTTTATGCCCCTTGGTTGAATTCTTTCCTCCGAGGAGGCGAGAATCGAGTTGCTGCAGACCCATATGAATTCACTGTTGCTAACAAGATGACAACATCCAGGGATAGAAAGAGAAACGTATCTATATTGTTTTCTCTTTCTTTTATTTTCTTTCTTTCTCTTTTTTCTTTCCCTCCCTCCCTTCCTTCCTTCCCTTCTTCCTTTCTTTCTTCCTTTCCTTTCCTTCCTTTCTTTTCCTTCCTTCTTTCCTCTCTTCCTCTCTTCCCTTCTTCCTCCTTTCTTTTCTTTCTCTCTCTTTTCTTTTCTTTCCTTCTTTCTCAGTATCTGGCTCTGTCCCCAGTCTGGAGTGCAGTGGTACGATCTTGGCTCCTTGCAGCCTTGACCTCAAGTGATCCTCCTGCCTCAGCCTCCTGAGTAGCTGGAACTACAGGCTTGCACCACCACACCCAAACAATTTTTGTATTTTATTTTGTAGAGATAGGGTCTCCCTATATTGTTCAGGCTAGTCTCAAAATCTTGGGCTCAAGCAATCCACCCGCCGTGGCCTCTCAAAGTGCTGGGATTACAGGCATGAGCCACCAAGCCCAGCCCTTGTTTTCTTTTTTTAAACCAATGAAAACTTTCCCAGAGGCTTCCCAGCCAATTTTCTTCTTGTCTCTTTGGCCAGAATTGTATCACGTGCCCTTGTTTAAACTACCCACTTAACACCATTAAGACCTGCAGGACTAGCTTAAATGAAAAAAGATATATTCCCTAGGACTGCCTAGTAGGGTAGTCCTGCAGAATAAAGGACCTGGTCACTTAAAGGAGAGTGAACCAAACTGGAATTCTGTTTTGAATATAGTAGGCGTGTGGAATTGCAGTTGAGTAGGAAACGAGCAGTATCTGCTACCCCCGGCGAGTGTGGGGAGGCAAGAGGGAAACCCGTTCTGCCACACGTGTCTGCGCTCACTGAATCATCACATAAACTTATAAAGTAGGTCCTTGTCCCGTTTCACAAAGAAGAAATGAGGCATAAGACACACAGAGGTCTCTCGGACTCCAAAGTCCTGCTTGCTACTGTTGGCCAGACTGTCTGAACAGCAACTACAGTTACAGAACGGAATGTCAGAATCAATGTTTTAAAATCCTTTGAGTAAGGCAAAGGAAGAGGTGAAGCCCCACTTTCAGTTAACCAAGGATTAGCCCTGGTATAAATAGAATTTCCATGATCAAATTGGCTGATCACTGAATTCCCTTACTGACGTCAGCCAAAGATCCCTTTATAACAAGGGACAGTGCCCACTTTGTGGGAGGAAAAAAGAGCAGGTGTGTTAATCTGCAACTTTATCCAGGACTAAATTTACCTTTAACAGGAATGCAGGCAAGTTGTCTTTGAAGCAACTCTGTATCATTCCAGGGTCGAGGCAAAAATCTTCTGTGATTCTCTCCCCACCAATTTTTTTTATTAGCCTCATCTCCATAAGAAAAATTTGCATCAATTTAAAATTCAACCCCTCCTGGTTGGGTGCGCTGACTCATGCTTATCATCCCAGCACTTTGGGCGGCCGAGGCAGGGGGATCACTTGAAAGCAGGAGTGAGAGACCAGCTGGGCCAACACGGAGAGATCCTGTCTCTAATAAAAATACAAAAAATTACCTAGGCGTGGTGGCACACACCTGTAATCCCAGTTACCGGAGAGGCTGAGGCAGGAGAATTGCTTGAACCTGGGAGGTCGAGGTTGCGGTGAGTCGAGATGGCGCCACTGCACTCCAGCCTGAGCAACAAAGTCAGACTCTGACTCAAAAATAAATAAAGTAAAATAAAAATAAAATCCAATAAAATAAAATTCAATCCCTCCCTCAGCCTTTGCTGATAGCCGCACTGACAGATGTTGGCAGAGCTCACATCTGAGAATGCAGTTGGTGGGGTGGGGTGGGGAAACGTGGCAAGCAGCTCCCAGGAGGCTCTGGGTGGAAGAGAAAGTGCCTGCCAATGGCTGAGCTGACCACCAGGTTGAATCCCCTAGCCTGCAAGGAGTGGCTTGCTGCCCAGTGCAGACTGGGTACCTGATTTCAGACCTCTGGCCAGGTCATAACGAAGCCCAGCCTGGCGCCACAGCTCATGCCTATAATTCCAGCACTTTGAGAGGCTGGGGTGGGAGGACTGCTTAAGTCTATGAGTTTGGTGCTGACCAGCCTGGACAGCACCATCTCTATTTCATAAAAATCAAAGACAAAACACCAAAAGCAAAGAAGTCCTTATGCAGATCCTGCTCACACCGACTAGGTGGCTTTACCCTTTTTCAAGGCCCTCCTAAGCACCAGGCACTGGGTTAAGCACATTACTTACATCATCACACATAATCCTGACTCCCACCCTCAGAGGTAGGTGATTTTCCCGTGGATGAGTAAACGCAAGCTCATGGCAGTAATATGTCCAAAGCCACAAGGAGATGGCCAAGTCGTGATTTTATCTCAGGTCTGGTTGCAAGCATAGAGCTCGTAACTAGTGTGCCCTGCTTCCTCCGCTCACCTAAAGAACTTAACTATATTTTCAGATCCCCATGAAGCATCTACCAGGTGGACATGATTTTTAATTTCTCTCATAACAATTCAGAGAAATTAAAAAGACTTGCCCCAAATGACACAGCTGGTAAGTGGTGGAGCCAGGATTTGAACCCGAATCTGAGTAGCCCCACACCCAGAACTGCCTCTGTCCATGAATTGCCTTGCCTAGTTTATGCTGCTAATCCCAGTATTCCCCGTGCCCGTGTGGCCTTCCACATGGAGAGCCAGCTTCTTTATAACAGAGAATTAACATATGTAAAAAGTCAGGAGAGGGGAAGATTATGTCTGATATTATGAGCCAGTTTTCAGATATAGATGTATATGAATTATTTTTCCCTCTCTCTGAAATAGCTTTGGGCTTTCTAAAGTAGTCTTCTGTTATTAAAAATGTCCCATCCATTTTCCCAAGGTCTCTTCAGGTCGGTATATTTAAAAAAAGAAAGACTTTAACTTGTCACTCAGCTCTCAGTTTGTATGAATCATAGCAGGACTCAATGTGGGGAAACAGCCTTGTTCTAAGAACCAGTAATAGAAGCTGGTGTTTGTCACCTTCACGGCCGCATTTCAAATCCCACTTGGGTGTTTGTTTAGGGCCCATGTGATGGTACATCCTTGACCCAGGGAGAACTGAGCAACTGGGCTGTGGCCACCTCAGCAGACAGATGCCCAAGTCACAGAGGCAGCTGCCTCTGTGATCAGACCCTGGGCAGAGGCCAAAGAGAAAGAATTGTTAGAGGAATGGCTCTTTCTCCCTTCTGAGATGATATTTCCAAGTCAGGGGTGATAAAATAACAACAGTAATAATAGCAGCTCACATTCATTAGACACAGCTGTAATTATTCTCATCATGTTGTTGCCATTGTTACTACATTAATTAACTAATTCAACCATCAAAATACCCTATTAGTAGCAGTTATTCTTACAACAAAGTGTGGTGCTTAGAGATCAAAGATCGTTCCTGAGTTTGACTCTTAGACTGTTATCTCTTGCTGATCATGTGAGTCTGGGAAGTTACTTAAATTTGCTAGGCCTCAGTTTGCCTCACCTGTAATATGGAGACAGTAAAATTATCTGTTTCATAGAGTCGTCGGGAGGAAGATTAGACAGGATCGTGTATATAGTTCTTGGCTCAGAGTGAGGGCTCAATGATTGGATGTTCCCAGGTTGCCTAGTGGTTGGGATAAAAAATAATTGGAGGCCAGGTGCCGAGAGGGGCACTTTTGGAGGCCGAGAGGGGCAGATCACAAGGTCAGGAGTTCGAGACCAGCCTGGACAATATGTGAAACCCCCATCTCTACTAAAAATACAAAAATTAACCAAGCGTGGTGGTGGGTGCCTGTAGTCCCAGCTACTCGGGAGGCTGAGGCAGGAGAATTCCTTGAACCCGGGAGGCAGAGGCTGCAGTGAGCTGAGATCGCACCACTGCACTCCAGCCTGCAAGATTCCAGAGCAAGATTCCATCTAAAAAAAAATGGAAGTGATCAGTAGTTATTGGTAGCAAAGGGCTGGCAAACTCAGACGGTCCCTGCTGCCATTTCTGTGCCTGCAAGAAGAGCTAGCTTTCTATGGCCAGCCATTCTCTGCCTGTAAGCACCTAAAAGAATCTGAACTCCCCATGAATGATGATGTGGAAGGAAAACGAATGAAATAATCTCTAGAAACGAACTATGGTTTCTTGCTCATGAACCGGAAAATGGTGCTCGGGTGTCTTATTTGGCAGATTTTAGCTTGGCAGGGTTTTTTGTGGTGGTGGCGGCAGTGGGGGTGGGGGACACCAGGAGGTGGAGAGGAATCTGTTTTTTGGCTTCAATTTCTGCCTTGGATTTAGTACCAAATGTATCTTCTCACCAGCAAGATCAAACAGATGGAAAAAATAGTCAGACCTGTGCCCGACATGGCTCATGACACCCTGCTGGATGGCACGGAGGAGGGGAAAATAAATCAAAGTAGTTGCTACCACAGCCATTCGCATCTTAGGGGAGCGGACAACAGAAATCTTTTCTGTGAGCTAGGCCCTGAAACGGGGTGAGAAACTGCTGCACAATGAATATTCAGTCAGGAATGTCAGTGGCCTGGTTTTCTTAAGAGTGGAGCTTGTTTATGGATCTGATTGTCTTTTAGGACAAACCCAGTAAACCCTGCTGTGAGGTTTGGGGCTCCTTCTCCTTTCCCATCCCATTTTCCTTTCTATTAACACCCACTGAAAGTTAACCCTCTGCCAGGCACGGGGCTACACCCCCGAGGATACGGGGTCACGGATTCGATATAGTGCCTGCCCTCAAGAGAATACAGTCTAGGGGGAGAACGGGACGCTGAACAAGTTATTACCCTAACAACCACAGTGATAGATGCCAAGAAGGAAGCACCTCCAGCAGAGGAGGGTAAGAATGAGTAAAAGCCACCCCGCCTAGTCTGGGGGTTCGTGGACAACTTCTCTGAGGAAGTGACATTTGAGCCAGGGCCTGAAGGGTGAGCAGAAATTAGCCAGGCAAAGAATGGGTGGTGGGGGTGTGGGTGGGGAAGCTTAGTGTTTTTGAGAAATAAGGAAATGGCCAGTGTGGCTGAAGCTCTGAATGCAAAGGGGAGAGTGCTGTGGTGTGGGCGGGTGAGGTGGTCAAAGCCAAGGCTGCCCTAATTTCCTCTCACCTTGTATGGCTCCCCTTCAGCTTTTTTTTTTTTTTTTTTTTTTTTTGTCCCGGGTTTCCCTTTTTTTTTTTTTTTTTTTTTTTTTTTTTTGAGACAGAGTCTCGCTCTGCTGCCCTTCTGGAGTGCCCTGCTCAATCTCAGCTCACTGGGACCTCCACCTCCTGGATTCAGGTGATTCTGCCTCAGCCTCCTGAGTAGGTGGAAATACAGGCATGTGTCACCACACCCAGCTAACTTTTTTGTTTTTAGTAGAGACGGGGTTTCATTTTGTTGGCCAGGCTGGTCTTGAACTCCTGACCTCAAGTGATCCACCCACGTCGGCCTTCCAAAGCGCTGGGATTACGGGCATGAGCGATGGCACCGGGCTTACTCCGCTTTAGTTCTCATGTGTCCAATTCTTAGAGGGGAGGAAGGAGGCATGGCTGGCCTGTCATGGGGCCACAGGTTTTCAAGCCAGCAGAGTGCTCCCGTAGGAGTGCTCCTGAGCCCTCCTCCCAGGGGTTTCTGGTGCCCAGGAGCTCTCTGGCTTCTTTGGTCTCTCCTAACCATTGCTGGGGCTGCGTGGCTTTCTCCCAGGGGCTCAGCTGCACGCCCACATGCAGATCCCCGTGCTTCCTCGCTCGGAGACTTCAGTTACCTGGGTTCAGTTACTCTGGTGATCTGGCTTCCTCTTCTCGCAACCAGTACTGCCCGTGATCTTGTGTCCCAGTAAAGAAACCAAGTCCCCACTTCCTACCCCAGCTCCAGTAACTGGTTCCCCCTCTTGTTTTTGTTCACAGTAGTGAGAACAGCTACTTTCCATAGGCCACTTCTTCATCAGTTCATTCAACTGAAGTTGATTCTCTGACTTGGTGTCAAGTACTTAGGGGTACAAAGGTGGGCAAATCTAGAGAGGATCCTGCTCCTGAGCGGCTTACAGGTTGCGCATGCCGAGCACCTTCCCTGCGATCTTGCTAAAACTTTGCAACGACCGTATTCAATATGGGCTGTTATTTGTGCCCATTTTATAGATGAGGAAGCTGAGTCAAAGAAAGGTTAAACAACGGGCCTGGCCAGGCACGGTGGCGCATGCCTATAATCCCAGCACTTTGGGAGGTCAAGGTGGGCAGATCACTTCAGGTAAGGAGTTTGAGACCAGCCTGGCCATCATGGTGATGATGTCTCTACTAAAAATAGAAAAAAAGTTAGCTGGGCATGGTGGTGGGCACCTATAATCCCAGCTACTCAGGAGACTGAGGCAGGAGAACCTAGTGAACCCAGAAGGTGGAGGCTGCAGTGAGCTGAGATTGTGCCACCGCACTCCAGCAAGGGTGACAGAGCAAGACTTCATCACAAAAAAAATACCGTGGGCCCAAGGTCACACTTCTCATCAGTGAATGGAGCTTGAATGTGAACCTCTCTGATCCCGTCTGATCCAATAGCCCAAGTTCTTTTTACAATTTTTTTGTCTTCATCCTTTTGTTTTTTTCCAGTAATGGCTATAAGCAACCTTTTTACATTTTTTTAATGCATTTTATTTTTTATAGAGACAGATCTCGCCATGTTGCCCGGCTGGTCTCTAACTCCTAGGCTCAAGCTTCAGCCTCTCAAAGTGCTGAGGCTATATAGGGCATGAGGCACCGTGCCTGGCCCCAAAGCCCAAGCTCTTAACCAGTGCTCTGTCTCCTCCACCCATCTCTTTCTCTCTGAATTTCTGGAAGTATCCTGAGGCTGTGATTCTTCTGCAATTGGGGCCTTGTCTTGGGAGTAGAGCCCTGCTGTATACCCCTTGCTTTCCTGATGCTACAGCTCAGCTTCCTGTTCTTACACACCCTATTGTGTCCTGTAGCACCTCTCTGTTCCACTCATCTCTTGGCCTAGATTCTTTCTTTTACTGTATATTTCCCCAGCACTGTGTGCTCATTGGAGCTGGAGTTTCACCGGGTGCATGAGGCTTAGCCCGTAGCTCAAAGGGGCAGGTCTTTTCTTTCCTGGAGGTATCCGCAAGTCTTCACAGTCCACTCCACTTGCCTGCTGCTAACCCTCTGATTACAAGCTGGGTGATAGGGTATGGGGTAGGCATTGTGGTAACCCAAAGAGCAATTGAAAGACCCTAAGTTCTCCTATGACTTATGACTTCAAGGAAGTGTTTCTTAAAGTAGGTGGTACCATCCTTAGGGGATGTTTTCCTGTGAGGGTACTTTTGGTTGTCACAGGATTGCAGGGGTGTTGGGGGTGGAGATGGGGAAGTCTGATGTCCTATTTGCTTTGAGGGCCAGTGAGAAACTGGCTTATGGGGCAAAAACTGACTTGTATCCCCAAGATTTGAAATGTCCTATCAGACGTTGTGCAGGTAAAAACTTATTTTTGGGCTGGGTGTGGTGGCTCACGCCTGTAATTCCAGCACTTTGGGAGGCTAAGGTACACAGATCTCCTGAGGTTAGTTCATGACCAGCCTGACCAACATGGTGAAACACCATCTCTACTAAAAAAACACAAAAATTAGCCGAGTGCGCTGGTAGGTGCCTGTAATCCCAGCTACTTGGGAGGCTGAGGCAGGAGAATCACTTCAACTTGGGAGGCAGAGGTTGCAGTGAGCAGAGATCACACCACTGCACTCCAGCATGAGCGACAGAGCGAGACTCTGTCTCAAAATAAATAAATAATAAATAAACAAACTTTCATTTTCGGAACCTAGATCCTAACTCTTTTTTTCATACAAACACAAACACCAAGCTTCCCAGGAATGCTACTACTGTGGAAATAGAAGGAAGGCCCTAGGACTTTACCATGACTTGTTTGCCATTTTGGAAAATGATGTCATTGACAGCAGCACCACCCTTGGAATCTGAGCCGATAGTGCCATGCAGTTGTACCAGTTGTCACTTAAGGCTTTTCATTCATGGGGACTATATGTGTGCCTAATTAACCATTATTTTGAAAAAGAAGATTTAAAGTGAAAGGGTCAAGAATATTTTCTTGAACATTGCCTCACTCCTCTGCAATTCAGATACACGTCTTTAAAGTAGGTGGCAAACATCTGACTACTTCACCATCTTCTTGTATAATCATAGTTATACTTGAAGATTTTCATACTGAAATACATATTGTAATAGAATTTATTTTTGTTTATTTCCCCTCTGTATGACAACCAGGACTTTATATTGATTTTTAGAAATTACGTGTATCAGTAGATTTTACTGTCTGTCAGGTTCAGTGCAGGATATAGTAAAGGCAATGGTGCAAAAACATTTGTTTTAATTCCAGCACTTTGGGAGGCAGACATGGGTGGATCACTGAAGGTTGGGAGTTTGAGACCAGCCTGGCCAACATGGTGAAACCCAAAACCCTGTCTCCACTAAAAGCACAAAAATTAGCCGGACATGGAGGTAATCTCAGCTACTTGGGAGGCTAAGGTAGGAGAATCACTTGGACCCAGGAGGCAGAGGTTGCAGTGAACTGAGATTTTGCTGCTGCACTCCAGCCTGGGCCAGACAGACTCCATCTCAAACAAACAAACAAACAAACAAACAAAAAAAGAAAAGAAAAGAAAAGAAAAGAAATAGAGACTGTGACCAGACTAAGAACCAGAGTTTTAAGGAAATGAAATGACTCTTTTTTGCAGACATTTGTGCAGGTAAAAAACTTATATTTTATTTTTTGAACCTAGATCCTCTTTTTTTTCTGAATATAAATGCAAACACCAAGCACTACTGTGGACACTGCACTCCAGCCTGGGCGACAGAGTAAGACTCCATCTCAAAAAAAAAAAAAAGAACTTGAAACCATGTCTTTTTGTTTGATGCTAGAATTGATACACAGAAATACAGGACGATCCCCTCAAAGTCTGCTTGGCAATCCATATCGAGGCATGGAGACCAGATCAGCGTTATTGCCAGTGTCCAGGCAGGAGAGGAGGGCAGCTTGGATGACGAAGGTGCTGCGGAGATGGGGAGGAATCAGCAGTTGTGAGATGTCTTTTAGAGGCAGAACCAATAGGATTTGCTGATGGAGTGACGTGTGTGTGTGCGCACATGTGTGTGTGCGCGTGTGCGTGTGTGTGTGTGTGTATGTGTGTGTGTTAGAATGGGATCACTAAAGCATGACACCTAGGGTTCGTGCTTGAGAAACTATGTGGAAGGTAATCCTATTTATAGAAACAGGGAAGATGGCAAAGAACAAGTTTGGTAGGCAGAGGGGTCAGGGAAGAGAGAGTTCCTTTTCGGTTAAATTCATTCTGAAAAGCATATTTGACACCTAAGTGGGGTGTCAAGTAGGCAGTTGTAGTTCCAGGGATGAGTTTAGTCTGGAGATGTATTCATATATTTCAAAGTAATCAACATACAGGTGTGTTGAAAGCCATGGGAGCGGACATTGGACGGCGGCTTTATTTTCCAGTTTTTAAACACGTTTATTGCAAAGGCTTTTGAGTGATGAGAAAAAGAACTTAAAGAGAAGAAGGGGGAGAAAGAATGCACAAATCTGGTGTTATAATCGGCTATGTCCTGCAAAAAACCAAGTTTTCGGCATTTGCAAGCTTCTCTTAGCAGGGCCTTCAGAGTACAGTTCTATGAGACATGGGACATGCTCGCCACCTGCTGGTCATTTATTAGCATTTTCCAAAACACCCTTCAGGGCAGAAAGAAGTTTCCAGTTTGTCAAAAAGTACTGGGCCTGGCGCTGTGTGGCTCATGCCTGTAGTCCCAGAACTTTGGTAGGCCGAGGTGGGGGCATCACTTGAGCCCAGTCATTCTAGATCAGCCTGGGCAACATGGTGAGACCCTCTTCTCTACAAAAAGTACCAATAAAAAAGTAGCTGGGGTGGTGGTATGCTCCTGTAGTCCTGGCTCCTTGGGAGGCTGAAGCTACTTGGGAGGGCTGCTGGAGCCCAGGAGGTGGAGGCTGCAGTGAGCCCTAATAGCACCACTGCAATCCAGGCTGGGTGACAGAGTGAGACCCTGTCTCAAAAAAGAGAAAGCAAAGGAAATATGTGTTTGAATAGACACCCAATGGAATCAGTAAGACATTCCACCTGCACCCCTCCACCCATCACTAAATTTTTCATTAATCTACTGCTGTGAATTCAAAAGGAAAAACAGGGAATATGCATTAGCAGCACAGGTCTGGCTCTCTTAGAAACATTCTGTTTGGAGTGAAT
This sequence comes from Cebus imitator, assembly GCF_001604975.1. NCBI lineage: Eukaryota > Metazoa > Chordata > Mammalia > Primates > Cebidae > Cebus > Cebus imitator. The sequence continues at coordinate 477,648 of NW_016107789.1, read as the reverse complement.
CATTCAATGTGGTGTTTTGTATTCCCTCCTCCCCGAACCCCCAAGATGGGAGACTGTATCAGCTTATGGGAAGAAAGTCATCCCAGTCATTGAATAATCAAAGGGAAAGCCAACCAGATGATAGATCTTGGCCTTCATCCTGAGAAGCCACCCACTGAGCAAAGTTGAATAAATCTGTTCAGGCTTAGCATATTTTTCAGGGTAATTGGTTGCAGTTTTCTCAGACTCTTTGATTGGTTAACCTTATCCTGGGACAATTCCAAGCTAATAAAACAGAGAATGAAGTAAATTCTGATTCTGGCTTAAGTTTCAGGGAGGGGACCATAGCATTAGCGTTGACAACACTGGGAACAGAAAAAAAAAAATATTTGTTCATGCTTCTCTATCCTGAATGCTGAGAACATCTGGGCTTCTGTTACTTTCCCAGATGGTTCTCTTCTCCTCGGAGAGGGCTACAGGTGACTTCAAGAGCACATCACAAAATACTGTGTAATTAAACTAATTACGGCTGTGTCGATGCAGGGTATTAGCATTTCAAATTACGGGATTAGGAAGCTGTGAAGATAGACAAGAGACACTCTCTGGAAATGGTTAACTGTGTGGATTGAGAGTCAGGAGCTCTGGTTTCAGGTTTTTTGTTTTTCTGAGACAGAGTGTCGCTCTGTTGCCCAGGCAGGAGTACAGTGGCATGATCTCAATTCACTGAAACCTCTACCTCCCGGGTTCAAGCAATTCTCCTGTCAGTAGCTGGGATGTGTGTCACTATGTCTGTCTAATTTTTGTGTTTTTAGTAGAGATGGAATTTTAGCATGTTGGTCAGGCTGGTCTCAAACACCTGACCTCAGGTGATCCATCTTTCTCAACCTTGCTAAGTGCTGGGATTACAGGCGTGAGCCACGGTGCCCGGCTGGTTTTAGGTTCTAACATCTCCACCTATCCACTGTGTGACCTAGAGCAAGTGACTTAACATCTCTGAGCCTCTGTCTTCTTGTCAGTAAAATGGACATAATGCTACCCATCTTAACAGGTTGTTATGAAGCAAAATAAGAAAATGCTGTAAAAAACCAAGCACAGTGTCTGGTAGGTCATGAGTACTCAAAAAAAAAAAAAAAAAAAAAAAAAAAAAAAAAAAAAAAAAAAAAAAAAAAAAAAAAGTGGCTACTGTGAGTCAGCCTTCTTTAGTGGAGTATAGCTATGCTCCAGAAAGAAAAAGCCCATGGGCTGGGCGTGGTGGCTGACGCCTGTAATCCCAGCTCTTTGGGAGGCCGAGGCATGTGGATCACCTGAGGTCAGAAGTTTGAGACCAGCCTGACCAACATGAAGAAACCCCATCTCTACTAAAAATACAAAATTAGCCAGGCGTGGTGGCACATGCATGTAATCCCAGCTACTCGGGAGGCTGAGGCAAGAGAATCACTTGAACCTGGGAGGCAGTGGTTGCCATGAGCTGAGATCACGCCATTTCACTCCAGCCTGGGCAAGAAGAGCAAAACTTTGTAACAAAAAAAAGAAAGAAGGAAAAGAAAAAGTCCATGACATAGATTTTTTGTGTCCCCGCCACTGTTACAGATTGCACTGTGTCCCCCCACCCCTGCTCACCACCAGTTCATATGTCAAAGTCCTAACTCCTAGTACCTCAGAATATATTTGGAGATCAGGTCTTTATGGAGGTAATTAAGTTAAAATGAGGTCTTTAGAATTAATCAGCATTATTCCAATATGAGCCGTGTCCTTACAGTAAGAGAAAATTAGGCACAGATACAGAAAGAAGACTATGTGAAGACAGGGAAAAGACAGCTAGTTTCTACAAGCCAAGGAGAGAAACAACAGAAAAAACCACCCCTGAAACTGTGAGAAGTATGTTCTGTTAAGCCACCCAGTCCGTGGCACTTTGTTATGGGAGCGCTAGAAAAACGCCCACATCCCCTCTGCCTGGTACTCATTAATTTTTCAGCATGTATTTTTTATGTCACATTCCAGGTCGTGAGGATATATGAGTGAATGCACAGTTTCCATGCTCATGCAATATTTGTTCTCATCAAACACACAAATATGATAGTTCCAATTGGCGGGGCAAAGGCCCCAGGGTAGACATGAGCTTGGAGGGTTGGAAGAATAGAATGGAAGCCTGTGTGGATGGAGTGGGTTGAGGAAGGGAGAGGGAATATGAGACAAGGCTGGGGAAACCAGCAATGTGGACCCAAGCCACCAACCACATGGTTTTTATGCTTGTTTGATTTATGGAAAGCACTAGAATTCAACTCCACTAACTCCCTGGCCCCCGATGTTCTCAGAAATGCCTGTGTGATGTTTGTTAAGTAGATCCAGTGACAGTGTGGACTCTGAGAGACACTGCTGATATCCCCCTTCGAGAAAGAAAGACGATTTCCCCAGGTGTTGGGAACGGTGGTGGAAGACAACTGTCTGCTGCCACCCCACAGTGGGGATTTCATTAGCTAAAGGAAAGCTGCCCTGCCCCCATTGTCCTTCTTTCCAGGTCAGCCCACGTCCAATGACTGGGAGATGTGGTGGCTTAACAACTGACCCCTTCATTCTGACTCAAAACAATTTTTTTTTTTTTTGAGATGGGTCCTCACTCTGTTGCCCAGGCTGGAGTGCAGTGGCATGATCTCAGCTCACTACAACCTCCGCCTCCATGGTTCAAGCAATTCTCCTGCCTCGCCTTCTGGAGTATCTGGGATTACAGGCACCTGCCATCACATCCAGCTAATTTTTGTATTTTTAATAGAAATGGGATTTCATCATGTTGTCCAGGCTGGTCTCGAACCTGTGACCTCAAGTGATCCACCCACTCTGGCCTCCCAAAGTGCTGGGATTCCAGGTGTGAGCCACCACGCCTGGCCCAACTTGAAACAATTTGGAAGGGCCAGCACAGCTTCAGAGTTGCCTGTCGGGTTGGCTGAGATCTCTGTTGAGACTGCCTGACAGCCCAATTTCTCCGTGTCTCTAATCCTCCTGTCCTCTCTCTTCCACAAGCACTGTCCCCTGCTGCGAATCTTCACAGAAGCTGCCTCCCAGGAACCCCACCTGTGACAATGTCCCTGCTGAAAATCGAACATGGATGAACCAGCAAACACAAGAGATCTTCCAGGCAGCCCAGTGGGAGAGCGGCCATGTGTCAGACAACCGTGAAGCAATGAGAGATGGAATAGGATTTTTAGAGGAGTTCATGACTCTTCTGGGAGTGCTCACCATTCCTACAATTCTTTGGAATTGTCCCTTTTGCATGGGCTGCCACAGGACCGGGCAGCTGGGGCTCCAGCTGGTTAGACCAAGGACGGGCACCTGTCTCAAAGGCAGTGGTCACTAGGTCAACCAGCAGCCCGGGAGACAGCCTTCTGCAAGTGCTCTCTCTAACGGAGAATGTCTGCCCACCTCTCCAGACTCTACCCTTGTGTTCCAGCCACACCGGCTCCTGCAGCTTGCCCTTCCCTAAGACATTTCACAGGCTATGGTCTCTACCTGGAACAATATACATGCTCCTCATCCTCATGCCTCTTCTCCGTTTGCCCAGCGAATGGCTATGTATCCTTTTCATTTCTGTCTGAAGGTCACTTCATTAAGGAACCAGTCCCTTGCCACTCCCTGATTTGATGCTTTCTGTCATTTTCCTTCACAACACTTGCCCCAATTTGTAAACCTCTATGAGTGACTGTTTAATAAGCGTGTGAACACTGCACTAGGCTGCCGGCAACTTGGGAGTCAGATCTGCCACAGTTTTGCTCCCCATTATACAGTAAGTCCTCATAGAACATAGTCAATAAGTTCTTGGAAACTTTAAGTAAAATGACCTATAATGAAACCAGTTTGACTGTAGGCTAATTAATATAAACAAGAGTTATGTTCCTATGATATATTTCTGGTCGCAAAAACATCACTGGCCGGGCATGGTGCCTCACGCCTGTAATTCCAACACTTTGGGAGGCCAAGGTGGGCAGATCACCCAAGGTCAGGAGTTTGAGATCAGCCTGGCCAATGTGGCAAAACCCTGTCTCTACTAAAAATACAAAAATTAGCTGGGTGTGGCAGTGCACTCCTATAATCCAAGCTACTTGGGAGGCTGAGGCAGGAGGATTGCTTGAAACCAGGAAGTGGAGGTTGCAGTGAGCTGAGATTGTGCCGCTGCACTCCAGCCTGGGTGACAGAGCAAGACTGTGTCTCAAAAAACAAAAATGGCCAGGCACAGTAGCTCATACCTATAATCCCAGCACTTTGGGAGGCTGAGGCAGGCAGATCATGAGATCAAGAGATACAGACCAGCCTGGCCAACATGATGAAACCCCATCTCACTAAAAATACAAAAGTTAGCTGGGCGTGGTGGCACGTGCCTGTAGTCCCTGCTTCTCAGGAGGCCGAGGCAGGGGAATCGCTTGAACTTGGGAGGTAGAGGTTGCAGTGAGCCGACATTGTGCCAACACACTCCAGCCTGGTGACGGAACGAGACTCCGTCTCAAAACAAAAACAAAAAACATCAAACTTCTAAATAAAGATCCCAAACATTCTTAATATTAAATATTGAAATAAATATGAGCTACATATACATCCAAGAAAGATTAATAAAAAACAAGAGTAAGATTATTTGTCTGCTTGTTTCAATTCAGGGTGGTGAGTGGCTAGAGCCTGTCCCAGCAGCTCAGGGTGCAAGGCAGGAACGACCCTGGACAGGATCGTTCGGAGCATCTCATCTCGGAGCATACTGTCACATGCACACACTCACTCACTCAGACTGGGACAACATGGACATGCCAGCCCACCTCATGTGCACAGCTTTGGGATGTGGGAGGACTAGAGGAGAAACCCCACGCAAACTCCACAGAGACAGCGGCCCTGAAATATTTTTCTCACCAGCATGATAATGAAGACATTGAATGACATGATGTTGTATGAAGACTTACTGCACACCAACTCCTAGCACCATGCCTGGAACACAGGGAGCACCCAAATAGTATTTGTTGAATAACTAATAGGGATTTTCTTATGGAGTGGTGGCTGAATAAGCTGAATCAGATCTTTCTTTAAATTGGAAAAATGAGGCCGGGAGTGGTGGCTCACGCCTGTAAACTCACTAATTTGGGAGGCCGAGCTGGGCGGATTGCTTGAGCTCAGGAGTTCGAGACCAGCCTTGGCAACAGGGAGGAATCCAGTCTCTACAAAAGCACACAGTTAGCCAGGCATGGTGATTCGCACCTGAGTCCCAGCTACTCGGGAGGCTGCGGTGAATAGCTTGAGCCTGAGAGGCAGGGGTTGCCGCGAGCTCAGAAGGTGCTACCGCACTGCAGCCTGGATGACAGAGCCCCACTTTGTCTCAGATAAATAAATAAATGAAAAATGTTGAGAATGAAAGTAGGAGGAGTCAATAAATAAATAGGTGAGAAAAATGTGCAGAGAGAGCACCAGAGTCGGTGAGAAGTAGTGGGGGGAGTGGTTCTCAAAGAGTGGTCCAGAGACCCTTGGAGGTGCTTGAAACAAACCCTTTCAGGTGATCCACAAGACCAAAACTGTTTTTACATTCATATGAAGACATTTCCCCCCTTTTTTTTTTGAGATGGAGTTTCGCTCTTGTTACCCAGGCTGGAGTGCAATGGGGTCATCTTGGCTCGCCTCAACCTCCGCCTCCTGGGCTCAAGCAATTCTCNCGGCTCACCGCAACCTCCGCCTCCTGGGTTCAGGCAATTCTCCTGCCTCAGCCTCCTGAGTAGCTGGGATTACAGGCACGCACCACCATGCCCAGCTGAATTTTTGTATTTTTAGTAGAGACGGAGTTTCACCATGTTGACCAGGATGGTCTCGATCTCTTGACCTCGTGATCCACCCGCCTTGGCCTCCCAAAGTGCTGGGATTACAGGCGTGAGCCACGCTCCCGGGGGATATTTTCCCTTTCATCCTTCTTACTCTCTCATGAGTGCACAGAATATGAAAAGCTCATTTTTATCGTTTCTGGTTTTGCATTATAACGAGCCTTTAAGTAACTATCACTTGTGAAGTTTTGTGATAGTATCAAAAAAGAATATGCACAACTTGCTGAGAAGTCTATTAAAATACCTCTTTCTTTTCCAAGTATACATATCTCTGTGAGGCTGGGTTTCTTGCAGACTGTAACCAAACAACATATGGCAATATATTAATGCAGAAACATATATGAGAATTCAGCTATCTTCAAATAAGTCAGACATTGCAAGAGAATTGAAGAAATGTAAAACAGTGAAACACTGTTCCCTAAATATACTGTTTTATAAAATATAGTTATTCTTCATAAAATGACATTTCTATGAACATATAATAATTAGTTTTAATATGTAGCTATTTTTTAAACTTCATAATTTTAATTTGTAATATGGTAAATATCAGTAAAAATAATGCACATAGGCTGAGCACAGTGGCTGCCGCATGTAATCCTGGCACTTAGTGGGGGCTGAGGAGGGCAGAACCCTTGAGGCTAAGAGTTTGAGATTAGCCTGGCCAACATGGCAAAACCCCAATTCTGAAACAAAATAAAAGAAAGAAAAAAAAAAGAAAGACAAAAAAAAAACCCGATTCTATTAAAAACACAAAAATTAGCCAGGTGTGGTGGCACGCGCCTGTAGTCCCAGCTACTCGGGAGGTTGAGGCAGGAGAATTGCTTGAGCCCAGGAGGCAGAGAGTGCAGTGAGCTGAGATCATGCCACTGCACTTCAGCCTGGGTGACAAAGTGAGACTGTCTCAAAAACAAACAAATAAAAATAATGCACAGAAGCAAATGCTCTTGGGTGTCATCAATAAACGTTAAAAGTGCAGAGGGTTCCTGAGACAAAAAAGGTGAAGGACACTGGCGTAGAGCATGGGTCAGAATTCTTCTGGGGACAGAAAACTTCAACAGCCAAAGCCTGTCTTTCTGCATCTCGTGGTCCTTCTCCCCTCAGTGTTGGATTCATACTCGGGCAGGCACCATGGCTGTCAGCAGCTCCAGATTTACCTCCTATTTGCACAGCAAACCCCACCCATTTTTCCAGCAAAAATGTGCTGGAGAAACACAAGGGTTCCAGCAAAAGCCCAGAGTGGCCTCTCATTGGCATGATTCCCATCACATGTCTGTCCCTAATCCAGCCACTGACTCTTATTCGCCAGGTCTTGGTCTTTTGCTCATCTCTGGAATGGTGAGTTGTGTGCAGTCCATCTGGAATGAACCACGTGGACTGAGGACAGCTGTTACCGTGAGAAGGGAAAATGGGGCTGGCATGGTGGTTCACAGCTGTAATCCCAGCACTTTGGGAGGCCAAGGTATGAGGCTTGCTTGAGCCCAGGAGTTTGAGATCAGTCTGGTCAACATAGCAAGGCCCTGTCTTTACAAAAAGAAATTTAATAAAATTAGCCAGGCATGGTGGTGGCACACACATGTAGTCCCAGCTGGTCAAGAAGCCGAGATGGGAGGTTGAGGCTGCAGTGAGCCATGATTATGCACCTAGGTGACAGAACAAGACCCTGTCTCTTAAAAATAAAGGGGGGTGAGGGAGAAGAGATGGGAGATGGGCAAGCAACATTTGTCATCTGGGGAAGATATGAGTAGAAAGCTGCGAAACCAGGAATATTAAGCCCTCCTAAACAGCCAGACTCTAAGGGTTCAAGTTCCAGAATCAATATCCCATGTCCTCTCTTTTCTGTCCTCTCAAATCTTTGCTCTCACCTGCACCTGCATCTGGAACAGCTGTTGGAGGGAGCACGTTAGAAAACAGGAGAGCGGACAAAGGCGAGGGTTATCAGGGAAGCCAGGCTGAGTCATGCGTGTTGGGACAGGACTGATCGGGGGCGGGCGGGGTGGGGGGCGTTCCACGGCTCCCTCTTCCTGTCCCACTGTGGAGAATGGGTGATCTTGTCTCTGCACTGATTGGATGCTAGCCTCTCAAGCATGGTTAGGGTACTCATTGGAAGCCCCACTTTTTGCTGACTCCTAGCTGCTCCTTCACTCTCCTCGGCGCTCTTTCTGCACACCTGCACGGACTGGATCAAGTCTGACGCCCTGACCCCAAACAATACCTCTACTGAGTCCCATTCCCTCAAACCACTTGCTCTGCACAAGGGAACATTAAAGAAGAGCAAGGTTACCCTAAAAGAGTTAGGCCAATACTGGAGTTCAGAAGGAAGACTTGGGGCTGAGGGTCCTTTAATATCCCTCAAATATAACCATAGAAGAAATTGCCTCTTATTTTCCCAAAGGAGAAATCTCCCCATGGAGAAACTCATCCTCAGCAAGGACCACCCTTGCCCTCTGTCTTTTCATGGAGCAGGCCTTCACGTGGACTTCTACAAGTGAAAGAAAGACCAGACTTGCTCTATGTGGACCCAAGGGAGGGGAGAGGACCAGGGGTGGAAAAAAACAGGGAGATTGATTTCGCTTAGTAAAAAAGGAAATGTTCTTACATCTATCTTCCTTTCTTCCTGCCTTCCTTTTTCTTTTCTTCTTTCTTTCTTTCTTTCTTGCTTGCTTTCTTTCTTGCTTTCTCTTCTTTCTTTGTCTCTCCCTCTCTCTCTCCTTCCCTCTCTCCTCTGTCTTTCTTTCTTTTTTGGATGGAGTCTCACTGTGTTGCCTAGGCTGGACTGCAATGGCACAATCTCAGCTCACTGCAATCTCCACCTTCCAGGTTCCAGCAATTCTTCCACCTCAGCCTCCTGAGTAGCTGTTATTACAGGTGTACACCATGGCCGGCTAATTTTTGTGTTTTCAGTAGAGACAGTGTTTCACTATGCTGGCCAGGCTGGTCTTGAACTTCTGACCTCAAGTGATCCACCCACCTCAGCCTCCCAAAGTGCTGGGATTACAGGTGTAGGCAACTGCATCCTGTCCTTTTTTT
>NW_016107789.1:442971-468782 GCF_001604975.1 Cebus imitator | reverse complement strand
TTTGAGAGAGGGTATTGTTTGACCCCAATACCCTCTCTGTTGCCCAGGTTGGAATCCAGTGGCGTGATCTTGGCTTACTGCAATCTCTGACTCCCAGTTTCCGGTGATTCTCCTGGCTCAGCCTCCTGAGCAGATGGGATTACAGGTGCATGCCACCACACTCAGCTAATTTTTGTGTATTTTTTTTTAGACTCTGGTCTCACCAAGTTGGCCAGTCTGGTCTCAAACTCCTGACCCCCAGTCTGCCTGCCTCAGCGTCCCAAAGTGCTGGGATTAGGGGCGTCAGCCACTGTGCCTAGCCTCAGTATCCTTCTTCTAGCTATTTGAAACTATGTAATATAGTAACAGGGCCAGGCGTGGTGGCTCATGTCTGTAATCCAAGCACCTTGGGAGGCCAAGGAGGGTGGATCACTTGATGTCAGGAGTTTGAGACCAGCCTGGCCAACATGATAAGATCCCATCTCTACTAAAAATACAAACATTAGTTGGGAGTGGTTATGGGTGCCTGTAGTCCCAGCTACTCAGGAGGCTGAGGCAGAAGAATTGCTCAAACCTGGGAGGCGGAGGTTGCAGTGAGCCCAGATCACGCCATTGCATTCCAGCTTGGGTGACAAGAGCAAAACTCCATCTCTAAAAAAATGATATTGAATGCTCCCAACATAAAGAAATGACAAACTTTTGAGATGAAGGATATGTTATTACCCTGATCTGAAAACTATATATGTATGCAACAGGACCATTAAAATAAAAATGCAAATACTTAAAAATTACAGCAGCAAAATAAAAGCATGGAAAAGAGAAAACCCAATGGAGAAGCCAGCCTAGGCCAGCTGTGCCACTTGGCATGGACGTCTGAGGTACAGAACAGGAGCTGCTGTGTCCACGTTTTTCTTTCCTCTCCCTTTTCTTCAGAGAGGAGGTCGGAAGTAGCTGCTGGGCCCAGCTTCATGAAGGCTGCTGCTTAGACGGCTTGGCTGAAAGAACGTTAGAAACTGGGCACGGGCACGGGGTCCGGGTGTTCACTCTCCCCATCGCTGTCTACAAGAGCAGGAGAAACTAAGCTGTTCACAGCTTTGGAGTGATTTTGGGCCAAACATTTTCTTTTCCTTTTTCAATTATTCACAACTGGGCAAAAGAAGGAAAGAGAGTCATCTTCCAGATTCTTGATGCTAAATGAAGCAGGGGGGTGACAGAGGGGTCAGCAGAAAGTCTGCTTGGGGCCCTGGAGTTCTGTTAAGAGGAGAAAGGGACAGGCCTCAGGACCTCCACGCAGGGGCTTCCACAGTGGAGCTGGAGGAGCAGGTGTAGGAACAGCAGGCGGGAAGCTGCCGCAGGTCCTACCGGCCCCCTGCTGGTCCTCCTCCATCCCTGCCTTGTGCTCTCAGCAGTGTTCCTCTTGAAACTTCTCCTGGTGACTTCTCTTCTCTATGTCAGTCTAGGGTTACCTTAGAGACCACAAGAGAGGGTCCCATTTCCTGAGACCCAGGTAGAGAATCATCCTGTGTTGAGAGTCCCTGATTCACTCACATCCCACACGACCTTGCCTGTACATCTTGGAAACAACAGCTCCCATCTTCTCGCCCCTGAAGGACCCTGGGTACTGTCAACATGTGTTAGTGCCCAGGGACACTGATGCTTATTCTCTGTGTGTTCCTGGTGCCAGAGTCCGCAAGGACCTACGTTTCAAAGTTTACCATTCTGCATTGTTTTCCAGGGTTCTGGTACCTAACTAGGAAAGCCAACTGTATCTGTGAGTTCCTCTGGCCCTCTGGAAAGTGACCGAATTACAACAAAGCCCCACAGATCAATCTCCTTCATATTACCACAAAGCCTCACAAATCAACCTCCTTAAAATTACCACTGTCATACATTGGATGAGCTCCTGTAGGATGATGCCAATAAAACAGAAGCCTCCATTTCTTGAATACTTAGTGCCTTACATGGGTGAGCTCCTTACTTCTCTCACACAGATGAAGAAATCAAGGCTCAGAGAAGTTAAATGACTCACCCAAGATCACATTGTTAGTTTTATGTTGACAATGAAATTCAAGTCCTAGTCTACCTGACACCAGCGTTGATGATCTTGAGCATTACACAAACGGTCTCAGGTTATTTCTACAAATCTCCCTGTGAAGAGTTACAAAAAGAATCTAAACATTAGATTGAGAGAGATCAATGGGAGTTGGCCTTTGTACTAATATAGGAAATACTAGCTAGTATAATAATTAGCCCCCCAATTTTAGTGTCTTAATACAGTAAAAAATGTATTTTTTACTCACGTTGCAATCTGATGGTATTCCAGTTGGCTTTCCTCCATGTGGTGATTCAGGGACCTAGGCTTGTCTCATCTTATGGCTCTGCCATCCTTTAGGGCATTGGAGACCTCAGCAACAAAAAGAAAGATACACCCTCTTCTTAAGTGCCTTGGTCCAGAAGTGCTACACATCCGCTCTGCTCACATTTCATTGGCCAGCACTAGTCCTGTGGCCTTACATAGATGGGACTGGGAAATGTGTTTCTTCCCTAGGCAGCTACTTATCAGCATCAACTCTATGCCATGGAAGAGGGCGTTCAAAGTATTTGGTGAAAAGTTAGTTATCTCTGCCCCAGCCTCAAGGACCTTAAGTTCCTTCTGTCCCATAAATTCTAAGGTTCCATAATTTAATTGTACTGGAATACATAGGAATCTGTTGAAGACTTGAAGGTCCTTTCTTTCTTTTTTCTTGAGACGGAGTTTCACTTTTGTTGCCCAGGCTGCAGTGTAATGGTGTGATCTCGGCTCATTGCAACCTCCGTCTCTGGGGTGCAAGCGGTTCTCCTGCCTCAGCCTCCTGAGTAGCTGGGATTACAGGCACATGACACCGCACTTGGCTAATTTTGTATTTTTTTTAGTAGACACAGGGTTTCTCTATGTTGGCCAGGCTGGTCTCAAACTCCCGACCTCAGGTGATCTGCGCACCTCGGCCTCCCAAAGTGCTGGGATTACAGGCATGAGCCACCACACACGGCCTTGCAGGTCCTTTCAGTATGGCCATATTCTTGTGAGAAGTGATGCAGACAGAAAATGTCTGTGGTAGTGTGGTTGGTATACTCTGTGGCCTGATGTTTGCAGTGCCTGAAAAGTGAGCGTGTCTGTCATCTTTTCTTCACGTTCCCATAGTGTGGCCCATGGTAACTTTCCAATGGGAGGGCAAGATGAACTCCAAGGGCGAAACCTTCACTTAGGCTCCATCCCTTCGTGCCGGGAGAAGTGCTTGAAAACATGGTTTTTACATAATGTTTAGAAATAAGCATCTGAAAAGTGTGGAAACATGCCGTCCTGATTTACTCAGCTCCATCGCCAAGTGCTGGTATTATCACCATCTGCTGAATGTGGAAGTTGTTGAAAAATGAGTCACCTGGCACCAAAAACCATTTCTGCTTAGAATCCCCCCCATACACCAACCTACCTCTTAGTATCAACAAAGTCTCTGTGGCTTGTACGTTTTAAGGCTAAGAGAACATGGGTTCCCCCAAGTGGCGCATGGTTATTCATCTTCTAGTACAAAGGTATCAATTTCCTTCACCCTTGCTGTTACACTTGCTTTACAAGGATGATGAACTTTTTCGGATGGACAAATACAGTATTATTTTTTAATTCAAATGCAGACTGGCTGGACCAGATTCCTCTCAGTCTCTGTCCCATTTTATGCCCACTATTTCTTTGATACCTAGCACCTTAACAATGAGAAATACTATGAGTCAAAACAATATAGTCCGGGTGCAGCAGCTCAAGTCTGTAATTTCAGCAATTTGGGAGGCTGAGGCAGGTGGATCACGAAGTCAGGAGATAGAGACCATCCTGTCTAACATGGTGAAACCCCATCTCTACTAAAAATACACAAAATTAGCCAGGCATTGTGGTGTGCGCCTGTAATCCCAGCTCCTCAGGAGGCTGAGGCAGGAGAATTGCTTGAACCTGGGAGGTTCAGGTTGCAGTGAGCTGAGATCATGTCACTGTACTCCAGCCTGGGCAACAAAGCAAGACTCCATCTCAAAAAATAAAAAAAAAAAAAAAACCTCCCATGAATATCAATTCATGCAAAGAAACACAAATTAGCTTCTAATTCAAAATTCATTTGGAGTTACAATGGCCATTTTGGTGGAAAAACACATCTCCAGTGTTGTTGATCTATATTTTTTTCTTTGTGATTCAGACAAACTATTATAGGCAGAATCTAAACATGGTCTATTAGCTGTCCCTAAATAAAACTGGCTAGGCACAAAACTTCAGCTTTNAAAAAAAAAAAAAAAAATATGATAACCTCCCATGCATCTGAAAACATGCTAACTTTCTCCCCAGTAAAGGACCCCAAACCTCCTTGCCTACTTTTGGGTGATGTTCTTTCATTTTCTAGTCGAGCTACACTGCCCTTTTGATATCCTGTGACTTGAATACTGAAATACAAGGTTAAATCATATAAGCACATCTTTTTTTTTTTTTGGTGAGAGGTGGGTGTGGGGTGGTGTCTTGCTCTTTCACCAAGGCTGGAGTGCAGTGGCACAGTCATAGCTCACTACAGCTTTGATTCACAGGCTCAAGTGATCTTCCTGCTTTGGCCCCCCAAAGTGCTGGGATTATAGGCGTGAGCTGGTGTGTCTGGCCTTATTAACACATCTTATGTTAGACGGTAGGGCAATGGAACAGAGGAAGAGAAAAAAAAATGTTTGTATATAAAGCAAATATATTCATGACCAAATAAGGATGAAATGCTCATAATTATAACAAACTTGGTTTCTGCAGCTGGTCACATGGTCATAGCTGATATTTACACCTGCCTTCTTTCCTGCGCCATGGTACATTGCTTATGGCTCCTTCCCTGAGCCTAGATGTTCATGTCTAACCCACTGACAGTGCCCTTTTTAAATGAGGGACATAGAATATGAGATGATTACAACAGGGTCAGGTTGCTGTGAAAGCTGCACCCTGCTTGAGCCCTGAGACCCAAAAGATGGGGTGCAGCTTGAAGTGTCTGTGGCTTGGAGATGCTGTCTGGAGCTGTTGGTAGGGTTGGATCAGTATAAAATCTCAGGATTTGTAAAGCAAATCCTGTAGAGCAAAGATGTGTACTCCTCTGCAGAGCACTACATATTCTAGTTTTGAGAAGCCATTTTGGGTTTGCTACGGGACCTAAGTGAAGACCGAATGCTTTACCCAGCTGCCAAGTTACCACGTGACCTGGGCCATTCATCATGAACTGGGTGTTGTGCTCACTTGCTCTTCAGAAATTGTGAAATATCAGAGCATGTGTCAACCTGCAAGAGCCCAGACAATTTTGTCACATGGATTTCTATAAAAGTCAGGAGACCTGAGTTATGGTCCTCACCAGTGCTGCCAGCTGGCTGGGTGACCTGAGCATTAGCTTCCTCGTCTGTAGAGTAAGGGCACTCGCATGCATTGCAAAAGGATCCAGCAAACCCGGTGTAGGGGTCATGTCATCAATCGGAGTCTACTGGTTTTCACCATCAGATCAGTTTGCTAAGCCTGTGTATGCCGGTTACTCTCTGGTGTGACTTCTCAGTGCTTCTAACATTCTAATGTGCTTGTTGGTGGGGGTATTGAAAGGGAGTAACTGTGAGGAGAGTTATGTGTATTGTTCCCCAAACTTATTATAAATATGTTGTGTACAATATAAATGCAAAAATATAGAAAACGCCTTTGTATCGCAGATACTTATTCATATCACCTGGAGGCAGGCTACCATGGAATACAGGTTAGGAAATTCTCATCAAGTACTCCGTAAACATAATAAGCAAGCGTTAAAGTTGGTAACTTTAACATCTGGGTTTATAGATGAAATGTTTATGGAAAATAGATTTACATTACAAAGAGCCAAAGATGAAATTACATGTGTGTACTGATGATAGCTATGAAAAATGGCATCTAATTATATCAGGAGGAGAGAAAAATAAAAGGTGGGTAGTGTTTGAGAACTGCGTGATTATTTTTCTATTTGTTGAATTAACCAGTTTAATTGATTAAATTATCAAATGAAGTGTTGGACTGGATGGGTTTTCAGACTGAGCTCCTGATGGCTACGAACAGGGCCTTGGTTAAGGAGAGAGTGACCAGGGTTGTGGAGATCTACCCTCTGCTTTAACAAAGCAATTCGACTTTTATGTGAAAGTGGAGACACAGGTTGAGGGGTTAGGAAGCCTGAGATCAAATCCTGCCTCCCACAGCCACTGGGAATATGACCTTGGGCCATCTCTCTGACCTCCTGCATCTGCCTCTGTAAAATGAAAGAAATAAGAAAAGCTCTCTTTTAAGATTGTGGTCCAGATGAAATGAGATAATCCAAGTAAAGTACAAAGCACGATACCAGCCACATAGTCATGTACTTAATAAATGTGAACTATTAACATTCTTCTAGGCTGGACATGGTGGCCCACACCTGTAATACCAGCACTTTGAGAGGGTGAGATGGGAGGGATCCCTTGAAGCTAGGAGTTCAAGACCAGCCTAGGCAATAAATCAAGACCCTGTTTCCACAAAATTTTTTTTAAAAAATTATCTGAGTGTGGTGGCACACACCTACCTGCAGAGGCTGAGGTGCGAGGATCTCTTGAGCCCAGGAGTTTGAGGCTGCAGTGAGCTATGATAGTGCCACTGCCCCCTGGCCTGGGTGGGTGACAAAGAGAAAGAGACCATGTCTCTTAAAAAAAAAAAAAATGTGTCTGTAAGTGTGCGAGCAATGCGTTTCACAGCTAAAAGGGCTTGAGAAACACAGGACTTGAGCATGTGTGTGTGTGTCTTTAAAGGTCTTTTCCATCTCTAAGAGTCTGAGTTCCTGCCATATGACAGGCACATCCTGTGACCGACAATTGCCCCATCCCTTCTGCCTCACGGTCACTTCTGCTTTGTTCTCCAAATGCAAAACACACAAACAAACAAAATCCCTTTATGCGGTTACTTGCCTGCTCCTTTTTACTAATTTTGGTTCTTCTTTTAAATATGGGAACCAGCAGAAAAGTCACAGAGGTTTGCAGTATATCTTCATGGAGAGACACACTTAACTCTTGATTAACAGAGCAGGGGAACAGGCTAACTGGCTTGTGCTTTCAATGTAAACACTGAAATGTACATTTACTGTAAAGTGTCTTCACACTAGTAAGTGCTTAGAAATGGAGGCCACTTTTTTTTTTTTTTTTTTTTTTAATGGGAATGTGCTTTTTCCTTTGCCAGACAGTTGGGTTCATAAATAAAGTAAACCAAATTTTTAGTGCTGGACAGATGTGGTGGCTCATGTCTGTAATCCTAGCACTTTGGAAAGCTGAGGTGGGGGGATTGCTTGAGCCCAGGAGCTCAAGACAGCCTGGGCAATGACTGCTATTTTTGTAGTGAGTCTTCATTTCTACAAAAATAAAAATAAAATACTTAGCCAGGTATGGTGGCACACGCCTGTTGCCCCAGTTATTTGGGAGGCTGAGGTGGGAGGATGCTCTAGCCTGGGAAGTTGAGGCTGCAGTGAGCCACAATGGTACCATTGCACTCCAGCCTGGGTGACAGAGTGAGACCCTGTCTCAAAAAACTTTTTTCTTTAGTGAGGAACAAATTGTATGTGACTCAACTGATGTGAACAAAAAATGCTTGTTTCCTGTCATCTGGGCAATTCTCCACCCCTCTCCACAGCCCCAGCTCTTCTCTCAGCAAGCCCTGTGTAAACCCTGCTCTGTACCCTGGGAGGCCGATCTCTAGGATTCTGGATTCTGGTTGGCCAATGGTAGGCACCAGCAGGAGGTTGAAGCTTGGAAAGAGATGGGTCTGGATATTTCTTCCTCCTGCGTCTGCCATGACTTGGAGTCATGATTGGATTGGGCAGTGGCTGCAACCCTCTGTGACTTCAGCCTCCATGAGATGGACCATCTTCATAGAGCTAACTCTTAACCAGATTTAGTTACATCTTCTGGCCTAGGGGCCTGAGGGCCTGGGGTAGTGATGGCTTCTCCACTTACTAGTCCATGGATGCCTGGGCATCCCTGGCTGCTTCCTTTAGGCCTGCCCACACTTCATTTTTTTTTTTTGAGACAGAGCCTTGTTCTGTCACCAGGCTGGAGTGCAGTGGCACGGTCTTGGCTCATGGCAACCTCTGCCTCCTGGGTTCAAGCGATTCTCCTGCCTCAGCCTCCCGAGTAGCTGAGATTACAGGTGCTCCTCACCACCCACAGCTAATTTTTTGTATTTTTAGTAGAGACGAGGACTGTGTTAGCCAGGATGGTCTCGATCTCCTGACCTTGTGATCCACGCACCTCGGCCTCCCAAAGTTCTGGGATTACAGGCTTGAGTCACACTTCTGTAAATAGTTACTTATTAAAGTCTCTTTAAAAAGCCTAGCTGATGGCCAGGAGAGGTAGCTCATGCCTATAATCCCAGCAGTTTGGGAGGCTGAGGCAGGCCGATCATTTGAGGACAGGAGTTAGTAGAACAGCCCATCTCTACTAAAAATACAAAAATTAGCCAGGCGCGGTGGCATATGCCTGTAATTCCAGCTACTCAGGAGGCTGAGACAGGAGAATCGCTTGAACCTGGGAGGCAGAATTTGCAGTGAGCTGGGATCATGCCACTGCACTCCAGCCTGGGCAACAGAGCGAGACTCCATCCCAAAACAAACAACAACAACAAAATTGTCCTAGCCGATGATGCTAACTACATGGCATTCTAGAAAAGGCAAAATGATGAAGACAGTAAAATGATCAGTGAATGCCACGGGGTTGAGGGAAAGGAGGAATGAATAGGTGGAGCACAGGGGATTTTTTGGGCAGTGAGATGATTCTATATGATATTACATTGGTAGATACATAGCATGATATATTTGTCAAAACCCATAGAATGTGTAACGCAAAGAGTTTCCCCTAATATAAACTATGGACTTTAATTGAAAATGATGTATGAATGTTGGTTCATTGACTGTAGCAAATGTACCACTCTGCTTGATGGTGGTGCAGGCTTTGTGTAGAGGGGCAGGGGATGTATGGGAACTCTCTGTACTTTCCACTCAGTTTTGCTGTGCACCTCAATATGCTCTCAAAAACAATCTTTTTTTAAGTTAGTTTTTTTAAAAAAAATCCCATCTAAGTGTGCTTTTTCCATAATTGAGGTACACCTGTTGGACGCATACTGAGCAACAATGACATCATAATGATAAAGGAGAAGACATGCATGTAGCTAGCAAAAGCAAGATGGGATACGGAGAAAATGGGTCCAGCTAGCAAAAAACAAGACAGCAGGTTACTGTGTCAGATAGTTTTAGATTTGGGTGTGAGATACAGAGACCCAAATTAAGGTAGCTTAAATAGGAGCGGTATGTTTCATGCTCACGTAAAATCCTCTATACTTGCTGGATGTGGTGGCTCACGCCTGTAATCCCAGCACTTTGGGAGGCTGAGGCGGGTGGAATACCTGAGGTCTGGAGTTTGAGAGCAGCCTGGCTAACATGGTGAAACCCTGTCTCTACTAAAAACACAAAAAAATTAGCTGGGCATAGTGGCACATGCCTGTAATCCCAGATACTTGGGAGACTGAAGCAGGAGAATCACTTGAGCCTGGCAGGCGGAGATTGCAGTGAGCATAGATCACACCATTGCACTTCCTTCTGGGCAATAGAGCAAGACTCCATCTCAAAAAAAAAAAAAAAAAAAAAAAACACCATAAAAAAAAAAAAAAAAAAAAAAAAAAAAAATCCTCTATTCTCTCATCTATAAAGTGGAGATGATTATTGCACTACCTTATTTGGTCATTGTGAGGATTAAATGAGCTAATGTATGAAAACTTCTTAGTATGGTGCCTAGTATATTATACATTTAACTTTTATTGCTGTTATCATTATCATTCTTTCTCCTTACCTCCCACATTCGCCTTGTACCACTCACTTTTTTGATTCTGTTATACAGAAAATGAGTGTTTAGGGTTGTGCTAATCCAGCTTTTGATCTATTAAAATGTTTATGCATCACTTTTTTGGTAGCTGGTTTTGGAGGATGGAATCACTGGGAAACCAGCGAGAGATTATAGCAAGAAGCAGGTGATAAAGCAGCAATTTAGGATTCAGATCACTGAAGTGTCTCCCACGGGTGAACACTAAGATAGTTGCTTTGCAGGATCTAGTATTTCCTTAAGATTATTTTACAATGTCGATTGTGTCTATTTTAAATGAAGAGTGCATTTAGCTTCTCGCAAGCTTAAACATGCCTACATCTTTCAGCGTGGTGATAACGCAACCAATAGATGGCTGGAGCCTGGGGCGACTCATTGCTCTTGGTAAGTGCCAACCTGAAGGGATGACATTGCCAAGATCCTTTTAGGACAGGATTCTATGGAATGAGTGACAGCGTGTCAGTTTCAGCAAGGACCAGTCACTCTCCCAGTGCCATGGCACAACCTAAACCACCTCTGGGGAGCAGAAACAATGAAGCGACTAAACTTAAGCCTGAAATGACTAAGAAAATCTAGAACAAAATTTTATTTTCTGCGGGGTTGCAGTGCCCCACTGGAAGGCCATGGTGGGTAGATCACTTGGGGTTAGGAGTTCACGATCAGCCTGGCCAACACGGTGAAACCCATCTCTACTAAAAATACAAAAATTAGCTGGGCATGGTGGTGGGCGCCTATAAACCCAGCTACCTGGGAGACTGAGGCAGAAGAATTGCTTGAACCAGGGAGGTGGAGGCTGTAGTGAGCCGAGATCGTGCCATTGCACTCCAGCTTGGGCAACAGAGAGATTCTGTCTTAGGAAAAGAAATATTTTCTGCCACACAGCAGAACAAGGGCTCAATCAGAGACTAAGTTGATGTATGGAAAAAATAAAGAAAGGCTCACTATGGCCAGGGTGTCATGGCTTATGCCTGTAATCCCAGCACTTTGGGAAGCTGAGGGGGAGGATCCCTTGAACCCAGGAGTTCGAGACCAGCATGGGCAGCAAAGCAAGGCCCTGTCTCAAAAAAAAAATAACAAATAAATATATAAGGCTCACTTGAGGCTTGTGAACTACTGTGGCTGTGAGAATGTATACTTACCATGGTGTTAGGGTTTTTAGGAATAATTATAATACAAGCTGAAACTTGCTCAACTCTGCTGTGTGCCAAGCACTACGCTAAGTGCTTTCCATAGGGATTCCATCTAATCCTCACTACAATCCTGGCAGGCAAGCACCATGACTCACTATAGAGCAGGGAAATGAGCCTCACAGAAACAAAGTGATGGCCCAAGTGCAAGTAGGTGGCAGATAAGAAGCTGGTTTCACCTTAGCCATACTTTCCCCTAAGTCCATCACTTTGAACATATTTTGCCTTCGATTGTAGCTAATTTTAGCATGCTGTACTTTTAATGCCTTTATAATATTCACTAAAGCAGAAGCATGTCTAACTCATCTTTTAAAAATGTTTATTGAGGGCCAGGCATGGTGGCTTATGCCTGTAATCCCAGCACTTTGGGAGGCCGAGGCAGGCAGATCACCTGAGGTCAGGAGTTCGAGCCCAGCCAGGCCAACATGGTGAAATCCTGCCTTAAAAAAAACTTTTTTTTAAAGTTTATTGAGGTTTAATTTAATACCATAAACATAAATATCAAGCATAATGTAATTACCTAAATCAAGATATTTAGAACATTCTTACACCAAAGAATTTTCCCCTGAGTTTCATCCCAGTCAAAATAGTGCCAAGAGGCCAGGTGTGGTGGCTTATGCCTGTAATCCCAGCACTTTGGGAGGCCAAGGCGGGCACATTGCTTGAGATCAGGAGTTTGAGACCAGCATCTAGGCAACATGGTGAAACCAACCCTGTCTCTACTAAAAAATACAAAAATTATTTGAAGTTTGTCTTGGTGGCATGTGCCTATGGTCCCAACCACTTGAGAAGCTGAGGTGGGAGGATTGCGTGAGCCCAGGAAGTCAAAGCTGCAGTGAGCTGTGATTGTGCCACTGCTCTCCAGCCTGGGTGACAGAGCGAGACCCTATCTCAGAAATAAAATACGGCAGGCACGGTGGCTCATGCCTGTAATCCCAGCACTTTGGGAGACCAAGGTGGGTGGATCTCCGTTGGAGACCAGCCTGGTCAACGTGGTGAAACCCCGTCTCTACCAAAAATACAAAAAATACTCAGGGCCAGGCGCAGTGTCCCCAGAGATGTCCCCAGGACTGCACAGGCTAGAAAGAGTACATCTCTAGCACTTAACCTTAACCCAGGGGTCCAGGTGTACCTTGTATGCTTTTGCTGCTCACTGGCCAGCTTTGCGTAGCGCTCCTCTGATTCTGGGAGATGGCTGCCAATTCCCATCCACGTGCGCTCTGTCTGTGGCAGGTGTTTCAGTTTCCCATCGCACAGCAGCTCTTGGAAGAATTTCTGGTACTGGTTCACAAGGCTTCTTGTTTCTTCCCTGGAATTTCTTCATCTTGGAAGACTCTGTAGCAGCTGGAGGTGCCCACATCTCACTCAGCTCTCTCTCATCGCTTTTGGTCTTTGGCTGCCTTCTCAATTCACATCAAGTTCTCCTCCATGTGATTCCAGGTCCCTTCCACGGCTTTCCAGGCCTTCACCCATTGTTCTTGAAGCAGGCCAGGTAGTTGCTGATGATGCTCTGGTGCCAGATCTCCCATGCTGTCTTGGGTGACTCGGGCAGCTGGCTGAGTTCCTGGCACTTGCTGAATCCAGGCTCACTCTCAGGCCTTGTACTTGACTTTCTCAGACCAGTCACTCCACCTGCCGCTAGCATGCAGGCCAGCTCACTCTCCAAGAACCCAGGCTGCTCCTCCTGCAGCTGCCTCTGCTTTTCCTGGAGGCAGATGAACGTGGCCCACCGGGGCACGTGGGCTTCTCAGAGGCTTCCTTTCCTTCTTCCTGGGCTGGCTTCTTCGAGGCCAGGTGGTGGCTTACTTCTTGTTGATGTTCAGTACCCTCTCCTCCCAGAGGATCTGCTGCTGCTCCTACTGGGGCAGGCTCCTGAGAAAACAAAGCAGCTCCACCTTATCATCTTTTGTTTTCTGGTTGCACAGCTAGTGATAGACCTTCTTCTTCCTGGAGAGCAGCTTCCACGGCTGGCTGCACAGCATCGTGCACTCCTGCTGGGCGTCCTTCATATTGGCCATGAGCTCTGCACAGCACAGTGAGTGGCTGTTCGGAGCTGGGTTGGTGGGTCGCTCATCACATTTGTCCTTGAGCTGGTGTTCGGCCTTGGTGCAGGTGGACTTGGTTGGGCCCTCCTCAGTGATGATCAGCTCAGGGCGCTCCTGGTTATAGGTGTGCATGATCTCCTTGTACTACTTCCACTGCTCCAGGAGCCTCATTTCAGCCTTTTTTTTTTTTTTTCCTGACAGCTGAGACCATGACTTCCCCAGAAAGTCCTTCGCCTCCTTTGTGGATTTTTAACATGTTGGTGGCATTGAGGGCCACACTTTAAGATACAACTTCTTGGCCAGGCACGGTGGCTCATGCCTGTAAGCTCAGCACTTTGAGAGGCCGAAGTGGGTGGATTGCTTGGGCCCAGGATTTGAGTCCAGCCCAAACAACATGGTGAAATCCTGTTTCTACACAAAATGTTTACGAATTAGCCAGGCGTGGTGGTGTGTGCCTGTAGTCTCAGCTACTTGGGAGGCTGAGGTGGGAGGACTGCTTGAGCCTGGGAGGTTGAGGCTGGAGTGAGCTGTGATTCCACCACTATACTCCAGTCTGGATGACAGAATGAGACCCTGTCTCAAAACAAAACCCCCAAAACACACATACACAAAACTCCTTCTTCTGATGGCTGTACCACAGCTCCTGGGTGGGGGAGCTGGGCTTCTTGGGGATGTCTGGGTTCTTGCCATTCTCAGTTAAGTTGGGATGATCCTTCCTGACATGGGCCAGGTTTCACTCAAGCTCTGTTTCTCCATCGGAAAGTCCTGAATATACTTCATTTTTGTCTTCTCAAGAAGCTCCTTGTGTTTCTTGTTCAGAATCTTGGTGAATTCCAGGTTACTTATCTCAGGGTGGAGTTTTGAGCACTTGGCCTGCTTCTCCATGAAGAAGTGGAAATAAGGGATCAGGCATTTTTGGAGGAAGTCAGAGTGTTTTTTAGTTTGTTTTTTTTTTTTTAACTTTTTAAAGGATTTTTAACATGTTCCTGGCGTTGAGGATTAATTCTGTCAAAGTGCACAACTTCTTCACCTCGTTAGAAATTTTCACCCATTTAGGCCAGGCATAGTGGCTTATGCCTGTAATCTCAGTACTTTGGAAGACCAAGGTGGGAGGATTGCTTAAGGCTGGGAGTTTGAGACCAGCCTGGCCAGCATCCATTTCTGACCCCATCTCCACAAAAAATTTTTTAAAAAATTACCCAGGCATGGTGACTCATACCTGTGGGCCCAGCTAAAGAATCTGAGGCAGGAAGATTGCATGAGCCCAGGAATTTGAGGCTACAGTCAGCTATGATTATATCAGTGCACTCCAGCCTGGATGATAGAATGAGATCCTATCTAGAAAACAAAACAAAGGGCCAGCCGTGGTGGCTCACACCTGTAATCGCAGCACTTTGGGAGGTCAAGGTGGGCAGATCACCTGAAGTTAGGAGTTCGAGACTAGCCTGACCAACATAAAGAAACACCAACTCTACTAAAATTACAAAATTAGCTGGGTGTGGTGGCACATGCCTCTAATCCCAGCTCCTCAGGAGGCTGAGGCAGGAGAATTGCTTGAACCCTGGGTAGAGGTTGCAGTGAGCTGAGATCGCACCATTGCACTCCAGCCTGGGGAACAAGAGCAAAACTCCATCTCAAAAACAAAAAAGAAAGAAAACAAAACAAAGCCAAAAAAAAAAAAAAAGAAGAAAAAGAAGAAAAGGAATTTTCTACCCATTGAACTTGTCATGTCTACAGAAATCTTTAAATGCCACTTTGCCCCAGTTCATATGTGATTAGGTGGCTTTGTTCTTGGAACTGTTATTGATTGGAAGGTTATTCTTCATTCATTCCAGGAAAGTCAGCATGTCTTCCAAAGGCAGGCATTTCCAGGTCAGTGGGGCATGGGCTTCTCTGTTTATCCTCCAGCTGTTCAGCCACCTCCTTGGCTGTGCTGGCGGGCAAC
The DNA here is from genome assembly GCF_001604975.1 of Cebus imitator. NCBI lineage: Eukaryota > Metazoa > Chordata > Mammalia > Primates > Cebidae > Cebus > Cebus imitator. The sequence goes on along the minus strand of NW_016107789.1, from coordinate 453,693 downwards.
CCAGGGTCAAAATCACTTCACCCTTTAGAAGACATACCAGTCCCTGCTCAGCAGGCTGAGAGATGAGGGGTTTTCTACCCCTCGCCACCTCCCAAAGAGGAGGGAGGGATGCAGGTCCAAACTCTCAGAGAGACCCCTGCTCCCAGCTCCTGGGGTATAATACTCAGTGAATGTTTGTAGAATGAATAAATCCCTTAATGTTTTTATGTGTTTATTGTAATTTTTTTTTTTTTTGGAGATGGAGTCTCCCTCTGTCACCCAGGCTGAAGTACAATGGCAAGATCTCGGCTTACTGCAACCTCCACCTCCCGGGTTCAAGCGATTCTCCTGCCTCAGCCTCTTGGGTAGCTGCGACTATAGGTACCTACCACCTATGACTGGCTGATTTTTTTTTTTTTTTTTGGTGTTTTTAGTAGAGATGGGGTTTCACTATGTTGGCCAGGCTGGTCTCAAACTCCTGACCACAAATGACCCACCCGCCTTGGCCTCCCGTAGTGCTGGGATTACAGGTGAGAGCCACAATGCCCGGCCTGTTGTCTATCTTTATATATTTTATGAAATGTTACTTCTGCCTTTTAAAATTGGATTAGTTGTCTTTTTATTACTGAATTGTTTATATGTCCTAGATGTAATCCTTAGTCATGGGTATGTTTTGCAAATATTTTCTTCTAGTGTAGCTTGCCTGTGAATTTTCTTTTTTCTTTTCTTTTCTTTTCATGCCCAGACTATTTACTTTTTAGGGCTGATCAAGTGGAGCGGTGGGAATGGAGAAGGAACAAAGAAATCTGTAGATGGTTGTGATCCATTAATTGTAAACACCACTGCATTTGGATCAGCCTAGAATTTATTTAGACCCGTGGTGTCCAAACCCTCAGTAAATAATGTTGAGTGCTTACTCCTCATATATGCGTATTCATTTGTTTAGAAATTATATATGGACTATTCCACTCATTATAAACTTTAAAAATATATGGACTTTATTTTCTTTGCTGTTTGTTATTTGAGACAGGGTCTCTGTTGCCCCGGCTGGAGTGCAGTGGCATGATCACAGCTCACTGCAGCCTTGAACTCCTGGGCTCAGGTGATTCCCCCATTTCAGCCTCCCAAGAAGCTAGTGCTATAGGCATGAGTTGTCATGCCTGGCTAATTTTTGTATTTTTCATAGAGACAGGACTTTGTTGCATTGCCCAGGCTGGTCTTGAACTCCTGGGCTCAAGTGATCCTCCCAGCTCAGCCTCCCATAGCACTGGGATTACAGGCTTGAGCCAACACACCTGACCTGGTATTTATTTTTTAATGAAATCTTAAAAGAATAAAATAAAGATAAAAATATTTAAAACTTACGCAAATCAAAACCACATTGAGATACCACCTCATGGCAGTTAGAATGGCCATCATTAAAATATCTGGAGACAACAGATGCTGGAGAGGATGTGGAGAAATAGGAACACTTTTACACTGTTAGTGGGAGTGTAAATTAGTTCAACCATTGTGGAAGACAGTGTGGCGATTCCTCAAGGATCTAGAAATAGAAATTCCATTTGACTCAATAATCCCATTACTGGGTATATACCCAACGATTATAAATCATTCTTGTATAAAGACACATGCACACATATGTTCATCGCTGCACTGTTTACAATGGCAAAGACTGGGAACCAACCCAAATGCCCATCAATGATAGACTGGACAAAGAAAATGTGGCACATATACACCATGAAATACTATGCAGCCATAAAAAAGGATGAGTTCATATCCTTTGCATGGATGAATCTGGCAACCATCATTTTCAGCAAACTGACACAAGAACAGAAAACCAAACACCACATGTTCTCATTTGTAGGCGGTTGTTGAACAATGAGAACACACAGGCACAGGGAGGGGAACATCACGCATTGGGGTCTGTTGGGGGGTGGAGGGCTAGGAAAGGGACAGCGAAGGTGGGGAGGTTGGGGTGGGATAACATTGGGAGAAATGCCTGTTGTAGATGGCAGGAGGATGGAGACAGCAAACCATCATGGCATGTGTATACCTATGCAACAATCCTGCAAGATCTGCACATGTACTCCAGAACTTAAAGTACAATTTAAAAGAAACTTATTTATTTTAATTTATTGTTAAAGATACAGAGGTTATTTCTTCTTCTCTGTAGCTTGTGTGGAATTCATCCTTTGAGTGAGAGAAGAATCAGCTTTGTAATTTTCTTGTCATTTTGTGCTTATATTCTTGGTTCATCTTTAATCAGCAGATTTGCTGCAGGAATCTTCAGAGGTTCATTTCTCTTTATATGCAAGTTAGTTTATTGAAATTGCGGGATATAATCTGTAAATCCACATACATGGGAACACAGTAAAGTATGACCAAAGCAGATATCTTAGCTGGGTTGCCCCCAAAGTGCAGTCTGATGTAAAGTCTCTTTTGCAGGTAGTTCATTCGGGAAGACGGTCACAAGGAATAAAAATGCAGGTTGAGGGGGTGAAACAGAGAAAGGAAAGACCAGTACAAGAATCTGTCGTGAAGTTGTCCCTCCATGACCCCAGCTAAGGGGGATTAGTGCTCCATCTCGCTGGGGTATTTTGGGGAGCCTTACAGAGTTTATTTCAGAAATATGTGTCTGTAGGACAAAAAAGCATTTATCCATCAGCTCCTGCATCCCATTGGTCAAGAATGGCATCACAGGCATAAACACTCATGCTCTTCTGGTTTACTCAAACGGGATTCCCAAGTCCCCGCGCAGGAAGAGTGAGGTGTACAGTGAGAGCCATGTAACGCCAGCAGGATGCTAGTGCCACAGCAGTGGCTGGAGCTGACTCCCTACACTTAGTGGGCCAAGAAAATTTTGGAGAGGTGCTCAAGAAGTGTCCGACACAGCAGATGAACAAGAGCAGCAACAAAAACAACAAAAAGGGTGCATTTTCAATTCCTTAAGCATTGTGGAACTCTCTCCGAGTACCTCCTAGACCACACATGCTGTATGGTAATTTGGATACAGAGCAAGGTGAAGCCTTCGTTTATTTATTATTTTCCATTTTTTTCTTTTTTTAACTTCTTTCTACTTAATATAAATAAAAGTTGTAATGACTTATTGCCTTATTCCAGTGGAAATTCTTCCATACTCACTGGAGATTTAGATGACCAAGAAAAATATAATAGAGGAAGTAAATTGCTGCTGTTGAAAAAAAAATCTAAGCAGTGCAATCCAAAGTCAAAAACATTAAGATTTTCCAGTGTTTGTTAATGATGTTTTAAAGCCCAATATTTGGAATGATTTATGTCTTTGCGTTACCTTATTAGCATGGATGACGGGGTATTGGCAGAACAGAATCTAAACATTTATCGTATACAGGAAATAATAGCTGCTATTCAAAAATGGTTGAAAAGGGCAAAATAATCTAGATCTTGTAAGTCTGGGCATCAAGCCAGACCATCAGAGGGCAATTTTCTTGGATTGTTTTGGTCCCTGAAGAAGCCCTTTTATTAAGTTATGCTTTGGCATGATGTTCATGGCTTGCATTGAAGGAACCGATGTGAAACAGACAAACAGCTGAAGTGAATTCACTGTTAAATTTTCTTTAGGGAAGTTTTTGGAGTTATATACATTACATTGGCCAATACCCCTTGCCTTTCTCCTAAGGACGGTACACTGGTATGTAATTAGTTAAAATATATTTTACTCCTTTTTTGGAGACAGAGTCTTGTTCTATCCCCCAGGCTGGAGTACAGTGGCACAATCTCAGCTCACTGCAACCTCTGCCTCCCAAGCGATTCTCATGCCTCTACCTCCCAAGTAGCTGGGATTACAGGTGCCTGCCACCACACCTGGCTCATTTATGTATTTTTAGCAGAGACAGGATTTTGCCATGTTGGCCAGGCTGGTCTTGAACTCCTGACCTCAGGTGATCCACCCACCTTGGCCTCCCAAAGTGCTGGGATGCCTGGCCTTAATCTTATATTGAATGGGCAAAGTTACTCCTGAAAATAATTGTGTTTTCCATTGTGCTTTGTCCACTAGGAAGTTTACTGTTTAGCTTGCTGCCTATTTTTAATAAATGTGGAAGACTGAAGAGCGTGCCTTTCAGTGTACTGACACTTTATTGGCTTTATCTTATTATTGGATCCTTATTTTCCCTACCCCACTATATTTTTAAGTAAAAAAGAACATCTGATGAAATCGTACGCATTCTTTCAAAGCAGCTTCAAGTCTGTTTTGTAGTTAAACTAGCCATAATTTAAAAAATAAAAATACCATTTTGATGTCCTGAAATCCATATGAATAACATAAATCTAATTGGTTATGACATATTTAAAAAATTCAAAGTCACTGGAAAATTTAGAGCCTACTAACATTTACATACAGTGATATTTTCTCTTTACTCTTAAACACTTTTTTAACATGTTGGAGCCAATTAAATAGCATTCCTTGATTCCTTTCCCAGTTCAAAACAATTGGGAAATAAGAGAGGCAAACAAATGGAGATGAAAATGTCATCTCTATTTCTGATAAAAAGGACTGGAAACATGACTTCAGAACTGGGATCCAAAGGGCTTGGTAACACTCCACTGCCATTAATAGATCTTCCCACGAGGGGCTGGTATAGATGGATTTCAGGTCTTCCCAACAGGGCAGAGCCTACCTGGGCAGGTGACCACCCAGCAAAGGGCAGGCCTCAGTTCATCATCTCTTTGGATTGTCAGATTCCAAAGAACACATCCCCTAGGGTCTGAGCTGCACTGCTCATTCCTTCTCCCATAGACACCAATTAGAGAAGTTACTCATTTCCTGGGGTTGGGAGGAAAGAGGATCTGAGGCAGGAATGCCAACTAATGGCTGCTGTTAGGATGGAGGGCAGGACAGGTGTTGGCTAGACTGTTGTGTGCATTGTAAACTCTTCAGCATCCCTGAATGGCGGGCCTGTCACTTAACAACAAAAATCACCTCCGCATATTTCCAAATATACCTCAGTGCCCCCATAGGGTTGAGAACCTTGCTTTAGAGGAAGTTTCCACGTGGGAACAGAAGATCTATGTTATATATATTTAAGCACTTGGATATAAAAGTCTGATTCCACCCCTGGTTTCTAGGTAATGGCATAGACTCCACCCCTTCTAAGAATGGCTATTCTGAAGTCCTTCATGCACAGGGTATGCCTACGTCCTATATACACACAGTACACCCTTTGAAGAAAGTTACCTGTATTACAGTGGCTCTAAAAAAATGAGGGGGAAGGGGGTGACAGAGATGTAAGTTCCTTGCTAGCACTAATTTCTTTATTGTTCATTTTCTGTGAGCTTTGCATTTTTTTTTTTTTTTTTTTTTTGAGACGGAGTTTCACTCTTGTTACCCAGGCTGGAGTGCAATGGCGCGATCTCGGCTCACCGCAACCTCCGCCTCCTGGGTTCAGGCAATTCTCCTGCCTCAGCCTCCTGAGTAGCTGGGATTACAGGCACGCGCCACCATGCCCAGCTAATTTTTTGTATTTTTAGTACAGACGGGGTTTCACCATGTTGACCAGGATGGTCTCGATCTCTTGGCCTCGTGATCCACCTGCCTCGGCCTCCCAAAGTGCTGGGATTACAGGCTTGAGCCACCGCGCCCAGCCTGAGCTTTGCATTTTTAAACAAATTCCTTAGAACGAGAGTGATGCACCTGGGCACAGTGGCTCACATCTGTAATCCCTGCACTTTGGAGGCCGAGGTGGGAGGATCACTTGAGGCCAGGAAGTCAAGACCAGCCTGGCCAACATAGGGAAACCCCATCTTTCCAAAAATAAAAAAATAAAATAATAAAATAATTAGCCAGACATGGTGGTGCATGCCTGTAGTCCCAGCTACTTAGGAGGCCAAGGCATGAGAATTGTTTGAACCCAGGAGACAGAGGTTGCCATGAGCCAAGATTGTGCCATTGCATTCTAGCCTGGGTAATGAAGCCGACACTGTCTCCAAAAAAAAAAAGAGTCATGCAAGGTGGCCTCATTCTGGTCCTGCCTTGCATCCCCAACTAGAAAGGTCAGGGTGTCATGTAAAGAAGACAGCCCCCAGATTCACTTCAGTGGCTTCTAGCCCTTAGGATAGGTACTCCTTACCTGTGATTCTCATGGACTATCACATGGGAGCTGCAGTCCTCTGAATCTTTGACAAAGTCCACAACAGCTAAAGCAGAGGAAAAGGGCAGGCATAGAAAATGTCCAGGGGATGCTTGGAGGGCAGGGGGTGAGGGATCCTCTAGACAAACAGAAAATAAATAGCGGCCCCATTGTGTTCACAATTTAAGCCATACAGAGGGACTAAAAGGTTAACATTTTCAACTGTCATTTTCACTCTGAATCTATCACTCTTAGAGATCAAAGAATCACTGGGAGGCAATGGGACTGCATGGCTGGGGAAATGTACCATGCCACCTCTAATTCCCTTATGTCCTTGAGATAACCTTGAGGTGTTTCCAATCTTAAAAGGAATCTCTGGCCATGTTTGCTGTGGATGACTTAAGGAAAACAGATTCATTGAGTGAAATATAACAACCAAAGTTACTGTTTATAATCGCCTTAGGGCTTTGGAGAGGGCAACGTATCTGTTATCACTTTGCAAACACAAATTGACTTACAAATGGAGCTGAAATCCCTGCTAATCACCTGCTGTTTGTTTCCCTTTGACCATCTGCATTAGATCCACCTGTTGGAGGGAGAGCTTGTTTAAAACCTGTGTCCCACTGGATACCTAACTAACTAGAATCTCTAGGAGTGAATCTCTGAAACTTTTCATTCTCATAGTTCCCTCAGGTGACCTGTGTGCATGTAGAAGATTGAGAGCCACTGTGATACAGCTAACTTTCTTCAAAGGGTGTACTGTGTGTGGATAGGACATAGGCATACCCTCTGCATGAAGGACTTTAGAACAGCCATTGTTGGAAGTGGTGGAGTCTATGCTATTACCTAGAAAGTGGGGGTGGGATTAGGCCTTTATGTCCAAGAGCTCAAAGGACATGCTGGCAAGTGCTGTCATTTCCACCAGGGGACAGATTACTGCTAAGCCCACACAGGAGCAGTCCCTTTAAGGATGGACTGGCCTCATGGGAGACGTCTGCAGAGACGTCTGTGAAGACTGGGCTCAAAGATTATCGAGTGAGCTGGGTGCAGTGGCTGATGCCTATAATCCCAGCACTTTGGGAAACTGAGGCAGGAGAATCTCTTGGGCCAGGAATTCAAGACCAGCCTGGGAAACATAGGAAAATTTTGTCTCTAAAAAATTTAAAAATTAGGCCAGGTGCATGCCTGTAATCCCAGCACTTTGGGAGGTCGAGGCGGGTGGATCACGAGGTCAGGAGATCAAGACCATCCTGGCCAAAGTGGTGAAGCCCTGTCTCTACTAAAAAGACAAAAATTAGCTGGCCATGGTGGCACATGCCTGTAATCCTAGCTACTTAGGGGACTGAGGCAGGAGAATCACTTGAACCCTGGAGGTGGAGTTTGCAGTGAGCCGAGATCATGCCACCGCACTGTAGCCTGGTGACACAGCAAGCTCCATCTCAAAAAAAAAAAGAAGAAAAAAAAATTAGCCATGTGTAGCAGCGCCTGTCTGTAGTCCTAGCTACTCAAGAGGCTGAGATAGAGGAGGATTGCTTAAGCCCAGAAATTTGAGGCTGTAAGGAGGTATGATTATGCCCCTGCACTCCAGCCTGGGTGACAGAATGAGACCCTGTCTCTAAAAAATAATTGTGGAGTATAGTGAAGAGCTCTTTGGGTCAAGATTGCCGTGAAAGGAAAGGAACAGATATGATCCCCCTTTCTTTCAAGGGCCTGCTGTCTAGAGCAGGGAATTGGGCAAGCAAGCACCCACTTGCACAGCCAGCAGTCCTACTTCCCAGGCAAGCACATTGCAGGGCTAGCATTTACGCACACACAGAGGTGTGGTTATGTGGGTAGTCAGCATAGTTAAACACTTTTGTAGTGGTTAAAATCTTTTGCAATACTTTTGTAATGCTTGGTCAATAGCCGTTGCCTCAATCCTTCCTTTCTTAAGTGATCCCTCTACCCTGGCTACTCACACGTCTCCCTCCTCCCCATATCCCATGATCCAGTGATGAAAGGTTAATACCAGGCACCGTGGAGGTTTCAGGACCCCACACCAGCACTTTGCCTGGCTTACCTTCTGATTGGTTGGCGCCTGTGCTATACTGATGGTGATATTTTTTCGATCACACCTATAGCGGGTGACTAATTTCTGGCAATGACCCCGAGTAGTAGTTTGGAACATTAGAGCCCTGGTAAACCCTGGACTGGGGGATCAGGAGCCTTCCTGGGGGAAGCCTAGCAGACATCCTTCCTGGATTCGGAGGTCCTCTCAGGATTCCTGCCATATCTAGGTATGGAGAACATCCTGAGAGACAAGTAACAGACTTGCTTCTAATCCTAATATGTGGGGCCGTGAGCTTGTTCTAATTCAATTTCAAAAATAAAGACATAAAATTTCTACTCACCCAGGGATCATGAGACAATTCATACTGGTTAAATAAGCTTAAGAAATTATATTTTTACTAAATTACTATATATGCACACAAAGGCTGTGCTGCTGAAAACAGGTCATCAGAGCTGTTGTTTTCCTGGCCATTGAAGTCCAGACCACTAGGGTAGAAACTCTAAGGGTTTTTTATTTTTATTTTTTTCTGTTTTGTTCTCTGATACCACAAGCGTCTAGAATGCTACTTGACGCATAGTAGGTGTTCCATAAATGTTCGTTAACCAAAGTACAATTTCAAAGAATTCCAAGTTTGTTGTTTAATTTTAGCAGAGGCAAGAAGAAATTAGCAGGTGATATCAAATTTGGCTAGGTGTGGTGGCTCAGACCTATAATCCCAACACTTTGGGCGGCTGAGATGGGTGAATTATTTGAGCTCAGGAGTTCAAGACCAGCCTGGGGAACATGGCAAAACCCCTTTTCTACAAACAAACAAAAAACAACTACAAAAAATTGACTGGGCATGGTGGCACCTGCCTATAGTCCCAGCCACTTGCGAGGCTGAGGCAGGAGGATCACTTGAGCCCAGGAAGCGAGATAGCACCACCGCGCTCCAGCATGGGCAACAGTCTCAAAAAAAAAAAAAATTCAAATTTATTTTCTACTTAGAAGCATCCAGAATCCCTGCCTCTTGTAAAGATGGAAACCTCTGTTGGAACTTAAAAATTAGTGGTTTCAATTTACAACCTCTGCTATTGGAACAAACAGACAAATTTATTAGTACTACTGCCTAATAAATTTACTAATTTATTAGGCAGTAGTACTCTAGAGATTTAACAAAAAATTACTGTGTCCATATTATTCCAGGTTGGGAATTGAGCTCTGTGAGAGAGTGTCTCATTAAAGATTCACTAAGATAATAGGCTCTGAGCACACCTCATTTAGAGCCAGGGAATGATCTCAAGGGATATAGGTAGGGCAAAGGTCTTCAGATTTGATCTCCTGTTGTCAGATTTCTTCCTAGGATTTAGCTTGTTTTTGTATTTTCTGTTTGCTTTTCTGAGCCTCATTTGACTGCTCCTTAAACATTCTTTTCCAGCTGTCTATTTTTTCTCTTTTCTCTTTGAGCCCACCCTAACCAAACCCTCAAAGTAAAACATACAGAGAGAGCTGTCAGGCGGTTTGAATCCAGTGGACTTCAGTTGCATTAGGACAGCCACATTAATTCAAAACAAACAAAAAGCATCTCTTTCAGTGGTGATTCACCTGCACTTTAGTAAATACTAATTGTGGTATTAATAGTTGTAATTTCTTGAGCACCTACTATGTGCCAGCCAGGTACTTTACATACATAAACTTCCATGTTGATAACAACAGGGAGACTGAAGTTTATAGAGATCATCTTGCTCAGTGGAATGAAACACAATCAGAAATTGTTTCATAAACGGGCCTAGATTATATTCAGTGCAAAGTGGCAAGTTTCATAGCAGTACATTATAGTTAACTTCATTTTAGAAAATCTCATTAATTGGAAGTGTATATATAACACGTATAGATGTACTCACATAATATATTTTTGTAAATGTATGAGAAACATGTCTGAAAGGCAATATCGCCTCAGGAAGTTACCCACTTTCTCTAAGCCTTGGTTTTTTTTTTTTTTCCACTCTCCCTCCCCACGCCTTGGCTTTTACATCTATAGCACAGGAGTATTAAAAGTATCCACCACAAAGAAAAGATGAAAGCACAGTGCCTGACACAGAAATGAGTACTTGATCCATTTTTTGCTATTATTATCGTTATTATTATGAAGAGAAATTCAGTAAACAGTCAACAGTGATTACCTCTAGGGAGTGAGGCTGGAGGGTAAGGGAGGGGGTGACAATTTGTATCATCTACATTATAGACATCTGGGCTCTTCCATGCATTTACAACCATCAGACACTACTTCTATTACATGTTATAAAAGGTGTTTTATTTAAAAATACCTCTTGAGGCTGGGGTGGTGAGTCACACCTGTAATCCCAGCACAGTGGGAGCCTGAGGTGTGAGGATCGCTTGAAGGAGCCCAGGAGTTCAAGACCAGCCTGAGGAATACAGCAAGATCCTGGCTCTATTTAAAGATAAAAATAAAAAAATACTTTTTGAGGCTGGGCTTGGTGGCTCATGCCTGTAATTCCAGTACTTTGGGAGGCTGAGACAGGAGGATTGATTGAGCCCAGGAGTTCGCTACTAGCCTGGACAACATAGCAAGACCCTGTCTCTACTAAA
>NW_016107789.1:440372-442951 GCF_001604975.1 Cebus imitator | reverse complement strand
ATTTAAAAAGTAAAAATAAAAACCCTCTCATGGGAGGCCAAGGTGGGTGGATCACCTGAGGTCAGGAGTTCCAGACTAGCCTGACCAACATAGTGAAACCCCATCTGTATACTAAAAATACAAAATTAGCCGAGTGTGGTGGCACATGATTGTCATCCCGGCTACCTGGGAGGCTGAGGCAGGAGAATCGCTTGAACCCGGGAGGCGGAGGTTGCAGTGAGCCAAGATGGCACCAGTGCACTCCAGCCTGGGCGACAGAGCAAGAGGGAAAAAGAAAGTCCATCTCAACAAAACAAAACAGAACACCTTCTTGTATCAAAGTTTATTTCCCCGAATGCCTTTATTTTCTCCTACAAGCAACCATTAAAGTAATGATGAACTCCCAAAAAAATGAGACATCTATTCCAGTGCTTGTATTCCATAGCTTATTTTTGGCCGCAGAGCAGCGTGAAGAACGCGGTGTTATTAAGAGCGTGTTATTTGGACGCTCTGAATCCATTTTCCCCGAGCACATCGGCAGAGCAGACCTCCTGCCTAGGCCTTGTCAACGCCAAGGGTATTTTGGACGGATGTGTCTATCCTGAAAGCTTCCAGCCTGGCTTTGAACTTGACTTGGCAGCGGATGAAAACCTCCGCGAGCATCCCCAGACAACCCCTCCGCGCCAGAGCGCTGCTCCCGCATCCTCCTGCCAGCAGAAGCCCCTGCAGTGCGCCCCGCAGCCACCAGCTGGAGCCAAATGGCAGCGCGCAGGCGCGGAGTCCGCGGGGAGCCGGGGCCGGGGCGTGCGTCCGCTCAGCCTGATCCGCCGCCTTCCCTAGGCAGCGGCGGGGGGGACGTCACAGGCGTCCCTTCCGAAGCGGGGCGTGAGTTATAGCTCGCTTTTCTAGGCCTGTCTCTTCATTCCATTATCAAAGATTGCTTTAGGGGTTTCATAAAACCAAACTGAAGCGTTGTCAACGGAGAGGAGTCCAAATGTTGAGAAGACTGGAAACCAGCCATTCCTCCATTCATTGGGAGATATTTACAGACCCCCTGTCAGGGGTCAGTCCGGGGACACCGGGGATGCCACGTTGAGTAAGAGAAACCCTACCTTGAGAGGGCCTCGTTCTAGTCAATAATGATACAGTAAGGGAGGGTTGGAATGGAACCATTTTGTTCTGCTTTTGGCTGAAGCACAGAGACAGATGTCACATGTCAGTGTGATGTGTCAGATCCTCATTCAAGGCTTGCAAAAGGGTTGGCTTTGGCATGCTGAGCCCTTCACCCCGAGTGAGGGTATGAAAGAGGCAGAGAGAGGAACATTACAGGAAAAGACAGTATTTGGAAGGAGTTGCTGATGAGTTGATCCTCCCCCCACCTTCCCCCCAACAGTGAGAAGGGTGGCGGGGGACGGGGGGTGAGGGGGGTGCCTGCCGGTCATCTTAAATCTAGAAAGAGGGTCTGTAAAGTAATCACTCACAGGTGCTGGGGACACAGTGGACTCCTGCTTGAATAATCTAAAAGTTGCAGGCCGAACACAGTGGCTGCAATCCCAGCACTTTGAGAGACTGAGGCCAGGAGTTGGAGACCAGCCTGAGCAACACTGTGAAGCAATACAGTGAAAAAATAAATAAAAATACATTTTTTTTTTTTTGAAACGGAGTTTTGCTCTTGCTGCCTAGGCTGGAGTGCAATGGTGCGATCTCAGCTCATTGGAACCTCTACCTCCCAGGTTCAAGCAATTCTCCTGCCTCAGCCTCCCCAGTAGCTGGGATGACAGGTGCATGCCACCACGCCCAGCTAATTTTTGTATTTTTAGTAGAGACCAGGTTTTATCATATTGGTCAAGCTGGTCTCAAACTCCTGACCTCAGGTGATCCACGCACCTCAGCCTCCCAAAGTGCTGGGATTACAGGTGTGAGCCGCCGCATCCAGCAAAAAAATTAAAAAAAATAAAATTAGCCAGGCATGGTGGCACATGCCTGCAGTCCTAGCTACTCTGGAGGCTGAGGCAGGAGGATTGCTTAACCCCAAGAGCTTAATCCCTGTGGTTGTACAGTGAGCTAAACCCTGCCACTGACAGAGTTAAACTTTCTCTAAAAAAATAAAAAGGCAAAATAAAATATGTCCATATTGGGGTCATCCTGTCCCCATGGTTTGTGGGGATAGGTGTTCCCAGGAGACCAGATGTGGATGGCCTGCCGAAGAGAACTGAGGTGGAGCTGTCAGGGCTTGTCCATGGAGATCTTCTAGCGGGGTGAGGAGAAGTCAACAGAAAGGAGATGAAATAGATACTCCAGGTTCTAAAGGAAATTTTTAAGCCACGAGGTGGAATAGAGACATTTGCCTGAATTCAATGAATTACAGGTGAGATCTTTCCAATACTTCGTGAAAGAAACAGCCAGCCCGTAACATCAGCCATGTCCAGCAAGTGCCAGCATCTACCATGGCAATGTGGGTCAACTCAACACTTTCCTGGCCCCCCTAAACACTCCCTAGCCTACACCCCACTCTCTGCCTCCACTAGATCTGATCCTTCATGGGCAGGGTGACCATAGGCCCCAGTTTGCCCAGGACACTTTTTTTTTTTTTTTTTTTT
>NW_016107789.1:435186-440052 GCF_001604975.1 Cebus imitator | reverse complement strand
TTTTTTGTATTTTTGTAGAGATGGGATTTCACCATGTTGGCCAGAGTGGTCTTGAACCCCTGGCCTCAAGTGATCCACCTGCCTCCGTCTCCCAAAGTGCTGGGATTACAGGTCTGAGCCACCTGAGGTAATTATTAATAGCACTCCCTTTCAGTCTCAAGAGAGTCCCATTCTGGATGATAAATTACATGTTCATTCTCCACAGAGAAGGCTAGAAGTAGCTAGTTAGCTAGGTGTAATGGATTGAATTGTATTCCCCCAAAATGATATGTTGAAATCCTAATGTATAGTACCTCAGAATGCAACCTTATTTGAAATAAGGTCTTTATAGGGTCTTTATAGAGACTAAGCAATTGAAAAGAAGTCATTAGGGCGCACCCTAACCCAATATCATGTCAAGAAGGAGAAATTTGGACACAGAGACATGCACACAGGGAAGATACCAGGTGAAGATGAAGACAGAGTTTGGGGTAATGCATGCACAAACCAAGGAACACCAAAGATTGCCAACACACTCCATAAGTTAAGGAAAAGGCAGAAAACCGAAGCTTCCTCACAGCCCTCAGAAGAACCCAAGCCTGCTGCCCCCTTGATCTTGGACTTCAAGCCTCTAGAATGGCGAGACAATACGTTTCTGTTGCTGAAGCCACCAGATTGTGGTGCTTTGTGACAGCAGCCCTAGCAAACGAATACACCAGGAAACAGAAGCAGCTGTCCTTGCCCTTTGTCCTTTCCCAAATGTCCAGTCTGCAGCTGGCTCCAACTGGGGGCTAAGGGAAATATTTTATCTGAAATACAATTTATGGTTTTTTTAAATGTCGTTTTAAAAATGATTTTAACTTTCGTTTTAGATTCAGGGGGGTACATGTGCAGGTTTGTTACATGGGTACATTGCATGATGCTGAGACTTGGGTTACAACTGATTCCATCACCCAAGTGGTGAGCATAGCACTCAATAGTTAGTTTTTCAGCTCTTGCCTTTCTCCCTCCCCCTCTACTAGTCCCCAGTATCTGTTGTTCTGGTCTTTATGTCCATGAGTGCGCAGTTTAGTGGCCACTTATAAGTGAGAACATGTGTTGTTTGGTTTTCTGTTCCTGCGTGAATTTGCTTAGGACAATGGCCTCCAGCTGCATCCATGTTGCTGCAAAGGATATGATTGTATCATTTTTTATGACTGCATTTTAATTTCTTTCTTTCTTTTTTTTTGAGAAGAAGTTTCGCTCTTGTCACCCAGGCTGGAGTGCAGTGGCACAATCTTGGCTCACTGCAACCTCCAACTCCTGGGTTCAAGTGATTCTTTTGCCTCAGCCTCCTGAATAGCTGGGACTACAAGCACCTGCCACCACGCCCAGCTTTTGTATTTTTAGTAGAGACTGGTTTTCACCATGTTGGCCAGGCTGGTCTCAAACTCCCGACCTCAGGTGATCTACCCACCTCGATCTTCCAAAGTGTTGGGATTACAAGTGTGAGCCACCGCGCCCAGCCTGCATTTTCATTTCAGAAGACTAGACTATTTGTTACTGAACCTGAAATGTGTATAGTGATTTAAAGTGACAGCAGGATGGGTTTTTTTTTTCATTTTTTTTTTTTTTTTTTGAGTCGGAGTCTCGCTGTGTTGCCAGGCTGGAGTGCAATGGTGCGATCTCAGCTCACTGCAACCTCCACCTCCCGGGTTGAAGCGATTCTCCTGCCTCAGCCTCCCGAGTAGCTGGGATTACAGGCTCACACCACCACGCCCGGCTAATTTTTGTATTTTTAGTAGAGACGGGGTGTCACCATTTTGGCCAGGCTGGTCCCGAACTCCTGACCTCATGATCCTCCCGCCTTGGCCTCCCAAAGTGCTGGGATTACAGACGTGAGCCACCGTGCCCAGCTGATGTTTTGTTTTCTAAGAGTGATCAGGGGACATCTGTCAGGAGTCAGTGGTTCTCCACATATCCAGCATCCAGTGAGACAAGCCACCAAGCTGAAGGAGGGGACATCGGCAGAGAAATGGTGGGCAGGCTCGGGCTGGGGCTACTGCCTCTGGCACTGCTCCTATGCATGAAAATTCATTCAAATCATACAACTGTTTTAACATTTTCAAATAACTCCTTTCAGAATACTTGAGCAGCCACAAATCCAGCTAACGCCACCACCAAAGTGCTTGGCAGTGCCTTGGAGTCAACAGCCAGTCTCTTCCCGGTCTTGCTCTCTCTTGCCCATCTCTAATGTTAGGAGACCCCGGCCAAGAAACATCTATATGTCCCCATCTTCTAAACCCATTTCAAACGGCATCTAGAAGTGACAAGGAAAAAACAAGTCTTCATCAAATCTACTAATCCCACACCTTCTTTTATTGACATAAAAACTGTTGAGAGGCCCAGTGGTGGCTCATGCCTGTAATCTTAACACTTTGGGAGGCCAAGGCAGGCAGATTACCTGAGGTCAGGGGTTCGAGACCAGCCTGGCCAACGTGGTGAAACCCTGTCTCTACCAAAAATACAAAAATTAGCTGGGCATGGTGGCACATGCCACCAAGGCAGGAGAATCACTTGAACCCAGGAGGTGGAGATTGCAGTGAGCCAAGATTGTGCCACTGCACTCCAGTCTGAGCAACAGAATGAGACCCCATCTCAAAAATAAACAAACAAAAAAAAAACCAACACAACAACGAAACTCTGAATTTGATTGGCTTGAAGAATGTGTGAAGGGTTTGACAAGATGATGAATGCCAATAGTATATCTGCTGGAGTTTCATGTACCGGATGAAGTCAGGCAACATCCAAAATTAGTTAAGACATGATTTCCATGCTGGCTGGGCACAGTGGCTCACATCTGTGATCCAGCACTTTGGGAGGCCAAGGTAGCTGGATCACCTGAGGTCAGGAGTTCGAGACCAGCCTGACCAACATGGTGAACCCTTGTCTCTACTAAAAATACAAAAATTAGCCAATGTGTTGGCGTGAGCCTGTAATCCCAGCTACTCGAGAGGCTTAGGAAGGAGAATCTCTTGAACCCAAGAGGCGGAGGTTGCAGTGCATAGAGATTGTACCATTGCACTCCAGCCTCGACAATAAGAGCAAAACTGTGTCTCAAAAAAAAAAAAAAAAAAAAAAGACATGATTTCCTTGCATGTGGCTTAACAAATATGGACACTAAAACTCTGCCTTAAAAATAAGAATTGAGGGCCGGGTGTGGTGGCTCACGCCTGTAATCCAAGCACTTTGGAGGCCAAGGCGGGCAGATCACCTGAGGTCAGGAGTTCAAGACCAGCCTGACCAACATGGTGAAACCCCGTCTTTTTTAAAAAAAAGTAAAAATTAAGAAAAAAAAAAGAATTGAGTTCGGGCGTGGTGGCTCACACCTGTAATCCCAGCACTTTGGGAGGCTGAGGCAGGTGGATTACTTGAAGTCAGGAGTTCAAGAGCAGCCTGACCAACATGCTGAAACCCCATCCTCACTAAAAAATACAAAATTAGCTGGGCATGGTGGTGTTCACCTGTAATCTCAGCTACTCGGGAGGCAGAGGTAGGAGAATCACTTGAACCCGGGAGGCGGAGGATGCAGTGAGCTGGGATAGTGCCACCGCACTCCAGCCTGTGCAACAAGAGAGAAACTCTGTCTCAAAAAGAAAAAAAAAAAAAGAATTGAGGCCAGGCAATTCTTTAGGAATTGCCTCATGCCGGCAATCCCAGCATTTTGGGAGGCCGAGGCAGGCAGATCACTTGAGTCCAGGAGTTCGAGACCAGCCTGACCACCGTGGCAAAATCTACTAAAAATACAAAAATTGGCTGGATGTGGTGGTGAATGTAATCCTAACTACTCAGGAGTCTGAGGCAGGAGAATTGTTTGAACCTGGGACGGGGAGGTTGCAGTGAGTTGAGATCATGCCACTCCATTTCAGCCTGGGTGACCAAGTGAGATCCTGTCTCAGGAAAAAAAACAAGTATTGGTTTTGTCTTTTTTAAAAAATTTATTTACCTGGGTGCAAGTGGGCTAAAGCTGAAAAGGGCGTTAGCCAATTTTATCTTATTTAGAGATAAAAGATGGAATATAGAATATTCAGTTTTCATTTTGTTCATTAAATCTATAAGGTCATAAAGCAAGTAAAATGGAAAGCTTCCATGATTCTGTTTATATGTCCATCAGAAAGAACTTCCAGGTATTACTGTAAGTCCTCACTGTATTGTTCTCACAGTGCTAATTTAATACTTTTATACCTAGATGTTTTACATTGTTAAGCTATCACCATTCTCTTGGGAACTAAACACCTTTTTTTTTTTCTCCAAGTCTTTGGATTTGACATTGCACGTGAACTTTTTTTTTTTTTTTGAGACAGATCGAGACTTTGTCGCCAGGCACCAGGCTGGAGTGCAGTGGCGCAATCTCGGCTCACTGCAACCTCCGCCTCCTGGGTTCAAGCAATTCTCCTGCCTCAGCCTCCCAAGTAGCTGGGACCACAGGCGCGTGCCACCATGCCCAGCTGATTTTTGTATTTAAGTAGAGATGGGGTTTCACCATGTTGGCCAGGATGGTCTCGATCTCTTGACCTCATGAACCCGGCCGGTTTGTATGTTTATGCTTTGATTCAAAGTGACTTTGCTTATTATGGAATTGATTTGCATTAAACACAAATTGTAAATAAAAAAATAAATGACTGAAAGAGGAAACAAAAAAGTGACAGCAGGAAGGAGAGAATCAGTGCACAGAGAGCAGTAGAATCTGGGTGCAGCAATAAATAAGCGTATTGTCTGTAGAGAAGCTAAACACAGCAATAAACCAATACCAGTTAGTCTGCACTTTTTTCTCCATCCTCCAGCTTTAGGTTCCCCTTCCCCTTCCCCTTCCCCTTCCCCTTCCCCTTCCCCTTCCCCTTCCCCTTC
>NW_016107789.1:429254-435161 GCF_001604975.1 Cebus imitator | reverse complement strand
TCCTCTCCTGGCACCCTCCTCTTCCCCCCTCCTCTTTCTCCTTTGATGGTGTCTTACTATGTTGGCCAGGCTGGCTTTGAACTTCTGGCCTCAAGTAATCCTCCCACCTCAGCCTCCCAAAGTGCTGTGATTACAGGACTGAGCTGCTGCACTCAGCCACGTCTACTTCTTTTTTTATTTTTTAGACAGAGTCTAGCCCCATTGCCCAGGTTGGAGTGCAGTGGTACAATCTCAGCTCACTGTAATCTCTCCCTCCTGGGTTCAAGCGATTCTCCTGCATCAGCCTCCCTAGAAGCTGGTGTTACAGGCGAGCTCTACCACACCAGGCTAATGTTTGTATTTTTAGTAGAGATGGGGTTTCACCATGTTGGCCAGGCTGGTCTTAAACTCCTGACCTCAAGTGATCCTTCCGCCTTGGCCTCCCAAAGTGTTGGGATTACAGGTGTTAACCACCACGCCCAGCCACCAGGTCTATTTTTAATCTCCCCTATGCTGGCAATATTGAGCACTGTCCGTGATAACACATTCCTCTGCCGGGGTGCTGCTCCCACCACTCCCTACTTCTTTAGTACACCATTGCCCCAGAGAGGGTTTAAAGGACATGGCAGTGGAAAACAGAAAAAGACTAAAAAACTATAGTCTACTCTAGTGGTTTTCAACTGGTAGTTATTTTGCCCCACCCCACCACACCCCTCTCTCCATCCTGGGGATATTTAGCAATGCCTGGAAATATTTTTATTTGTCACAACTAGGAATGGGTTGGGGAGCTACCAGCATCTAGTGGCTATAAGCCAGGGATGTGGCTCAGCACCCTGCAGTGCACAGGATGGCTCGCAGCAGCACAGATTTGACTGTCCCCAAATGACAATAGTGCCAAGTCGAGAAAACCTGACCTTGACATTTTAATTGCAGGATGAACACGAGGCACTCCTTTACTTTGGGTGAGAAGGGCCTGGGGGGAGTCCCAGTGGCCATTGTTATAGACTGTAACTATCAGAAGGAGGGGATTATGAAGATAATTTTCTGGGTAGCACACCTCTCAAGGGAACACAGAAAGGAAGTTTATGCATTAGGCATTGGAATCTCAGATGTGAGGGGTAAGAATAGCATCGTTTAAACATCCCCTTCTACCAGCACAGCACTGTGCTGGGAGATTTCGTCATGTTGCTGCATTTGACTCTCCTGATAACCCTGAGAAGTAGATATTGTTATTCTCATTTTAGACTCAGGGAGGTGAAGCAATAGATCAAAGGTCAGAAGCGGGAGAATTTAGGTGCAAATGCACACATGCTTGATGTCAAAATGCATGTACGCTTTTTCCCATTAAATTACACCACTGATGGCTGGGTGCAGTGGCTCATGCCTGTAATGCCAGTAGTTTGGGAAGCTGATTGACGTGGGAGGATTGCTTGAGCCCAGGAATTCGAGAAAAGCTTGGGTAAATAGTGAGACCCCTTTCTACAAAAAATAAACATAATTAGTATGTATGTGCTAATTTTGTATGTACTAATTTTGGTACGTATGTATTAGTAGGTATAGTAGCTCTCGCCTGTAGTCCCAGCTACTTGGGAGGCTGAGATGGGAGGATCACTTGAGCCTGGGAGGTAGAGGCTGCAGAGAGCCAAGATCACACCACAGCACTCCAGCCTGGGTGACAGAGCAAGACCCTGTCTCAAAAACAAACAAACAAAAAAACAGGCCAGGTGTGTTGGCTCACGCCTGTGATCCCAACACTTTGGGAGGCCTAGGCGGGTGGATCGCCTACGGTCAGAAGTTCAAGACTAGCCTGACTAACATAGTGAAACCCCGTCTCTACTAAAAATACAAAAAATTAGCCGGGCGTGGTGGTGAGTGCCTGTAATCTCAGCTACTCAGGAGGCTGAGGCAGGAGAATCGCTTGAACCTGGAAGTTGGAGGTTGCGGTGAGCCGAGATCGCACCATTGCACTCCAGCCTGGGCAACAAGAACAAGACTCTGTCTCAAAAAACAAAAACAAACTATAAACCCCTACACAACTTACTAGTAATCGGATCCAGCAAGAAGCAATATACCCTTGATGAAGCTGCCCACTTAAGTTGCTATCTGTAAGGGTTATTGCCGAGTTTAAAATGAGGAAACTGAGGTCAGTATGAGAAAATTAAACGCCAAATTTATTCAGCTCTGGGGCGAGGTTCTCTGGTCGGGGAAAGGGGGCCAGAGAAGTCGCGCTGACTTCCTGGAGGGGGTGTTATGGCTAGGAGGAAGGAGCAACAGCTGGGTGCTCTGATTGAGCCCAGCGGGGTTGAGATGGGAGGGCCGCTATTGGTTGGCGGGTTGTTGGGCGGGTTTTCCGGTGCGAGAGCCGGCCAGGGTTGCATTAGCCGGAGCCTTCCAACGGAGCCATGCAGCGGAGCTAGGTGCCGAGTGCAGAGCCTGGTGCCGGGTGCAGAGTCAGGTGCTGAGTGCAGAGGTGGGTGTGTCCGGCCTCCCGGTGAGGCAGCCGCCTTACGCTATCCTGTACATCTATGCTTTTTTTTCCTATTGTTCTCTGTAGTTTGTTGCATTTTCTCTCACTTTCCTCTTTGTTTCTTTCATAGATAATTTATGTTTGGATTACTTAGAACTATTTTAGACAGGATCCTTACCAGCAAATTTGACAGAAACTCAGATCCAACTAACTAGAGAGAAAGATTGATGATATTTTTTTTTTTTTTTTGAAATGGAGTCTCACTCTGTCATCCAGGCTGGAGCGCAGTGGCACAATCTCGGCTCACTGCAACCTGTGCCTCCCACAGGGTTCAAGGGATTCTCCTGCCTTAGACTTCCGGGTAGCTGGGACCACAAGTGTGCGCCAACATGCCTGGCTGATTTTTGTATATTTCTTAGAGGCAGGGTTTCGCCATGTTGGCCTGGCTGATTTTGAACTCCTATCCTCAAGGGATCCACCTGCCTTGGCCTCCCAAAGTGCTGGGATTACAGGCGTGAGCCACTACGCCCAGCCAATGGACTCATTTAAATAGAAAATTCAGAACGGCTTCAGGTTTAGATCAGTCAGGGTACTCCACTAAAAAAAAACACCAGAAACTTTTCTCCTCTGCTAAATGGTTATGTAGGTGTTTCTAGTTATAACGATGACCCTTGTCTTAGTGTTTTGTGTCACTTGATGTTTTTTTGTTCCCTGTAAATATTCAAAACCACAGACTATCAAAACTGAGTTATCTCAGAGATGGGTGGGTGGGGCCAGGCACAGTGGCTCACCCTGTAATCCCAGTGCTTTGAGAAGCTGATTGGAGGCCAAGGTGGGTGGATCATCTGAGGTCAGGAGTTCAAGACCAGCCTGACCAACGTGGTGAAACCCGGTCTTTATTAAAAAAAAAAAAAAAGAAGCTGAGGCAGGAGGATCAGTTGAGCCCAGGAGTTTAAGACCAGTCTGGGCAACATAGTGAGATCTTATTTCTACGAAAAAGTAAAAAACCCCTGCAGTCCCAGCTACTCGGGAGGCTGAGGTAGGAGGATCACTTGAGCCTGGGAAGTCAAGGCTGCAGTGAGCTGTGGTCATACCACTGCACTCCAGCCTAGGCGACACAGCAAGACCCCGTGTCGTTAAAAAAATATAAAAATAACAGAGATGAGTGGTGGAATACAGAGGATTTTTAGATGAACCTATTCTTTATGACACTGTAATTGTTGATATATAACGTTATACATTTGTCCAAACCCATAGAATATACAATGCCGAGGCTGAACCCTATTGTAAACTATAAACTTTAGTTAATAATAAGGTAGCAATATTGGTTCCTCAGTTAAAACAAATGTAATTGGAGAAGCAGTGGGGGTGGGAGGAAGAGGACAAGGGAACCATCTGTATTATGTTCTCAATTTTCTGTAAACCTGAAACTTCTCTAAAAAATATAAAGCCTGTTTATTCATTTATTTTTTTGAGACGGAGTCTCACTTTGTTGCCCAGGTTGGAGTGCAGTGGCACGATCTCAGCTCCCCACAACCTTTGCACCCCCCTCCAGGGTTCAAGTGATTAGCCAGGCGTGGTGGCATGCACCTGTAGTCCCAGCTACTCGGGAGGCTGAGGCAGGAGAATTGCCTGAGCCCAGGAGGCAGAGGTTTGCCATGAGCCAAGATCGGGTCACTGCACTCCAGCCTGGGTGACAGAGCAAGCCTCTGTCTCAAAAAAAATTTTTGGCTTGAAAGCAACATGGCTGTGTGACTTTCAGCAAGCCACTTCATCTCTCTGGACTTCAGTTTATTTATGAACTGAAAGTTTTGGATAAGATAAAATTTAAGAACCTCTTATCTCTAAAGCTTTCTGATTTCATAGCAACCTGTCTGAAATGAGGTAAGAGAAAGGGATTCCCACATGGAAGAGTTGAGAACTCTCTGTTGATAATAGCCTTTGTAGTCTTGGCCTGGTGGCTCCTGGTAGCTGTAGTCGCAGCTACATAGGAGGCTGAGGCAGAAGAATTGCTTGAACCTGGGAGGCGGAGGTTGCAGTGAGCCAAGATGGCACCACTGCACTACAGTCTCAGCGACAGAGTGAGATGCCATCTCAAAAAAAAAAAAAAATTAGCTGGGCATGGAGGTGAATGCCTGTAGTCCCAGCTACTCAGAAGGCTGAGGCAGGAGAATCACTTGAGTAGCTGGAATTACAGTTGCATGCCACCATGCCTGGCTAAGTTTTGTATTTTTAGTAAAGATGGATTTTCACCATGTTGGCCAGGCTGGTCTCGAACTCCTGACCTCAGGTGATACACCCACCTCAGCCTCTGAAGGTGCTGGGATTACAGGCACTGCACCCAGCCTAAGAACTCTTCAATTTGAGGTACGGCTTTTCTTCTGGCAGCATGGTCTTTTAATTTCCTGCATAGGACTCCTCGCACCACCCTACTTTGGACTGAGTATCTGTTTTCCACCTATGGCATAATTCTTATATGATTGGTTGTTCTTAAAATGGGGGTAACTAGCTCAATTTTGAAATAATGAAGAGGAGAGGCCTGTAATCCCAGCACGAGGTGGGAGGATCACTGGAGCCCAGGAGTTTGAGGCTGCAATAAGCTATGATTGCACCACTGCACTCAAGCCTGGGCAACAGAGTAAGACCCTATCTCCAAAAAGCAAAATAAAATAAATAAAAATGCCTGTAATCCCAGCACTTTGAGAGGCCGAGGTGGGCAGATCACTTGAGGCCAGGAGTTCAAGATCAGCCTGACCAACATGGTGAAACCCTGTGTCTACTAAAAGTACAAAAATTATCGAGCCAGGTGGTATCCATCTGTAATCCCAGCTACTGGGGAGGCTGAGGCACAAGAATCGCTTGAGCCCAGGAGATACAGCTTTCGGTGAGCTGAGATCTCGCCACTGCACTCCAGCCTGGGTGACTGAGTGAGACTCTGTCTCAAAGAAAGAAAAGAAAGAATGATGAATGTTCCGTCTAAAGAGAATGTCCTAATTGAGTCTTGCTTCCCTTGAAGGCCGAAACTCTTCCTTTAAAAGATGGAACTGACATTCTGCTCGTTGCAGATTTTGGGGAGCACCTGTACTGAATTCATCGCTAATAAAAAAACTCTGGCTCTTTCATTGACTTGGCCCAGTGCAGAAATGGCCTGTGGATAAGGCCCAGGTGCTGTCACTTTTAGATGCCACTAGGTTGGTAATCAGGCCAGAGGAAACCTGTGCAATGGGTCACACTCATTTCATTCTTTGGAGTCAGAACAATGATCACCTTAGACAAATGCAAAGGTAATAAAACAAAAGCCTGAGAGGTGAGATTTCAGGGTCCCCATGCTGACTGACTCATTCAAAATGATTTCAGTAATTTAAGTAGAAATGGTCACCATCCTTAAGAAGATTATGACTTAAACTCTTAAACTCATATCTCGAACTGCAATATATCCCTTCTCTGTGCCTCAGTTTTTT
>NW_016107789.1:424566-429157 GCF_001604975.1 Cebus imitator | reverse complement strand
CTCCTGGGTTCAAGCAATTCTCCTGCCTCAGCCTCCCGAGTAGCTGGGACTACAGGCACATGCCACCATGCCCAGCTAATTTTTGTATTTTTAGTAGAGATGGGGTTTCACCATGTTAACCAGGATGGTCTCAATCTCTTGACCTTGTGATCCACCCGCCTCGGCCTCCCAAGGTGCTGGGATTATAGGTGTGAGCCACAGTGCCCGGCCTCCTCAGTTTTTTAATGAGTAAAATGAGAATGGTCTTCAGGGACTCATTCAGCTGTGATGCCATAACATTCTAACTTTCTTATGCAATAGCCACATAGCAAATAGATGAGTCAGTCTCATCACTTGCCCTTGTTCTTCTCTATCCACATTCTCAGGGCTCTGGGATTCCTGACCTTCCTACAGAATGAGTGGATGGGTCCATGTGTCTCAGCACATGATTCTAAGTTCCCATTACTATAACCTCAATCTAGGCAGAGTGCACTCACAGGACTTTGTACACTACTCCAGTGACTTCAGCAGAAAATAATTCCTCAGCTAAAACATCAGATAAGGGGTGGTAACCTTACCCGTATTTTACAGATGAGAAACTAAGCCCCTGAATTGTTGGTCAAATGTCCTAAGTCGCTTTGTTCCAGAAATAATGACTAGTATTTAGAGAATGTTAATGTAGTGCTAGGCTGTGTTATTTTTTGTTTTTGTTATTGTTTTTATGATGGAGTCTCTGCTGGGTGTGGTGACTCACGGCTGTAATCCTAGCACTTTGGGAGGCCGAGGCAGGTGGATTACTTGAGGGCAGGAGTTCGAGACCAGCCTGGCCAACATGGGGAAACCCCGTCTCTACTAAAAACATGAAAATTAGCTGGGCTTGGTGGCGGGCACCTGTAATCCTAGCTACTCAGGAGGCTGAGGCAGGAGAATTGCTTAAACCTGGGAGGTGGAGGTTGCAGTGAGCCGAGATCGAGCCACTGCACTCCAGCCTGGGCAGTAGAGTAAGACTTAGCCTCAAGATAAAAAAAAAAAAAAAAAGATGAAGTCTCATTCTGTCAACCAGATTAGAGTGCGGTGGTGTGGCGTGATGTTGGCTCACTGCAACCTCAGCCTCCCAGGTTCAAGCGAGTCTCCCGAGGTGGGTAGGACTATAGGCATGTTCCACCATGCCTGGCTACTAATTTTTGTATTTTTAGTAGGGATGAGGTTTCACCATGTTGGCCAGGCTGGTCTCAAACTCCTGACCTCAAGCGATCCACCCACCTGGGCCTCCCAAAGGGCTGGGATTACAGGCATGAGCCGTCGAGCCTAGTCTGTGCTAGGCTGTTAGAAGAGCTTGATGTGAACTCATTCATTTACTCTTCACAATAATCCTATGAAGCAGATAACAATGTTTTCTCCCTTTATAGTAAATGGAGGCACAGAGAAGGTAAGCAACTTGCACAGTTCAAACAGTTGCTAGGTAGAAAAGCTGGTATAAGGCTGGGCATGGTGGCTCTCACTGTAATTCCAGCACTTTGGGAAGCCAAGGCAGGCGGATTACTTGAGGCCAGGTGGTCAAAACCAGCCTGGCCAACATAGCAAAACACTGTTTCTACTAAAAATTAGCCAGACATGGTGGCACATGCCTGTAGTCTCAGTTACTCCGGAGGCTAGGGATTAGAATTGCCTGAATTAGGGAGGCAGAGGTTGCAGTGAGCCGAGACAGCGCCACTGAATTCCTGCCAGGAGACAAGAGCAGGACTGTGTCTCAAAAAAAAAAGAAAGAAAAGCTGGTAGACAAATCAGTCACGTTAACTATGTATACCATATTTAGGGTAACTATCAACCTTTTTATTGCTTTACTTAATCTAATTTTTTAAAAAAATGCTGGCATGGCTGGAATTATAATTTTATTTTATTTACTCCTCATTCTACAGTATGTTAGGTATTATCAGTGGTGGGGTGATAAATGTCTAACAATCAGCTCTCTAGGGAACAGGAAATACTGATTTGTAGTGTTTGCCCGTTTCTGTGGTGTAACTATTTCCACTGTGGCCAATTTCAAGCCAGCAACATGACATCAGTGAACATAGAGTTGAGTAGCTCTCCATTACATGACGTTTCCATTCTACAGATACACTACCCATAAATAGCTTCAGGAACATAGATAATAGCAAGCTACAGCAAAACAACTAGGAAATGAGGAGTGTTTAGTATTTATTGCCTGTATTTATTTATTTATTGTAGAGAGGGGTCTCCTTATGTTGCCCATGCTGGTCTTGAACTCCTGGCTCAAGCAATCCTCCCAACCTTGGTCTCCTAAAGTGCTGAGATTACAGGCATGAGCCACTGCTCCTGGCTTCCTTGATTTTATTACTTATTATTTTATTTTATTATTAGTATTTTTTTGAGATGGAGTCTTACTCCTTCACCCATGCTGGAGTGCAGTGATGTGATCTTGGCTCACTGCAACCTCCGCCTCCCAGGGTCAAGCAATTTTCCTGCCTCAGCCTCCTGAGTAGCTGGAATTACAGGTATGTGCCACCACATTTGGCTAATTTGTGTATTTTTAGTAGAGATGGGGTTTCATCATGTCAGCCAGGCTGGTCTCAAACGCCTGACCTCAGGCGATTCGCCTGCCTCAGCCTTCCAAAGTGCTGGGATTACAGGCGTGAGCCACTGTGCTGGCCTATTTATTGATTTATTATTTTTTTGAGATGGAATTTCGCTCTTGTTGCCCAGGCTAGAGTACAGTGGCGTGATTTCAGCTCACTGCAACCTCTGCCTCCCGAGTTCAAGCAGTTCTCCTGTCTCAGCCTCCCAAGTAGCTGGAATTACATGTGCCGGCCCCCATGCCCAGCTAATTTTGTACTTTTAGTAGAGATGGGATTTCGCTATGTTGGCCAGGCTAATCTTGAATTCCTGACCTCAGGTGATCTGCCCGCCTTGGCCTCCCAAAGTGCTGGGATTACAGGCGTGAGTCATTGTGCTCGGCCTATTTTTGTTTTTTTGGAGACGGAGTCTTGCTGTGTTGACCCTTCCTTCCCCTCCCCCTTCCCCTTCCCCCCCCTTCCCTTCGCTTTTGTTTCTATTTTTAAATTAAAGACAGGGTCTCACTATGTTGCCCTGGCTGGTCTTGAATTCTTGAGTGGAAGCAATCTTCCCACCTCAGTCTCCCAAGTCCTGCTAGGATTACAGGTATGAGCCACCACATCTGGCCTTCTCTATGTCAGTTTTTAGGAGGGAGGGGACACAATTCAACCCCTAACACTCCCATAAAGTCAATTCATCGTAGTTGTGCCATAGTGAGCTGGTGCTGCTGCTTTTTGTCTTTTAAAATAATCAATAGACTCAGAAAAACGAGCTAAAAATATCAGTTGGATCACTCTCCTGGCTTCCCATCACACTGAGAGTAAAATCCAAGGTAGGACCACCATGCCAATTTCTAATCTGTTCCCTTCCTCCTTCTTCATCCACATCTGTTCCAAGTCCCCGCTTTGCTAATCTGTGCCAGCCACACCGACTGTCTTTCCCTGCTCAGAGCATTCTGAGCTCCTTCTTCCAAACTGGGTCTTTGCTGTTCCTTCTGCCTGGAATGTGCTGCCACCAGATGTCTGCCTGGATCTCTTTCTCATTTCTGCTAAGTCTTCCCACCCGGGGCCACCTCACCCCAAGTAGAAAAGTCCTCTTCTGTTCCTTCTCTTGCTCCGCTTTCTTTATAATGTTCAGTACTACATGCGATTATGCCTCCGATTTATTTGTTTATTTTTTTTTTGAGACAGGGCCTCACTTTGTTACCCAGGCTGGAGTGCAGTGGCACGATCATGGCTCACTGAAGCCTCTGACCTGTGGCCTCAGGTGATTCTCCTGCCTCAGCCTCCTAAGAAGCTGGGACTACAGGCACACACATCACACCTGGCTAATTATTATTTTTTTTCAGATGGAGTCTTGCTCTGTCGCCAGGCTGGAGTGCAGTGGCACAATCTTGGCTCACTGCAACCTCCACCTTCCGGGTTCAAGCGATTCTCCTGCCTCAGCCTCCTGAGTAGCTGGGATTACAGGTGTGCGCCACCATGCCCAGCTAATTTTTGTATTTTTAGTAGAGACGGGGTTTCACATGTTGGCCAGGCTGGTCTTGAACTCTTGACCTCATGATCCACCCTCCTCAGCCTCCCAAAGTGCTGGGATTACAGGAGTGAGCCACCAGCCCAACGTTTCTTAATTTGTTTATTAGAGTGTATGTCTCCCTCACCAGATTGTAGGTTCCATGAGGGAAAGATTTTTTTTTTTAAATTCTAAAGCCTTAAAGGTATTTGTATTTACCTTTACAGTAAATTATATTGTGGCCAGGCAGGGTGGCTCACGCCTGGTGGCTCCCATGTTGGGAGGCTGAGGCAGGCAGATCGCTTGAGGCCAGAAGTTCCAGACCAGCATGGCCAACATGGTGAAACCCCATCCCTACTAAAAATACAAAAATTAACCGGGTGTGGAGGCACATGCCTATAATCACAGCTACTCAGTGGGCTGAGACAGGAGAATCCCTTAAACCTGGGAGGCAGAGGTTGCAGTCAGCTGAGATCACGCCACTGCACTCCAGCCTGGGCGACAGAGCAAGGCTCTGTTTCAAAAA
>NW_016107789.1:414077-424061 GCF_001604975.1 Cebus imitator | reverse complement strand
TCTACTAAAAATACAAAAAATTAGCTGGGCATAGTGGCGCGTGCCTGTAATCCCAGCTACTCAGGAGGCTGAGGCAGGAGAATTGCCTGAACCCAGGAGGCGGAGGTTGCCGTGAGCAGAGATCGTGCCATTGCACTCCAGCCTTGGTAACAAGAGCGAAACTCCGTCTCAAAAAAAAAAAAGATAAACAGAAAACTCAAAGTGGTATAAAAGTTATCTGGAGAAGCCTCATTTCCGTTTGTACCACCAGACATCCAGCTTTCCCTACCCCCAGAGGAAACCATTTTTATCAGTTTCCCAGTATTTCTTTATGCAAATATTACACACAAAGGCTTATATATGTATAAGCACATGCGTTATTATTTTGTCATCTTACATTCCAAATATTATTATGTACGCAATCTGAAATCTGATTTTTTTTTTTTTTTTGAAACAGAGTCTTAATCTGTCACCCAGGGTGGAATGCAGTGGTGCAATCTCAGCTCATTGCAACCTCTGCCTCCTGGGTTCCAGGGATTCTTCTGCCTCAGCTTCATGAGTAGCTGGCAGGCACCACGATGCCTGGCTAATTCTTGGAATTTTAGTAGAGACAGGGTTTTGTCATGTTAGCCAGGCTGATCTTGAATTCCTGGCCTCAAGTGATCTGCCCACGCAAAGTGCTGAGACTACAGGTGTGAGCAATGGTGCCCAGCCATGAACCTTGATTTTTTGTTTTTTGAAAATATTTCCTGATCAGCATCGTTCCTTATCAGTTTACAGATAACCTTTTTTTGCGGGGGCGGGGGGAGGCTATTCCTTTTTGGGGATGCATCCTAGTTAATCAGTTTCCCATTGACAGACACTTGTTGCTTCCCATTGTAAACTAAAAATAAAATCCTGGGGCGGGTGTGGTGGTTCACACCTATAATCCCAGCACTATGGGAGGTTGAGGCGGGTGGATCACAAGGTCAGGAGATTGAGACCATCCTGGCCAACATGGTGAAACGCTAACTCTACTAAAAATACAAAAATTAGCTGGGTGTGGTGGTGACTGCCTGAAGTCCCAGCTACCCGGGAGGCTGAGGCAGGAGAATCACTTGAATCTGAGAGGCGGAGGTTGCAGTGAGCCAAGATCGCGTCACTGCACTCCAGCCTGGCGACAGAGCAAGACTCTGTCTCCAAAGGAAACAGAAAATATCCTAGCCTGGGCGTGGTGGCTCACACCTCCCAATACATTGAGAGACCAAAGTAGGAGGACGGCTTGAACCCAGGAATTCGAGGCTGAAATGAGCTATGATCCTGCTGTTGCACTCCAGCCTGGGCAGTTGTGCTAGACTCTGTCTCAGAATCAAATAAACAAAAAAAGCTAAGCCCCAACCCCAACTGACTAAACAGACCCTTCCTGGACAGAGACCCTAGGAAAATCTCAAAAACTGAGTTCCTGCCCTGGACCAGATGGCAAGTCAGTCATGGCTGGTTATACCTCCTCCCTTATGTGCTTTAGAAACAACAAATGACCAACATTAATGTTAAAACAGAGATCATAAGACTAACAGAACAGACTCTTTGTGAGAGCAAATAAGATAGCAAAGTATAAACAGGACCTAAGGTCATGCCAGACAAGGGCTAAATAACTGCAAGGTTTTCCTTTCTCTATCAGCTAAACCAGCACAGGCCTGGAGATAAACACAATTAAAACAATTATAACTCTGCCGGATGCAGGCTAGCTGACCTCTTATTCCACAAGCCTAACTATAGTTTTAATTAGACAAGAGACTAATTTCTGTAACTTTCACCTGTTAAGAGACAACTAACCATGTGTTGGTTCTGGCTGGTTTTACAGAGGCCAAGAACTTGAATATCTTTCTCATCCCTGCTTCACCTTTTGATGTGGAGGGCCTAATTATAATACTTTTATTTTATTTTATTTATTTATTTTTGAGACAGGGTCTCACTCTATCACCCAGGTTGGAGTGCAGTGGTGCCATCTTGGCTCACGGCAACCTTGCCTCCTGGGTTCATATGATTCTTCTACCTCAGCTTCCCGAGTAGCTGGGATACAGGTGCGTGCCACCATGCTCTAATTTTGTATTTTTAGTAAAGATAGGGCTTCACCATGTTGGCCAGGCTGGTCTTGAACTCCTGACCTCAGGTGATCTGCCTGCCTCGGCCTGCCAAAGTGCTGGAATTACAGGCACTTTGGGAGGCTGAGGCAGGTGGATCACCTGAGGTCAGGAGTTGCACCCTGCCTGATTATAATACATTTAAATGTTAAGTCACCACCCCTAAATCAACACAGGTCATATGTAACATACAGATTTGTTCACTATGTGTGTGTTACAACCATCTTCATACATATTTATAGCTCCATCCATAAGTTAAATATGTTTACTTGGCCAACCTTTCAACATAAATTCTTGTTGCACCCTTCCCTCAAAGTGCTTACTTTTCTTTTTTTTTTTTTTGCCTGAAGCTGCGCTTCCCGCCTGCAGGTTATATTCCCCTTCTTAAGAATAAAGCTCTCCTTTCTAAATTTATAAATTGTATGATTTTTAAGTTAACACCATCTTTTGATATTACCAAAAATGTAGGACAGGAATTTTTATTTCACGCTGACTCTTCCAGAGTCTTGAAGTATTCCTACAGAGTAGATTGTTAATAAACTATTATAGAAAAAAATGAATGAACGAATGAATAAGTGGATGAATGACGAATGAACGAACGGAGAGAAAGCTGCAAGGCAGTTCGCGGATACGCTGTGCTGCGGGGCGTGACCACCAGGTGGCGCCGCCAGCGGCGGGCGGGGCTGGACAGACAGGTCGCGCCGCTCTTGCCGTGGGCGCCGACGGCAGCGCCGGGACGGGCGTGGGGGGTAGGGCGAGTCATATGACCCGCTCGGCTTCCTGGCTCTGGCAGCTGCCGCCCGCCGGTGTCCGCCCGTGTCGTGCCGGGGCCCCGAGGAGCCGTTGGGGGGGGTTCCGGGCGGAGGCCCGCTCGTGTGGAAGTCGTCGACGCTGCCGCTCGTCCGTCCTCCCGTCCATCCTCACTCCCGACCGCCATCATGCTGGCGCTCATCTCCCGCCTGCTGGACTGGTTCCGTTCGCTCTTCTGGAAGGAGGAGATGGAGCTGACGCTCGTGGGTCTGCAGTACTCCGGCAAGACCACCTTCGTCAATGTCATCGCGGTGAGCGCCTGCCCACTCACTCACCCCGGGCTCCGCAGCCGGGAGTCCGGCCCGGCGCCTCCCGGAGGCCTGAGTTGGGGCTCCCTCCGGCGCGATGGGACTGATGGCGGGGGGCGTGCGAAGCTGGGCCTGTCACCTCCCGAGAGCCAGGATTTGGAATTTCCCGCGTGTTGGCTGCGCGGGGTGTAGCACTGAGATCGGCAGCAGAAGGGTTAAGTCTGTGCAGACATTTTCCAGGGGCTGTGTCCTCAACACCGCGGGGACTCGGAAAGGGTTAAATTGGGCTCGTCACTTTTTAAAAGCTGTTGGGGTTTCCCTCGGGTTTGCCCAGTAGGGGCAGTCAAAGAGTTAAGTCCAGTCTGTCACTTTCCCAAAGGGTGGGATTTGGCAAGTCTGTCAGCCCTATGAGAAAGCCTACGAATTAAGAGCCTCTTTTAAGTTGCCACTTGGGACCAATAGCCCCATTGTGAAAGCGGGAGACCAGTGTGGGCGCCTTCCTGAATTCTGTGGGCAGCTCGCCCCATCTAATTATTTGTTTTCACCCGTCTCCCAGGCACGGAGACTGAGCTGATTGCTGAGCTCCAGCTAGCCCACAATACATAGTATTTATTAAGCTAAGAGTTAATTGTCTTAAGCAAGTAGTTAAAATGGATCTTGCTATCCAAATGTCACATATTGTGCTATGCGGGGGAAAAAAAAGATGGATCTGCAGTAAGCATAAAGTTAACTAACCTGCAAAAGCGGGGGTTGGTCTTTCGATGGTGGTGTTCTCTTGAAGAGAAAGGAAGGTACTGGGCAGGAACATAGCTTAGCAGGCGCAGGGAATGGGTGTCTGGAAGGAAAATTGCACTGAGGACTTACATAGAATGTGGTGTTTATTCAGCAGTGATTGAGTAGAAAGATAATTATTCCTGTTTGAGAAAGATACAGAAGTGAAAGATTTCTCCTCGATCTTTAGAGCCCGGAGTTGCTGTGACTCAGTTTTAGCTGATACGGGCTCATACGCGCCAGGGGAGTTTTATAACTTTTGTAAAGAGAGGTGGCAGCAGTTCATACACCTTTTTGATGACTGTTGAAACCGTAACAGACTAGCTGTCCGACTGGTTAGGTTACACAAGAATGATTCAAGCACAGCTTTCATGTTTACGAAAATAGATAACTTGTGATTCTTAGTCCTTGCAATAATAAAGCAACAGGAGTGAGTAAGTCTTGGAGAAAAAGAGATTAGCAGAAACCCCCAGCGTCCTTTGAAGAGTGATGTGTATAAGGAAAATTTACCTGCTTGTTGTTTGGCTCCTTTTGTATTATTATTTCTAATTTTTTTTTCTCGAAATGGAGTCTCACTTTGTCGCCCAGGCTGGAGTGCAGTGGCAAGATCTCAGCTCACTGCAACCTCCACCTCCCAGGTTCAAGCTGTTTTTCTGCCTCAGCCTCCTGAATAGCTGGGATTACAGAGATTACAGACACCTTCCACCACACCCGGCTAATTTCTGTACTTTTAGTAGAGATGGGTTTTTGCTGTGTTCCTCAGACTGATCTCAAACTCCTGATGTCATGTGATCAGCATGCCTCCGCCTCCCAAAGTGCTGAGATTACAGGCGTGAGCCACCTATTGTAATACGATTTTTTGTGCTTGGAATGATTATCTTTCCACAGGAATAGGAGAGTGGAAACTGTATCTAATACCACTAAATCTTTTATTTTTTATTTTTTAATTTTTTCCCCTGGTAGAGATGAGATCTTCCTATGTTGCCCAGGCCAGCCTTGAACTTCTGGGCTCAAGCAGTCCTCCTGCCTCCACCTCCCAAAGTGCTGGGATTACAGGCATGAGCCACCATGCCTGGCGTAATACCACTAAAATTAATGAGGAAAAATGAACTTTGAGTTACATATTTATATTAGAATTTTTTTCTCTTCTTTTTTTTGAAGACAGGGTCTTGTGCTTTCGCTCAGATGGGAGTGCAGTGGTGTAGTCATAGTTCACTGCAGCCTCCAACTCCTGCGTTCATGTGGTCCTCCTTGCCTCAGCCTCCCAAGTAGCTGGAACTACAGGCACATGCCACCACCATGGCTGGCAATTTATATATTTATTTATTTTTTTTAAATAGAGTTGACGTGTTACCATGTTGGCCAGGCTGGTCTCGAACTCCTGACCTCAGGTGATCCACCCATCTCGGCCTCCCAAAGTGCTGGGATTACAGGCATGAGCCACCGCACCTGGCCTATTTATTTATTTTTATTTTTATTTTTTATAGAGATGGGCCTTTGCTTTGTTGCCACGGCTGGTTTTGAGCTACTGTCCTCAAGCAGTCTTCCTGCCTTGACCTCCCAGCGTTCTGGGATTATAAGCTTGAGCCATCACAACTGTCTAGAACTTTTATATAATATGGAAAAGATGAGGCATAAGCTTGAGTGAAGGTGTGCTCAGTTAACTAAATTTTCTCATCCCCTTGAGATGAGAATTGGAGTCATCTTGTAAATCCTGTTACTTTGACAACATTGTTATTGAGGTTTAGTTATGTATGGGAAATCTAAAAAGTTGAGCAAATCTTTGAGAAACTTCTTGCTAATTTTCTTGCTACTGTTTTCAGTAGACAGTGTAGCTTAATGAGCATGACCTTTGAAGTCAGACAACCCTGGATTTGGAATCTGGCTCTGCTACTTAGCAGCCTTATTATAACCTCTGTGAGTCCTTACTTTCCCATCTATTAAATGGAGGTAATGATATGTTTCTTGCAGAGTTGCTCTAGGGATTAAATGACATGAAAGATGTTAAGTGACCAGCACTCATACCTGCCCACGGAAGGGGACAGGTAAATGGTAACTGTTGTTATTATTTGTAATTGAGTGTACCCATTTAATGCAGGAACAATGGCTTGAAAAATATTGAGAAGGGACTTAGCTGGAATCATTTTTCACTTTGAATCACTGTATCTATCCAAATGTGGGCCGCAGTAGTGGATTTATGGATTGTGGAAAGTAATCACATCAAGTGTTTCCCCCTGCCCCCCCATTGGATCATTATACTTAACAACAACAAAACTTCTGCAAAGCTGTTGAACTCAAAGTGAACCAGTGGCTCCACTATTATCTTTTTTTTTCTTTTTTGAGACAGAGTCCCGATTTGTTGCCGAGGCTGGGGTGCGGTGGTGTGATCTTGACTCTCTGCGACCTCTGCCTCACGGGTTCAAGCTATTCTGGTGCCTCAGCCTCCCAAGTATTTGGGACTACAGGTGCTTGCCACCATGCCCAGTTAATTTTTGTATTTTTAGTAGAGATGGGGTTTCACTGTGTTGTCCAGGCTGGTCTCTAACTCCTGGTCTCAAGTGGTCCGCCCATCTTGGTCTCCCAAAGTGTTGGGATTACTGGTGTGAGCTATGCTCCAGGCCCCCTATTATCTTATCATTAGACTATTCTTTTTAAAATTGTAGTGGTGTGAGTAGCTTCTGTTAAGAAAAATAAGTCACCAAAAAATGATGTAATGGATGTGTTAATTAGCTTGATTTAGTCATTCCACACTGTAAACATATATCAGAACATCTCATTGTACTCCATAAATATATACAATTATGACGCCGGCCATGGTGGCTCGTGCCTGTAATCTCAGCACTTTGGGAGACCGAGGCAGGTGGATCACCTGAGATCAGGAGCTTTATATCAGCCTGGCCAACATGGAGAAATCCCATATCTATAAAAATGCAAAATGAGCTGGGTGTGGTGGCATATGCCTTTAATCCCAGCTACTTGGGAGGCTGAGGCAGGAGAATCACTTGAACTCGGGAGGTGGAGGTTACTGTGAGCTGAGATTGTGCCTTTGCACTCCAGCATGGGCAACAAGAGCAAAACTCTGTCTCAAAAAATATATATATATACACACACACACATACAGACACACTATTATGGTTTGTCAATTAAAAGTAATACTAATTTAAAAAATAAAAAATAATCTAGGCATAATTGGCTGTGGCTTTTAAGATGCTGAAAAGAGGACCTCAGTAAATTTCATACCTTTTTTTTTTTTTTTTTATATATATTTTTTTTATAAACCTAATTTTATCTTCTGGAATATTCTACTCAAAATATGTTTTTTTTTTTTTGAGATGGAGTACTGCTCTGTTGCCCAGGCTGTATTGCAGTGGCACGATCTCACCTAACTGCAACCTCTGCCTCCTGGGTTCAAGCAACTCGCCTACCTCAGCTTCCTGAGTAAGTGGGACTGCAGGCACCCCCACCATGCCTGGCTAATTTTTGCATATATTTAGTAGAGGTGGGGTTTCACCATGTTGGCCAGGCTGGTCCCTAACTCTTGACCTCATGATCCACCTGCCTCGGCCTCCCAAAGTACTGGGATTACAGGCATGAGCCACTGCGCCTGGCCATACTTTTTTTTTAAACCTCAAGGCTAACCTAACCCCTGATTGTTGTAGAATATATTGAGGGTGTAGTATTTAAAATGAAAGTTGGTGTTTAAAGATGATTTTACAGATTTTTAGGTAGAAGCAATGTGTCCAAAATAGTAAGTTTAGCCTTTTAAAACATCAGCTGT
Source organism: Cebus imitator (assembly GCF_001604975.1). Taxonomy (NCBI): domain Eukaryota; kingdom Metazoa; phylum Chordata; class Mammalia; order Primates; family Cebidae; genus Cebus; species Cebus imitator. Next base: position 416,352 of record NW_016107789.1, on the reverse strand, counting down.
ACTTTTTTGTATTGTATGTGAAATGTTTGCTTCAAAGAATCAGAAATAAAGATGTATTGAGTACTATGTGTCACTCTAGGAAGTTGACCTTTATTCAAATTTAAGAAGCAGCTTATCAGGTATGAAAAGCTTCAGGTGAAGCCATTTTTCTGTTTGTAAAAATCAACTTTTTATAAACATTGAAATGTCATTATATGTGCCTTAAGCATTAAGGAAGATTTAATAGATGTCATTTAACTTACTCAAAATGTTTGTGAAGTTGAATTACCATTATATGTATGGTTTGGTGCAATTCTAAAAGATAATGCAGCTTAGTTACAGAATGCTCAGACTTAAATGCTTTTCCTTAGGATTTTAAAACTGAAATGATACTTCATTTTATCTAATTTTATGTAGAGACACTTGATATACAATTTTCTCTTTTGTTTTATACATTATAAAAAGGAAACTCCCCTGGCCTTTAATTTTCTGGTTGGTGTCAGGGAATGAAGTGTTTTCCATTGCTAACTGCCTGGCAGTTACTGCACAATAAGTCATGTGCCTATAAGTGTAATATATGTTGAGTAATCTTTATTTTTAACTGGGGCTCTTAGATATGTTACAGTATAGTTATTAAAAAAATCTAATAGGATTTACGAAAATAACATAGAATAAATCTTATGGACATTATGTATTTTTTAAATGGAAGTATAAAAATTTGTCCACACTTTCATACATTGTTGATACCTGAAAGGTTAATTCAGGGAAAGATTTATTACTGCTGAGAATTAGGAAATGAAGGTATTTGGGAAGACTGTGGAATTATGAACCTAGAATCATTTTTTAAAGAGTTTGTAGAAACTTAATTAAGTAGTCTAATTTTACCCCCATTTTTTAGATGTGGCTAGCAGATCCAGCAAGGTTAAATCAAATTCCTAAGGCAACAAAGCTAATGAGTAGCAGAGATAGAATTAGAATCCAGGGCCAGTGTACTTTCTACTTTTCCCACCTCTTTAGATCCAGCTGAGGCTAAATCATAGAACTGTGAATTGGGAGATCTTGATCCATTAAACATCTTTTTTATATTTAATATTCTCCTGGAGAGCATTTTAAATCCAGGCATCTTAAGCATATTGACTAACATTTGGGGACTGCCTTATATGAACATGAACTAGGAGAAGGAATGATAATCTGTGGAAGGTAAGGGTGGAATATTATGTTTGGATATTTAAATAACTGGCTAACAGGCGTTATTGAGTTGTTGAACTACCTTTAATATTTTTAAAAAGCAGAGGGCCGGGTGCGATGGCTCATGCCTGTAATCTCAGCATTTTGGGAGGCCGAAGTGGGTGGATCATGAGGTCAGGAGTTTGAGACCAGCCTAACCAACATGGTGAAACCCCACCTCTACTAAAAGTACAAAAATTAGCCTGGTGTTACTCGGGAGGCTGAGGCAGGAGAATTGCTGGAACATGGGAGGCGGAGGCTGTGGTGAGCTGAAATCACACCACTGCGTTCCATCCTGGGTGACAGAGTAAAAATCCGTCTTAAAAAAAAAAAAGACAGAACTAATATAATTTTGTGTTTGATCGTATTGCTTATTATCTAATTACTTTGGAGTAAGAATGGCAAAAACCATTTTTAAAGAAAATGGGCTATGGTTCAAGTCTAGATGTTTTACATATATGAAACTTTACTGGAGAAGCTAGTCTTCCAATGAAGTGGTCTTCAAGTATCGATTCCAAGTTGTAGAAAATGAGGCATCTTACAAAGGAACATCTCTACATACCGTAAAGTTCTCTACCCTTCATCCTCTCTCCAGTTACTATTTTTTCCTTGCAGACCAAGAATCTTGAGAGCCAAATGTTCTCATTAAGAAGCTGTTAGAGAGCAATAATGCATTCTAAATGACTGTCTTAGAAGAGATTTCACAACTTAATGGATTTTTAAAGTTTTTCAAAGATATAGTAAGTGGGTGGTTACTGAACATGGATACAAAATACATTGAACCTATAAAAAAGTTACTTAATATTTATTAAAAGATTTTTTTGCTGAAATTTTTTTTTATTATTAAAACAATACAGGCTCATTATCAGAGATGTGAAAATAATAGTGTAAAGTAGAATAAGCCACTTATTCCTACTATCCAAGATTAACTACTGTCATTAAAAGCATTTTCTTTTTATCTTTTTAAAATGTGTATATCCCGATGTCTTTTTTTTTTTGAGACGGAGTTTCGCTCATGTTACCCAGGCTGGAGGGCAATGGCGCGATCTCGGCTCACCGCAACCTCCGC
>NW_016107789.1:405904-413688 GCF_001604975.1 Cebus imitator | reverse complement strand
TTATAATGCTTTATTTCCTGGTTTGTTTCCTTTTAATTGTTACAGTGTATGCATTTTTCTATCTAAAACCTTTTTTCATGTCTTCATAGTTTATTCCATTGTGGCATATCTTGTGGCTATACCATAACATATTTGGTAATTCCCTCAATGGACATTTGAGTGATTTCCTGTGTTTTCCTCTTGTATTCAATTTGATCTGCATTTCCTAGGGATGCGTTCCAGAGTTGGTATTTCTGGGTCAAAAATACGTTTTATGTCATATGGCCAAATTGCTTTCCAGAAAGTGTACACTCCCACTGTGAAGGTCTGAACAGATTTTTTTTTTTTTTTTTTTTTTAAGACGGAGCCTCACTTTTGTTGTCCAAGCTGGAGTGCAGTGGTGTGATCTTGGTGCACTGCAACCTCCACCTCCCAAGTTCAAGCAGTTCTCCTGCCTCAGCTTCCTGAGTAGCTGGGATTGCAGGCATTTGCCACCACACCCAGCTAATTCTGAAGAGGTTTCATATATAAAGTTGGACTTCAGTTAAACACTCTGTCCTCTAGTATTTTTAGGACAAATGTAGTTTTGTTGATGAAGTAAAGCAGTATTTTTAAATTATCCTTTAGATATTGCTCTGTTTATGTTTAATATATTTTAAGAAGTTCCTTTTTATATTTTAGCAACTGCCAAGACTGATGCTATAGGGAACATAATTCTTCCTGAGACAAGTTCCTGCTCTTTTGCCCATGCTGGAGTGTAGTGGCATGATCATGGCTTATTGCAGCCTCCACCTCCTAGACTCTAGCTCAAGAGAGCCTCCTATCTTAGCCTCCCAAGTAGCAGGGACCACTGGTGTGTGTCACTATGCCTGGCTAATTTTTTTTTAAAAAAGACTGCACCCAGGTGATAAAAAAAATTAAAAAAATAAAAATAATAAAAAGATTGTTGTGGCTGGGTGTGGTGGCTCACGCCTGTAATCTCAGCATTTGGGGAGGCAGAGGGAGGAGGCTTGCCTGAGGCCAGGAGTTGAAGATCAGCCTGGGCAACATAGTGAGGCCACATTCTTTCTCTCTCTCTGTCTGTCTCTCTCTCTCTCTCTTTTTAAGATAGAGTCTTGATCTGTCGCCCAGGCTGGAGTACAGTGGCACAATCTTGGCTCACTGCAACTTCTGCCTCCTGGGTTCAAGTGTTTCTCCTGCCTCAGCCTCCCATGTAGCTGGGACTATAGACACATCCCACCATGCCCGGCTAATTTTTGTATTTTTAGTAGAGGCAGGGTTTTGCCTTGTTGGCAAGGCTGGTCTCGAACTCCTGACCTCAGGTGATCCACCTGCCTCGGCTTCCCAAAGTACTGGGATTGTAGGTGTGAACCACTGCACCTGGCCAAGGCCACATTCAATTAAAAAAAAAAAAAAATATATATATATATATATATATATATATATATATAAATATGTATATATTTATATATATGTATTTTAGAGACTGGGTCTCACTCTGTTGCCCAGGCCGGTCCTGGAACTCCTGGGCTCAAGAGATCCTCCTGCCTCTGCCTCCCAAAGTGCTGAGATGACAGGTGTGAGCCACCATGCCTGTCCTTTAGAACATAGTTCTTTTTTGTTGAGCTTCCCAGGCAAGCCATGTAAATATAAATACAGCTTATCACCTACTAATTTGTTTTAAAATATTGGTAGGTTACATATTCCATAACTCTGTTATGTTTCGGTATAATCCTTACCTAATCTTGGACTTATTATAGTAGGATGCTGCTTGGTTATGGGTTTTTTTTTTTTTTTTTTTTTTTTTTTTTTTTTTTTTTTTTTTTTGAGTTGGAGTCTTGCTCTGTTGCCTAGGCTGAAGGGCAGTGGTGTGACCTTGGCTCACTGTAACCTCTGTCTCCTGGGTTCAAGTGATTCTCCTGTCTCACTTTCTCCCCAATAGCTGGGATTATAGGCGTGAGCCACTGCACCTGGCTATTTTTTTGTATTTTTAGTAGAGACGGGATTTCTCTTTGTTGGCCAGGCAGGTCTTGAACTCCTGATCTCAAGGGGTCTGCCTGCCTCAGCCCAGGCATTAGCCACCATACCCAGCCTATGAACCTATATCCTTATTTCAGTATGCAAAATGTAGCATAATGTTAAGAATGAGGTTGCTTAAGAGCTAGGTTAGACACATTGTTAGGCCTGCTTTTTCTTCATTATTTTCTTGAAAGCTTATTTTGTCCGGAGAATGTATTAATGCCGACACATGGACTTCATCATTTGTAAGTAGTTTTTATCAGAGGAAAATCTAGGACAATAAAGGAAACCTACCTTTCTCTCCTTCATAATTTAGCTATTTCGTTCCTAGCTTTTGGCTTTCTTATTTTGATCTTATTTTAACAAATAAAAAAATAATTTATTTTAAAAAGAATGATATATGTTTGTCTAAAAAATAGAAAGTACAGATATATGTCAGAAAAAAACCTCCATTTTTATAACATTAAAATGTAATCATTATTATTTTTGTTTTTGAGATGGTGTCTCACTCTGTCACCCAGGCTGGAATGCAGTGGTATGATCTTGGCTCACTGCAACCTGTGCCTCCCGGGTTCAAGCGATTCTCCTGCCTCAGCCTCCCAAGTAGCTGGGACTACAGGCACCCCCTACCATGCCCTGCTAATTTTTTTGTGTTTTTAGTAGACATTGGGTTTCACCACATTGTCCAGGCTAGTCTCAAACTGCTGACCTTAGGTGATCCACCCGCCTCAGCCCCGCAAAGTGCTGGGATTACAGGCTTGAGCCACCATGCTCGGCCCCTCTCATTATTTTTAACCATCAGAAATTATCTTGTTCCTTTGTCTCTAATAGTCTTTGTCCCTTTTCACAGAGGCAAGGCTTCATTTTTTACAGTGCTGTACCCCACTGGTAAGAACAGTCTTTGCCACATGACAGGCTCTTTAAATACTGAATAAGTGAATGAATGAATAACAGTAGCAAAGTATATCTATGTATGCTTAGGCTGTGTGCAGGTCATTGTGATAGATAACTTATAAATGTACCACACAGGGTCATTTATGGTAGGTGCTGTGTATAGGATAGGAATTTCCTTTTTTTTTTTGTTTTTTTTTGAGATGAAGTCTTGCTCTGTCGCCCAGGCTGGAGTGCAATGGCGCAGTCTTGGCTCACTGCAGCCTCCGCCTCCTGGGTTCAAGGGATTCTCCTGCCTCAGCCTCCTGAGTAGCTGGGATCACAGGCACTCACCACCACGCCCAGCTAATTTGTATTTTTAGTAGAGATGGAGTTTGCGGCATGTTGGCCAGGATGGTCTTGATCTCCTGACCTCGTGATCCGCCCACCTCAGCCTCCCAAAGTGCTGGGATTACAGGCGTGAGCCATCGCGCCTGGCCTGCATGGGAATATTAATAAGTGCCTTAAGATTGGTACAAAATGCTATTGGATTCTCCCCCCACCCCTACCCCATTAAGGCATTGGGGAAGTTTTATTTAGTAAGACTGCTGATTTTTGGTTGGATAGTGGCAGGAATGGCTTTTGAGCTGGGTTGCAAGAGTAGAGGAATTTCATTTATTCAACAAATATGTCAAACAGTGTTTTGGGCAGCATGAATGAATGTAATGGGGAGCAAAGCAGATGATGTTCTTGCCTTTGTGAAACTTCCGGTATCATGTGGGGAAAAAAAGATGTTCAGGCAGGAACAGTGGGAAAAGCAAAAGCATAGCTGAGGGAAAGAAGTTATTTTTTTGAGATGGAGTCTCTGGCTCTGTCACTTAGGCTGGAGTGCAGTGGTGCAATCTCGGCTCAGTGCAACCTTTACCTCCGGGGTTCAGGCGATTCTCCCGCTTCAGCCTCCCGAGTAGCTGAGACTACAGGTGCACACCACCACGTCTGGCTAATTTTCACCATGTTGGCCAGGATAGTGTTCATCTCTTGACCCACCCATCTTGGCCTCACAAAGTGCTCGGATTACAGGCATGAGCCACTGTTCCAGGCTGAAAGAAATTTTTTTGTTGGATTAGGCATAACCTTAGTGAAGGAAAAACAAGCAAAGGCTAGAAAAGTAGATTGAATCATCTCCCACAGGGCCTTGATTGAGTATGACATTAGTCATGGAGAGCCATTGAAGGTTTTTATTCAAGGCAATGAGATAAGACCTGTGTTTCCAGTGGATTCATTTAGCAGCAATACAGAGACCATCCACAAAGAAATTGGTTATAAGGTTATTACAGAGGTCTGGCTGAGAGACAGTGAGGGAGATAGTTGGGGAGGAAGGGAAAGGTACACATTATTATGGAAGTAGGATGAGTACAAATTAGCAATTAAGTCAGATGTACAGGACAAAGGGGAATTTGCAAAGACCCTTTTAAGGATTTGAATGGTGGGAAATATGGTTATACCATCAGCAAATAGCGTTATAGGGTAGAGAAAGGAGAATGGGATTAGAAGAAAAAGGGATGATTTGAGTATAAATTGTATTATAACCTGGGTGCGGTGGCACATGCCAGTAACCCCAGCATTTTGAGAGGCTGAGAAGGGTGTGGATTGTTTGAGCCCAGGAGTTCAAGACCAGCTTGAGCAACATAGTGAAATGCTCGTCTCTACAAAAAATAAAAATAAATGAAAACTAGCTGGGTGTGCTGCTGCTGCGTGCCTGTGGTCCTAGCTACTGGGGAGGTGAGGTAGTGAGAGGATGGCTTGAGCCCAGGAGGCTGGAGTGAGCCATGAGGGTGCCACTGCACTCCTGCCTGGATGACAGTGAGGCCAGGTCTCCCTGTGATGCACACCTTCCCCCTGAAAAAAAGTATTACATAATTAATGATATAAAGGGATTGCTGGTTGGAAATGACAGGCTATGACTGCTATATTTAAGTTGATTAGCACAAAAACTGAGAGTTAAAATTTCATCCAACCATAATTTTGTCTTCAGGAGTAGGAAGAGATAAAGGAAGTAGTTGAGATCCAATCCTAGTTTCTCTTCAAAAGAGTGAGTTGTAGGGTCGTTTATTTCTGCTGATTGGTGTTACTTACTGTACCCTGCTGATGACTTGTTTTGCCAATGTTTTGTACACAAGGACTACTCAGAATTGCTGTTGGGCTATCTTGATTTATTTGTGGTACTTATGTATGTTAATCTGTGGCCAGAATGCAGGCTGCCCAGAAGAGGTCTTCATAGGCTGTATATTCAGAGTGGCTCATCTTACTCATTTGCAGGCTGGGAAGCCTTTGGTGCCTAATTTGAAGAGTAACTTTTCTATTTGTGGAAAGTGCCTGGCTTAGGTTTTTATAGTTACTTCCTACTGAAGAAAAAATTTTCTAGGTGTAATTTGTGTGCCTAAACCTAAAGGATATTTTATTTCTTGAGATTTAAGTTGAGATTTTTCTTAGGTGCCAGATAAACATGTAAAATAGTGTTAATCATTTTTCTTCTACTCCGATTGCGTTACTGATGATTTTACTATGTAGTTGAAAAGACAAAGTGAGATCCTTGGTCCTCATATCCCAGTTAGGTTCTTTGATATCTGCTTACTCATTTAGAGCAGTCTAATAATGGATTTATAGTGCTCAAAAATAGCAGTTCATTTTGGAACATGTTGACATTACCATAAAACAAGTTAGGAAATGGCTGTTCTACCTTTACTATGTTATTCTTTTTACTGAGATGGAGTCTCACTCTGTCTCCCAGGCTGGAGTGCAATGGCGGGATCTCAGTTCACTGCAGCTTCCGCCTCCCAGGTTCAGGCGATCCTTGTGCTTCCACCTCCCAGAGTAGCTGGGACTACGGGCTTGTGCCACCATGCCTGGCTAATCTTTGTCTTTTTGGTGGAGACAGGGTTTTACCATCTTGGCCAGGCTGGTCTCAAACTCAGGTGACCTGCCTGCCTCAGCCTCCTGAAGTGCTGGGATTACAGGCATGATTCACCATGTCGGGCCTACTATGTTATTCCTTAGGCTAGTTAACACAGATTTCGTTCCTAGACATCCAGTTTTAAACACAAAGGGAGCATTCAATAAAAAATTAGAATGAAACACTCAATCTTTTTTTTTTTTTTTTGAGACAGTCTTACTCTTGCCCAGACTGGAGTACACTGGTGCAGTCTTGGCACACTGCAGCCTCTGCCTTCTGGGTTCAAGCGATTCTCTGCCTCAGCCTCCCTAAGTGCTGGGATTACAGTGTGAGCCACCGCGCCTGGCTCATTTAAATATTATTATTATATATATTTTTTGAGATGGGGTCTCGCTCTGTCACCCAGGCTGGAGTGCATGGCATGATCTTGGCTCACTGCAACCTCTGCCTGTGGGTTCAAGTGAACTTGATTATTTTATAAAATGTCTTTACATAAGGCATTGTATTATTCTTTTGTCTCTCATGTTAAGTAGACATTCATTGATTTATATAAGATAGAGGAAGATTAAGTGACACAGTTAATTGTCAGTTGGTTCTGAAATTCAATTCTAACTCAGTCTGAAGTCCTATTCTATAAAATAGGTGAGTTATGAGGAATCTGGGTTCCATTTTTACAAATCCTTTAGGATCTTGCCCTGTCTCCTGATATATCTAATTCTTCTGCCTCCTGTAACTGAAATTATTGGAAAATGGGCATGACCTTGTGATGTTCCATGTACATCTTTTGCTTTCTTTGGCTCTTTGTGCCAAAAGTCTACTCTACTGGCTGTTTAGTGCTACCCTATTTTATCTTTCCTAGGAACACTTATAAATTTTAGTATTTATTCTGGCAGGATTTGGAAAGGAGGTTTAAATTAGCTAGTGAAAACCATAGCAAAATGGCTGTGGGCAGAAGGATAGAGGAAGTAGGCCTTTGAAGTAAATGTTAGACTGTGGTAATGATGGAGAATAAGATGCCAAGATACCAAGCAATTTTCTTTGCCTACAGTACCTGTTTTTGTCTGCTGGTACTCCTTTGCCCCTAGATGGCATTGTCTTACTCATTGTTCAGGTTCCAGGTCTGTAAAACTTTGACCTAACTCTTCTCCTCACATCATTTGATCAAAATTGTATTTATTTGTGCAAATTATCTGTTAATTGGTCTCTACCTTCAAACTGCATCCTCCCTTTCGATATTTGTGGCCTTTACATGTAGCAGTGTGCCTGCTGCTCTGTAATTGTTGACTTAAATAAAGCAGTATAGAATAATGTTTAAATGTGTGGGATCAGGCAGGCCTAAATTTAAATTCTGAGTATGCCAGAATTCTGTGATGGCCTCAAAGCATCAGTTTACTCATTGGTGATTTGGGCATGAGAATAGTGCCCCATGAGCTTATGATGAGGTAAGACAATCAGCACAATGCCTGGCATAGAATGAGTACTCCTTAGGTGGTAGTTTGATGTGATATTCAGGGTTTAGGGCAGGATCATGTGTTCTACTAGATGCTAGATGAAGTGGACTCCCTCACCTCTCAGGTAAACATGGATTAGGAATTCAATTTCAGAAGGTAATGAAATATACTTCTACTCTGATATCAGAGTAGAAGTATACTGGGCACAAGGGAGCAGTTTTTAGTCCTCTTTATTCTTTGTGTTTTTTTTTGAGACGGAGTCTCGCTCTGTCGCCACGCTGGAGTGCAGTGGCTCGATCTCAAGGGCAATGCAACCTCTGCCCTCTGGGTTCAAGTGATCCTCCTGCCTCAGCCTCTCAAGTAGCTGGGACTACAGGCACCCGTTACCATGTCCAGCTAATTTTTTTGTATTTTTAGTAGAGACGGGGTTTCACCATGTTGGCCAGGATGGTCTCTATCTCTTTACCTCGTGATTGGCCTGCCTTGGCTTCCCAAAGTGCTAGGATTATAGG
>NW_016107789.1:395523-405714 GCF_001604975.1 Cebus imitator | reverse complement strand
CTAATTTTTGTATTTTTAGTAGAGACAGGGTTTCACCATGTTGGTCAGCCTGGCCTCCAACTCCCGACTTCAAATGATCTGCCTGCCTTGGCCTCCCAAACTGCTGGGATTGTAGGCATGAGCCACTGCGCCTGGGCCCCTTTTTTAATTTTTAAAATCTTTTTATTTTTTGTGGAGACAGGGTCTCACTATGTTGCCCAGGCGATTTTAAACTCTTGGCCTCAAGTGATCCTCCCAACGTGCCAGGATTATAGGCATGAGCCACTGTGCCCAGCCTGGCTTCTGTTTCTGATTCTTATTTTTTAATCTTCTTTATTTGCTTATTTTTATTTTTTAATGGTTTCTGATTCTTGATGAAGGTTTTCTGTCATTCTGAGAAACTAAATTTTTTTTTTTTTTTTTTTTTTCCATAACCCGTTCTAGATGTGCTAGGATGTTAGGGGCAACCTGCTGAAAAATTTACTAGTCCACTTGGGTTTTTCTTCTGCTGATAAATTTGGTTGTAGTTAATAGTTTTGGCTTAATGGAAGATATATTGATTGCTCTAAGTTGTTGTTTTTAACTATTCAGAGTAGAAGACTAGCAGAGTTATCTATTTACAACCTCTCAATTTAGCATGGTGTTTGTATTTTGTTGTTCAGCAGTCTAACATTGGCTTCAGGCTTTTGTACAAATATTTCTCTTGTTCATTTGCGAATAAATAACCGCCGAATGCCTAAGGCATTATACTACAGTGGAAAATAACTTTTAGGGCTTTTAAGTTCAAACTTAGGTTCAAATTCCAGTTTTGCCACTGTTTAGCTGTGTGTATGTGACCTTGTGACCTTGACCTCAAGTTTTCTTTTTTGTAATATGAGGCTAGAGTAAAAGAGTAATGTTGAGTGATTATCATTATTTTTGAATACTATAAGCCAATTACATATATCCTGGCTAATAATAAGGATGTATTCTTGAGGCAGTCATCACATGTCATTGAAAAACATTCTTGCCACTCCAACTTGCTGCACTTATTGCACCTGCCAAACTCCCCACCCTGATGATAGTAAGTGGGATTTTAGGCAGCTATTGAATAAGTAATGATTTTAGTATCTAGAAGGCACTGTAGTTTGGAACCTGAGAAGTGTACAGTGACTCAGTATTTCATGACTGTTCATCATTTAAGAGCTGAGTTTCACTGGGAAACAATGTCGAAAGCACTGACTGGGCTAATGGAGTGGCTTGACAATGCTTCCTGTTTCTTCAGGAATACCCAGAGAGAGCTGCAGTGTGAAAGAGCCATTGAAAGAATGCATTCAGCCCATGGCATTCTCTGCAGCCACACCACTGTACTGCCAGGATCACCTGAAAAGGGTGGAAACAGATGTCTCTACTGATATAGAAGCAAACAGATAGTGAAAATGCCCCATACACTGTAGTTTAAAATGTTTTTAGGGAATTATTAATAATACTTTAAAAAGTAAAGTGTTACTGAATTTTTTACAGTGGAGGGGAATACAAAACAATCCATATGATACTCTTAGTTGGGAAGATGAAGTTGTAAAATTGTGAGGCAGAAAAATGTTAAAAGTTGGCATTAAAGGACGAAGAAGTTAAAATCTTGGCTTTAATGTATCCAGTGACAGGTGCCATGGTTTGCTTCCTCCAGAGTCTAACAGGCAAAACAGTATTTGTAAACATTTTCTTGCCTCTACTGTGCCTAAGCTAGTAGTCTTTAAAGGGAGGATTGCCTGTTTATCTTACATACCTGTGGAACAGAATGTTAAGGGCTTCATTTATCTTCCAGGTAGAAAAGTGCTGATAAGGGATTATTCAGATGCTGTCACCTGGCATTATATGCTATAATCCTTGGTCACATTTATATTTTCTTATTCCAATACAAAATTTCTGAATGTTATTAGGAGCCTTGGAGAGTGTTTCTGGGTAACTTCTCAGTAACATCTTTGACGTTTGTTTAGTTGCAGACCTAAATGACCACCAGTGGATGCTGCAGTTTCAATAAGCAGTGAAGTTTTATTTCCCTGGAAGTAGAATGAGGCAGACCCAGAATATTTAGAGTGTTTTCATCAGCTGTATTTCTTCATGGCCCAGAAAAACTCCTGTATAACTTCCCTTAGAGAAATGGAGCTGAACAGAAAGCAGAAGTAGTTAATGGATGATATTGGACCTGGGATTTCTGAATGAGTCACTTCAATTCCTGGAGGGGGTCTTGTCTCAAAATAGGGCAGTATGCAATGCAAAACTTGCAGGGCTTCTAGGTCTTTCTGTTATATTCTTTCAGAGGTAGCAATTGTCAGGATAGCTTTTCACTACACAAGATGTAGTTTGTGTTCCTCACTTTGGGGAGCATGTGTGGCAGGGTTTAAAAATAATGCTCTCCTGTTTGTTTGGTTCATCAGGAATGAAGCCTTTTGATATGGTTTGGCTCTGTCCCCTCCCAAATCTCATCTTGAATTGTAGCTCTCATAATTCCCACATGTTGTGGGAGGGACCTAGTGGGAGATAATTGAATCATGGGACATGTTTTTTCCCCATACTGTTCTTGTGGTAGTCTCAGGAGATCTGAAAGAAACTCCTTTTGCTTGGCTTTCATTTCTCTCTGGCCTGCCACCATGTGAGAAGTCCCTTTGTTCTTCCTTCATCTTCCTCCATGATTGTGAGGTCTCCCCAGCCATGTGGAACTGTTCGTCAATTAAACGTTTTTCCTTTATAAATTACCCAGTCTCAGATATGTCTTTATTAGCAGCATGACAGCATGAGAACAGACTAATATAGCTTCTTGGGATTTTTTTTGGCAAAATTTCAGCACATTAGTCTTTAATTCTCTAGTGAATGTTGGAGCAGGTTTCCAGATTGCAAAATTTCAGCACATTAGTCTTTAATTCTCTAGTGAATGTTGGAGCAGATTTCCAGATTGCTAAAACTGAACCATGGGTACAGTCCTTAGGGAAAATATGCCCTGACAGGCTGTATGTATGCAGCCATATGTGTGGAGCTGTGATTTGTTGTAATCTGAAAATTCTAGGAATAATAATGGTTCCTGGGGCTCAAAGAAACAATGATGGGTTCTCACCAATAACATTCTGGTGGGATGTTGGGTCATAACTGTAAGAAACATACATTCACATATCCAAACCCAAAGAATAGACTCAGAGACATGAAGAACAGTGGAAGGGAAACTTTTAATGGCAGTGTTACAAGATCTGGTGTCTGACAGGCAGGCACACTGGGGGCAGTTACTACAGGTAATTTATCTCCTAGCATGCAGATCCGTCCCCAAGTTCCTCATTGGTTGAGTACTATGGGATTACAATGTTCCCAGACATTGCCTAAGTTGTATTATCCCCTTATAAGGTTATACCCTGTCCTCTTCCCAGCTTAAGTTTCAATTTACCAATAACAAAACTTTCTCCCCTTTTAGGGGCTGACCTCTCCTCTACATTCTGTTCACTTATCGTGACCTTCTAGTTGCATGAGCTGTGCGGTTTGTTACATCTGCAGGCTGGCTGCCAAGGCTTAGATTTATTATGCCTTGAAAATGGACTATTTAAAATATTTTCTCACAAATTTTCTTCCTTTGGTCTCATTTTCATCTAAACCCTTTTGGTCCTCAGACACCCCTTGGAGGGTGTTCCGAGTATAATTGATGAATCTCTGTTGATTAAGATTGATGTAGTTAATCCAATTCACATTCTTGTTAATAGTTGACCACCAGAAGAGTGCTTACTGAAACCCAGCAGCTATTTGATTTCAGGTCTTAAATTTATTAGGCACCACCCTAGGGACTCCTGTTGAGAGGGGTATTAAAATCTCTAATTATAATTGTGGGTTTCTTTCAGTTCCATTTTTGCTTTATGTGTTTTGAAGTTTTGTTAGGTGCATACTTATTTAGGATGTTACATCTTCTTGGTGAATTCATCCTTTTATTATGTAATGTCCCTCTTTGTCCTGGGTATATTTTCTTGAAGTCTACTTTTTCTTCTGATATTAATATAATTACCTCAGCTTTCTGTTGATAAGAGGTCGCATGGTGTTTGTCTTTATATCTATTTACTTCTAACTTATCTCTACCTAAGTAATATTATACTTAAAGTGGGTTTCTCTTCTTTTTCTTCTTTCTTTTTCCTTTCTCTGTTGCCAGGCTGGAACAGTGATGTATATGATCGTGGCACACTGCCACCTCCAGCTTCTGAACTCAAGCAATCCTCTCACCTCAGCCTTTTGAGTAGCTTGGAACCAAGGGCATATGCCACCACATCTAGTTAATTTTTCAATTTTTTGCAGAGATGGAGTCTTGATAGGTTGCACAGGCTGTTCCCGAACTCCTATTCTCAAGTGATCCTCCTTCTTAGGCCTCTGAAAGTGCTGGGATTATAGGCATGAGCCACCATGCCTGGAAGAAGTCTGGGTTTATTGAAGACAACATATAGTTTAGTCTTTTTTTGAGAAAAGTACATTTTGACAGTTTCTGTCTTTTCATTGGTGTGTTTAGGCCATTGTCTTTTAATGTAATTATTGTATATTTTTAATAATTAGTTTAAACATAGTATTTAGTTCAAATAGTCATTTAAATTGTTTTCTGTTTACGGCCTTTGTTTTTGTTCTTATTTTCCCTTTCCTGATTTCAGGGAGTATTTTTGTATTATTAATTTTCATTTTTCTATTGGAGATTTGACTGTTCTTTTTGTGTGGCTTCTGTAGTGGTTCTTCTAGAGTTTACAGTATGCATTTCCCAGTCCACTTAGAATTAATATATGTCACTTAATGTAGAGTGTAGAAACCTTAGCAACATACAGGCCCCTTTACCTTCTCCCCTTTATATTGTGGTGGTCATCTGAATTACACTGATAAGGTTTGGCTATGTCCCCACCCAAATCTCATTTTTGAAGTCCCACAATTCCCATGTGTCATGGGAGGAACCCAGTGGGAGGTGATTAAATTATAGGGGTGGGTCTTTCTTGCACTATTTTCCTGATAGTGAATGAAACTCATGAGATCTGATGGTATTTTTTTTTTTTTTTTTTTTGAGACAGAGTTTGGCTCCTGTTACCCAGGCTGGAGTGCATGGCATGATCTTGGCTCACTGCAACCTCTGCCTGTGGGTTCAAGTGAACTTGATTATTTTATAAAATGTCTTTACATAAGGCATTGTATTATTCTTTTGTCTCTCATGTTAAGTAGACATTCATTGATTTATATAAGATAGAGGAAGATTAAGTGACACAGTTAATTGTCAGTTGGTTCTGAAATTCAATTCTAACTCAGTCTGAAGTCCTATTCTATAAAATAGGTGAGTTATGAGGAATCTGGGTTCCATTTTTACAAATCCTTTAGGATCTTGCCCTGTCTCCTGATATATCTAATTCTTCTGCCTCCTGTAACTGAAATTATTGGAAAATGGGCATGACCTTGTGATGTTCCATGTACATCTTTTGCTTTCTTTGGCTCTTTGTGCCAAAAGTCTACTCTACTGGCTGTTTAGTGCTACCCTATTTTATCTTTCCTAGGAACACTTATAAATTTTAGTATTTATTCTGGCAGGATTTGGAAAGGAGGTTTAAATTAGCTAGTGAAAACCATAGCAAAATGGCTGTGGGCAGAAGGATAGAGGAAGTAGGCCTTTGAAGTAAATGTTAGACTGTGGTAATGATGGAGAATAAGATGCCAAGATACCAAGCAATTTTCTTTGCCTACAGTACCTGTTTTTGTCTGCTGGTACTCCTTTGCCCCTAGATGGCATTGTCTTACTCATTGTTCAGGTTCCAGGTCTGTAAAACTTTGACCTAACTCTTCTCCTCACATCATTTGATCAAAATTGTATTTATTTGTGCAAATTATCTGTTAATTGGTCTCTACCTTCAAACTGCATCCTCCCTTTCGATATTTGTGGCCTTTACATGTAGCAGTGTGCCTGCTGCTCTGTAATTGTTGACTTAAATAAAGCAGTATAGAATAATGTTTAAATGTGTGGGATCAGGCAGGCCTAAATTTAAATTCTGAGTATGCCAGAATTCTGTGATGGCCTCAAAGCATCAGTTTACTCATTGGTGATTTGGGCATGAGAATAGTGCCCCATGAGCTTATGATGAGGTAAGACAATCAGCACAATGCCTGGCATAGAATGAGTACTCCTTAGGTGGTAGTTTGATGTGATATTCAGGGTTTAGGGCAGGATCATGTGTTCTACTAGATGCTAGATGAAGTGGACTCCCTCACCTCTCAGGTAAACATGGATTAGGAATTCAATTTCAGAAGGTAATGAAATATACTTCTACTCTGATATCAGAGTAGAAGTATACTGGGCACAAGGGAGCAGTTTTTAGTCCTCTTTATTCTTTGTGTTTTTTTTTGAGACGGAGTCTCGCTCTGTCGCCACGCTGGAGTGCAGTGGCTCGATCTCAAGGGCAATGCAACCTCTGCCCTCTGGGTTCAAGTGATCCTCCTGCCTCAGCCTCTCAAGTAGCTGGGACTACAGGCACCCGTTACCATGTCCAGCTAATTTTTTTGTATTTTTAGTAGAGACGGGGTTTCACCATGTTGGCCAGGATGGTCTCTATCTCTTTACCTCGTGATTGGCCTGCCTTGGCTTCCCAAAGTGCTAGGATTATAGGNAAAAAAAAAAAAAAAAAGATTAGGTGGTCATGGGAGCTCTCCAGGAGGAGGAGGCACTGGAGATAGAAGTATGGGGACCTGGGAAGTGTAAGGCCTAAGCCCAGAGTGGCAAACAGTCTGAGTGTGTGTGAGGAACGGCAATGGCCGGAAAGACTCTGTGCTCCCAGGCAGCCCAGGTGGCCCTTGATTGCTTTCAGACTGCTGTGTGGGTTCCGGGGTGGCGGGGCACTGGGGCCAGCTCCCTAATCTCAGCTTGCTGCACCCCAGCTCCTTCCTGCTGAGAAGTGACGTGGCTACTTGCACACCTCGGGGGTTTCCGGTCTGTGGTTAGCTCCTTCCCTTAACAGGGTGGTGTTCATGTAGACTTTTAAACACCCAGCTGGCCCTGAAGACATCTAGTGGCTTGTAAATGTCAGAGCCCTGCCGCATCCATCGCTGGAAATCGTTTCACTAATGCTGGAAATCGTTTCACCAATTCTCTGTGCAGCAGGGAGTGGGGAGGGCAAGCAGCTGGAAAGGATGCTCTCTGGGACTCTGTCTGTTCCTTGTCTCATTCTTCTGCCCAGGCCCATCCTCAGCCATGCCCGAAAGCGCCACCTCCTCTCGCCTATGTCCAGCTTCCTTCCCTCAAACTCCGGGTCCCTGGCTACTCCTTCAGGATCCCACAGTCTGACCTGGGCTAGCCCACCTGGCAGCTGGGGAGGCTTGACTGTACCCTGTTCTTCCTCCCCTTCAGGTCAGGGCTAATCGTGAGACAGGATTATTGTCCAGCTCAGCTGTACCCAGAGGTCTGGCTGCCTGGAATCCCTGGCCTCCTGTGAGCTGTGTGGATCACAGTGACAGCAGTAATCCCCCTCGTGGGGAGAGCTTGGCCGTGTGCTGAGTGCTTTCCATCCATTATCCCCACAAATCTTCACAACAGCCCAGGGAGGGTGACCCAATTAACCAGTTGTACTGATGGAGAAACTGAAGCAGGTGATCACGGGGCCAGGGATAAAGGTGCTGAGCCAGAGTGTGTGCCTTTGACTCCCAAACCCCTTGCTTACTCTTCTGAGATGGCAGCAGGGACACATCTCCTTCATCCTCTGTCTCCACTTATTTCCTGTGCTCTGGGAAGCCTTCCTGACCTGTTGGGCCAGGCCTTCCATGGCACATTCCCAGAGCACCTTCTCCTTCCTTCTCTGTCCCTGTGCTGCAATGGTGCTCATTACAAAATTGTCCTTTCAGCTGGCCTGTGGGGGCACAGAATGCGTGTCTTGTTTACCTCGTTGCCGTGTAGAAGGCTCAGTGATGCTGGCTAAATGAGTAAATGAATGACTGAAGAATGGATGAGCTTTTGTGAAAACCCTCCTTGCTCTGTCAGGGTGACAGGTGAGGAAACAGTTGGGACTTCTCCCAGTTAGGGATTACAAGTTTGTTCATTTGTATGTTAATTCTATCTGCTGACTTCTGACAGCAGAGCGAAGGCTGGTAGAGGCCAAAAATGAATCTGATAGGAGCTTCCTCTCCTCATGGGTTCCAGATGAGTTGACCCCAGGTGGGAGGCCTGACTACCCACTGCCAGTGAGATCAGGTTTAGAAGAGGGTCAGAGGAGTCAGGAGCATCTTCTGTCTGGGGGACTGGAGAAGCTTCCTGGAGAGGTGATGCTTGAGCCAAGCCTTTAAGTTTGGGTGGAATTCCATAACAGGAGCGGTGTGGAGGCAGCCCTTCAGGCAGACAAGGCTGAGGGAAGAGAGGGACGGCAGAGGGAAGGGGAAAGGATGGCAGCGGGCCACTGAGCAGGCCATGTTGGCTGGAATATCAGGAGCACTTCAGATAGGCATATTAGGGATATTCCAGTTGGAAGGATGGAGTGGAATCAGTCTTGTAGGGTGCTGAATATCAGGGCCTAAGACTTTTCTTTGGGAACAGTTGCCAAGCATAAAAGTGGCATTTGGGGGGCCTTTGAATTCCCAAACTTGAATAGAAGCCAAATTTTGGGGTGTGGCCAGAAATTTCTTTTTCTTTTTTTTTTTTTTTGAGACAGAGTTTGGCTCCTGTTACCCAGGCTGGAGTGCAATGGCTCGATCTTGGCTCACCGCAACCTCCGCCCCCTGGGTTCAGGCAATTCTCCTGCCTCAACTTCCTGAGTAGCTGGGATTACAAGCACACGCCACCATGCCCAGCTAATGTTTTGTATTTTTAGTAGAGACAGGGCTTCACCATGTTGACCAGGATGGTCTCAATTTCTTTACCTCGTGATCCACTCGCCTCAGCCTCCCAAAGTGCTGGGATTACAGGCTTGAGCCACTGCACCCGGCCATCTGATGGTTTTAAGATTGGGAGTTTCCCTGCACAAGCTCTCTTTTTGCCTGCTACCATCCATGTAAGATGTGACTTGCTCCTGCTTGTCTTCCGCCATTATTGTGAGGCCTCCCCAGACACGTGGGACTGTTAGTCCATTAAATCACTTTCTTTTGTAAATTGTCCAGTCTTGGATATGTCTTTATCAGCAGTGTGAAAATGGACTAATATGTACACCTACATAAATTGAAAACCACACCAATGTCAAGTTTTTCCTTTTCTTTAAAAAACCTTTGTTTCCTTTCAGCCATCAAACATTTTAAAGTATTTAAGGGGAGAAGAGCTTATTATATTTAGCCAGGTATTTACCATTTCTGTTGCTTTCTCTTCATTTTTGAAGTCCCATATTCAAAAAATGGTAGTTTTTCTTATGTTTGAAGAACTTCCTTTAACATTTCTTTTAGAGCACATCTGCTTTTCGATTCTTTTAGCTTTCCTTCGTCTGAAATGTCTTTATGAGCTTAATTTCTTTTTTTATTATTAGTTTTAAGTTCTGGGATACATGTGCAGAATGTGCATGTTTGTTACATAGGTATACACATGCCACGGTGGTTTGCTGCATCCATCACTCCGTCATCTACATTAGGTATTTCTCCTAATGCCATCCCTCCCCTGTCCCCCAGACCGCTGCTATCCATCCCCTAGGCCCCCACCCCTCGACAGGCCCAAGTGTGTTGTTCCCCGCCCTGTGTCTGTGTGTTCTCATTGTTCAACACCCACTTATGAGTGAGAACATGCGGTGTTTGGTTTTCTGTTCTTGTATTTCACCTTAATTCCTAAAAGATATTTTTGTTGGATATAGAATTTCAGACTGATGGTCGTTTTTCTTCCTGTACTTCAGAAAAGGCTTTGTTTCTGATGGGAAATTTGTAGTCATTTAAATTGTTACTCTCTAATGTCATGCATCATTACTCTTTGGCTGCTTTCAAGATATTTTCTTGTCTTTGGTTATAGCAGTTTAATTGTGATATATTTGGATGTGGATTTCTTTCTGCTTACTCTGCTTAGTATTTGTTATACTTCTTGACTGTAATTTGGTCTTTGGAAGTTTTGGAAATTTTCAGTCATTTTTTTCAAGCATTCATTCCTGAATTACTGTATCCCGTATTCCAGGATTTTGACATGACTGTTAGTCCTTTTTATGTTGTCCCACAGATCCTGTTCATTTCTCAGTTTTGTTCACCAAAAAAAAAAAATTTATTGTGGTATAATTTTTTTTTTTTTTTTTGAGACAGGGT
>NW_016107789.1:342261-395282 GCF_001604975.1 Cebus imitator | reverse complement strand
CCACCATGCCTGGCTAATTTTTGTATTTTTTGTAAAGGTGGGTTTTCACCACATTGACCAGACTGGCCTTGAACTTCTTACCTCAAGTGATCCACTCACCTCAGCCTCCCAAAGTGCTGGGATTACAAGCATGAGCCACCACCCTTGACACAAGGTACTATGCTTTCATTTCAACCTGCAGAATTCCATTTATCATATCTTACAGGTCAGGTCTAGTAATAACTTCCTCAGCTTTTGTTTTTCTGGGAATGTCTTAATTTTTCTCTAACTTTTGAAGGACACTTTAGCTGAAAATAGGATTCTTGGTTAACAGTTTTTTGTTTTTTCGTTTAGCACTTTGAATATATTAGCCTATTGCCTTCTGACTTCTAAAGCTTCTGATAAGAAATCTATTACTACTCTTACTGTTGATTATTTATATTTGATGAGTTGCTGCTCTTGCTGCTTTCAAGATTATGTCTGTGTTTGTCTTGTAATAGCTTGTTTATAATTTGTCTTGGTATAGATCTCTTTAAGTTCATCCTACGTAGAGTTTGATGAACTACTTGGATGTTTATGTTCATGTCTTTCACCAAATTTGGGAAGTTTTGGATCATTATTTCTTCCAATTATGTCTCTGTCTGCTATTGTCTGTCTTCTTTTAGGACTTCCACAATGTGCATGTTGGTTTTCTTGATGGTATCCCATAGGTCCCTTGGGCCCTGTTCACTTTTCTTCATTGTTTTTCTCTTTCTCTGACTCAGACGGAATAATTTCAATTGTCCTATCCTCAAGTTTGTTGATTGTTTTTCCCCCTGCCTGGTCAAGTCAGCCTTTGTGTTCCTCTAGTGAATTTTTCATTTCAGTTATTGTACTCTTCAACTCTAAACACTTTCTTTTTGGCTTCTCTTTGAGTGTTCTACGTCTTTATTGGTATTTCTATTTTGTTTGTACATGGTTTTCTTGCTATTTTTCTCTTTTTTTAGTTCTTTGAGTACCTTTAAGATAATTGTTTTTTTGTGGGTGTTTTTTGTTTTTGTTTTTGAGACAGGGTCTTGGTCTGTTACCTAGGCTGGAGTCCAGTGGCACGATTTCAGCTCACTGCAACCTCCGCCTCCTGGGTTCAAGTGATTCTCATGCCTCAGCACCCCAAGTAGCTGAGACTACAGGTGCACACCACCATGCCCATCTAATTTTTGTATTTTTAGTAGAGATGCGATTTTACTACGTTAAGCTGGTTTCGAACTCCTGGGATCAAGTGATCTGCCTGCCTCGGCCTTCCAATCTCAGTACCTGTAATCTCATAAAGTGCTGAGATTACAGGTGTCAGCCACTGCTCTTGGCCTAAGATAATTGTTTACTGGTCTTTCTCAGAGTCAGTTTCTGTTGGTTAATTTTTTTCCTTCGAATGGACCATACTTCCCTGTCTCTTATGCTTTGTGATTTTTTTTGTTGTTGTTGAAAACTGAATCTAATAATGTGGTAGCCCTGGAAATCAGAAATCAGACTGCCCCTTTCCCCAGAGTTTACTGCGTTTTTTTTTTTAATGGAGTTTCGCTCTTGTTGCTCAGGCTGGGAGTGCCAATGGCGTGATCTTGGCTCACTGCAGCCTCTGCCTCCTAGGTTCAAATGATTCTCCTGCCTCAGCCTCCCAAGTACCTGGGATTACAGGCACACACCACCATGCCCGGTGAATTTTTGCATTTTCAGTAAAGATGGGATTTTGCCATGTTGGCCAGGCTGGTCTTGAACTCCTGATCTCAAGTAATCCACCTGCCTCACTGTCCCAAAGTGCTAGGATTGCAGGCGTGAGCCACCATGTCCAGCCTCAAATGGGATTTCAGGCATGCTTCACCATGCCTGGCTAATTTTTGTAGTTTTAATAAAGATGGGGTTTCACCATGTTGGCCATGCTGGTCTTGAACCCCTGACCTCAAGTGATCCCTGCCCCTGCCCCCGCCCCCATCCCCAGCCTCCCAAAATGCTGGGATTACAGGCATGAGCCAACCACTGTGCCCAGCCATGATTCTTCATATGTTCAGTTATTTTGGATACTTTTGGATTCTTCTTTTATTCTTCATTCTTCAGTTGTTTTGGATACTTTGAGTATTGTGAGACTCTAGGTTTTGTTTAAATCCTGTGGAGAATATTGATTTGTTTGTTTTGTTACAGCAGGCAGTTAACTCAGAGTTGAGGTCACAAGATCCAACTCACCTTCTGTGGGGTTTGATTCTAGTATGAGGTAAGTTTGCACAGCTTTGCTAGTTCTATTTGGGTCATTTCTGTCTATGTGCCAACCAGGGGGTCAACCAGGAAATTAGGTGGTGTTCTACCTTATAGTTTAGTTCTCAAAGCCTTTAATTTGCTGTTTGGGATTAGATCGATAGGTCACAGCTTAGGGATGAGCCCAGGAGTTTGTATACAACTTTATGGGATGTATTACTCTAGTTCCTTCCCTTCTGAATTTTCTTGATGCTGTCTCATCTCCTATCTCCCACTTCATAGTGTCTGCCCAGCAAGCTTGAGGCTCCTGTGCCTTTCCCTTAGTTCAGTCTGTCTCAGGGGCCATGAAGTAGGAGAGGGAATTGCAAAAAAAAAACAAAAAAACAAAAAACAAACAAAAAAACCGAAGCAACACAAATTGTTTTTTCCATACAGCTTTACTCCCTCCCCTCCCCAAAGCACTTTTTAGACCACAGTTTTCTGGTCAGAAAGGATTTGCTTCTCTGTAAGTATAGCTGGTCCATAGCTGCCTTTAGTGTGCACAGCTTCCAGGCTTGGTTTTGTCTGGGTACAATGGCAAGAGAGAGACGGTGAGAATAATGGATTTCTCCAACTCTGTACTGTATTCCTCACACCCCCAACTTTCTCGTCCCCCCATATACACACACACACACACCCCTCACACCAGAAAGAGAAGTCTCCTCTTGGAGCTTTATCTCTTCATGCCTGGTACACATTTCTGGCAATTGGGCTGCCTTTGTATCCAGACTGGGAGATTGGGAGAAAAGAAACAAAAGTAGGAAACAGCACCAGATTGATTGTACTTCAAGCTGTTTCCATTCTCAAATTTTTCTGCTACTGTTTACTTTTTAGAGTCCTCAGATAGCTTTTGGGACATGCATTCTTTTTTATTCATTTTGTTTGATTATAGTGTTCATTTTTATATTTATTTATTTGTATTTTTAGTAGAGATGGGGTTTCATCAGGTTGGCCAGGCTGGTCTCAAACTCCTGACCTCGTGGTCCACCCACACTGGCCTGCTGAAGTCCTGGGATTACAGGCATGAGCCACTGCACCCAGCTTTTTTTTTTTTTTTTTTTTTGAGATGGAGTCTTGCTCTGTTGCCCTGGCTGCAGTGCAGTGGTGCTATATCAGCTCATTGCAACCTCCGCCTCCTAGGTTCAAGTGAGTCTCCTGCCTTAGCCTCCTAAATAGCTGGGATCACAGGTGCCCACCACCTCGCCACCACACCTAGCTCATTTCTGTAGTTTTAGTAGAGATGGGGTTTCACTATGTTGGCCAGGCTGTTCTTGAACTCTTGACCTTAGGTAATCTTTCCATCTCAGCCTCCCAAAGTGCTGGGATTATAGGTGTGAGCCACTGCACCTGGCCTAGGGCATCCATTCTGTCCAGCATTTTGTATTCACTAGAAGGAACAGGTAATGTCACATCTCATGGACTCTGGGTGGTGATGATGGTAGCAAACATTGAATGTTTTCCCTGTACCAAGCATTGTTCAAAATGCTGTATGTATTTTAATTCGTTTAACTTTTAAACAGCACTGTGAGGTAGAGACTGTGGTTATCTCTGTTTTATATTTGGGCAAAGTAAGGCGTTATAAAGTTAAGGAACATTGATAAGAGGCAAGAGGTAATGTCAGAGTTGTTACCTGATGTGACTGTCTCCAGAGTCCTAGTTATAACCACCAGAATAACACTGCCTGTGTATCGTTGTGTTTTTAACATTTATTACCTGAAAAAAGTGAACAGGGCCTCTTATGGGAATTCTAGAGCCACTGGAACTCCTTATGTTACGCTGAAATGGTTATTTATCAGCTATGCGATTACTATTTTAACATTACTATTTTAGAATGCACCTTATAAATGACATTTAAAATTTTCTTTTATTAGTCCTTTGGTTCTGTCTTACTTTAATATGTCTTAATAAATATTAGGCTTTTTAAATTTTAATGAATATGAAATTCATTCTGTTGTTCATAGGTGACACATTTGTAGTGTATACTGAAGCCTTCCTCCGTAAGGGATTTTTTTTTTTTTTTTTTTTAACTGAAGGACACAGCCAGGCAGGGTGGCTCATGCCTGCAATACTAGTACTTTGGGATGCCAAGGCTGAAGGATCACTTGAGCCCAGGAGTCTGAGACCAGCCTGGGCAACATCGCGAAACCCCCACCTACAGGCACACACCACCATGCCTGGCTCATTTTTGTATTTTGTACAAATATTTGTGGTGATGCGTGCCTATTGTTCCAGTTACTTGGGAGGCTGAGGAGGGAGGATCACCTGAGCCTGGGAAGTCACGGGTGCAGTGAGCCATGATCACATCAGTGTACTCCAGCCTGGGTGACAGAGTGACCTTGTCTCAAAAAAAAAAGACCAAAGGACTTTTCTTACAAACGTATCTTACTATCTTGGGTAGCTCTAGAAATTCTCCCTTTTTAAGTTCAGTAATAGAAACCTAGAAAAAGATTTAGAAGGAAACTTTTTTCTTTTTACAGTTTTTTTTTCTTTTTGAACAGCCAGCATTTGTACCATAGAAGGGCATACAGTGACAAGTCTTTTTCTCATTTTAGTTCCTTAAGTACCCAGTTTTACCAGAAAGAGGAAAAGAAACTTCTAAATAAAGTTATTAATTTTAAAAAGTTTCTATGGTAAAAACGCAAACCTTCAGAAAGAAGTACAAATGTTTAGAGACCAACCGGGACAATAGTATCAAGGCCCAAAAATGTGACCGGTATACTAATAACCCCAACATTCATGCTCCCTACTTTAGAATCCCACACAGCCTGCATGTGAACAGTAAAAAAGGCAGGTGTTTATTAAGGATTATGGTGGACCTTTGATTTTCGCGGGAAATATATCCAGATAGCTAGCTTTAGTGATTCACATGTTAACGAATAGTGTTATTTGCTCAAGCTGTAGCCTTAAGATTTCTTTTAGTGTCCATTTTTATATTGCTGTTGGCTCATCAATGTTTCTGAATATTTATCTGAGTGAAAATGATGGGTGGTTGACAAGGGATACTCACTAGCAAACTAATCACAGACAAGCAAGTTGAATTTTTATTCAACAGTTGTTTGGATATAGATTTAGTAGCACCATTATTAGAATGCTGTTAATGAAAGGTATAGTGATCATACAAAATAATCTTTAGAGGCCTTTTAAAATGACTATTTTTCAGAAATAGAGGTTAGCAAGAATGAGTTTTCAGGCTCCTAATTGAAATTGTAGTTTGGAGAACGTTTTAATCCTCAAGAGTTGTCTTTGTAAAGGAGGTTGCTGCAAAGTAGCTCCATTTGTATTAGCAGACAGTAGAATTAATTAGTTGTTTCAAGTGAGTTAGAATTGGAATGACAGCATGTAATTAGTGGTTGGAGAGTTCCTGTGTCATTATGCTTTACAGAAAGTTATCCAGATGTGATATGACCAGTTGATCTGTAATAAAAACAATTTAAAAAATTACCTAGAGAAGTTTTATTCCCTATATTCGATTTTCATAGCATAATGCTAAAGAAAATGTAATGAGTTTTTCACTGAGTTTTAATGTTCCCATTCAAAAAGAACTATTTAAAAATCCATGTTGCTACTATTTGGGATGTTATGTATCTTGACAGGATAAATGAAACTTGCCACTAGGTTTTTTTTTTTTTTCTTTTTTTCTTTTGAGACAGAGTCTTGCTCTGTCCCCCAGGGTAGAGTGCAGTGGCACAATCTCAGCTCACTGCAACCTCTGCCTCCCAGGCTCAAGCCATCCTCGCAGCTCAGCCTCCCAAGTAGCTGGGACCACAGGCACGCCCTATAACACCTGGCAAAGTTTTGTATTTTTTTCTAGAGACAGGGTCTTGCTTTGTTGCCCAAGCTGGTCTCAAGCTATACACCCACTTCGGCCTCCCAAAGTGCTGGGATTACAGGCATGAGCCACTGCATCTGCCTTTACCACTAGTTACCTTGAAAAAAATAAACTATTCAGCACCTGTTCCAGAAGGCAAATCTGAGTGCTTTCCAAATTACCATAAACTCAACAACATCAAAAAAAAAAAAAAAGACAAAACAAAAAAACCTCAGCAATATTAACCCTGAAACTTGGAGTCTTGCCTTCAGGTGTGGTCTTCAGTCCCAAGTATATCAAGGGCCTGACATCAGAGAGGCAATGTTTGAGTGGTTTGCAAAAACAGTATAGCAGTTAAGAATTAAATATTTCATCTTAAGGGTTTGAGTGCATCCGTTTTGCCTCATAGATGAGGCAGCTGTTTGGGAGTAGGAAAGAAAAAAAGGAGTGAAGAGGGTAGTAAACACTTGAAGCTTTGTGCTAATCTGGGCACTTAGGAGAAGCAGCAGTAAGGAGAAAGGAGACAACACCTTTGCATGCTGATTAAGAGGGTTTAGAGTTCTCTGTGTCTATAACATAATCAAAGTGACACAGCTAGGACTGAAATTTAGATTTCTTGACTCATTTTCAAATAGCACAGCAGGTAGGCACTCTACAGAAACATTCCTTGCTGTGTTCTGATTTCAGTTGGTCCTCAGTCACCTCATACAACCTCCTCTGTTTTGCATAGCATATATTTATTATGTGATGTTTGTACGTTTGTTTCCTAGTTTCTCTACTTTTCTTTTTCTCTATTGTTGAATTACTGCTGACTGATGACTAAGGGAGTACATAGAGGCAGAGACAAAGTAGCTTTAAGACTTTGTAAGACCACAGGAAAAAGTGAACAGCGGTAGGTGTTTATAAATCAGTATAGCATAGATTTGTTATCTGTGTATGCTGTTAAGGTACAGAAAAGGCAGCTGCATGAATTGTTTGCTCATCACTGGATCATTTGTGAAGCAGTCTTTTACAATTGGCCTGTCTACCTTAGAACAACTAGAGCCAGAATTCATAAATGGATAGTATGAGAGCTATAGCCACTTCTTCATCTATGCAGATGCCACAGATGAAAGAGAATGTCATTCCCTGAGCTCAGGTTGGAGCTGTTGTCAGTCCATTTGGATTAGTAGACTAGATGAAACATTGGCATCCAGGCCACAGTCTACACAGGGTGCCTGTTCTTAGCAAGAACCTGAGGTTGCCTTTATCTTTCTGGCTGGTGTTTTGGAAGAGTTAGAAGATTTGTTTGAGTCTGTATTGTTGTACATTTTGTCAGTTTTGAAACGATAATCTTGGAATGTTATGACTTTGTAGAAGGTTTTATTTGATTTGTTCCAGAGAAGTAATTTCTGAGTTTGTTTTATCTGGGATGTTGGCCCATGGGGAGAATTTGGGCCATCAGGGAAAGGAGGCCTTAACTGATTATATCCCTAAGGAATTTGAAGTATTAGTTTAAAATTTTTTGTATGCTACTTAATTCACCATCCTAATTACAGAAGAGCACCTTCTCCCGAAACAAAAATAAACCCAATGGAGTTTTGAGACACTTTATTCTTTTATAATAAGACCTAACTGCCCAAATGAATCTTTTATTTTTATTACAGATTTCAGAGGAACTTGGGCAGGCTTGTTACATGGGTATATTGTGTGATGCTGAGGTTTGGACTTCTACTGATCTTGTCACCCATATAGTGAGCATACTGCCCAATAGTTTCCCAGTCATTGCCCTCTCCCCAATTTTGGAGTCTCCCATGTTTGTCGGACCTCTCTTTATGTCTGTGTGTACTCAGTGTTTAGCTCCCCCTTTTTTTTGGAGACCAGGTCTTGCTTTGTCACCCAAGCCAGAGTGCAGTGGCATGATTTCACCTCATGCAGCCTCTGCATTCTGCTTCCCTGGTTGAAGCAATTCTCCTGCCTCAGCCTGCAAAGTAGCTGGAACTACAGGTGCTTGCCACCACACCCACCTAATTTTCTATAGTTTTAGTAGAGATGAGGTTTCACTATGTTGTCCATGCTGGTCTCGAACTTCTGATCTCAGGCGATCTGCCCACCTCAGCCTCCCAAAGTGCTGGGATTGCAAGCGTGAGCCACTGTGCCCAGCATATCTTTTAACATGTACTTTTTAACTAAAATCTTTTGGGAAGGAATTTTGTCTGTGGTTGGAAGTAAATTCAAATTTGCACATAAAACATCAAATTAATTGACTTTTGGGAAACTATTTAAGGAAAAATTGAGCAAAGTGTTCTGAAATTGGGAGAAAATGAACATTATATGTATGATCCTTGAAATGTTACTGTAGTGAATAATTATGAACATGTTTTCTTTTTCTTTCTTTTTTTTTTTTTCTTGGCCACAGGTCACCCTGTATATGAACATATTTTCTAGTGCCTTAAAAATGAGAGTGCTGCCAGGCATGGTAGCTCATGCCTATAATCCCAGCACTTTGGGAGGCCAAGATGGGTGGATCACCTGAGGTCAGGAGTTCAAGACCAGCATGGCCAACATGGTGAAACCCTGTCGCTGGTAAACATACAAAAATTAGCTAGGCATGGTGCCACACACCTGTAATCCCAGCTACTCGGAAGGCTGAGACAGGAGAATCTCTTGAACCCAGGAGGCAGAGGTTGTAGTGAGCTGAGGTGGCGCCATCACACTCCACCTGGGGGACAAGAGCAAAACTCCATCTTGGGTGACAGCGGCGGAGGGTAGAGGGGAAGAAAGTGCTGTAAAGGGGATATCATATTTGAATACAATGTGTGTGTTTACAATGACTACTGTAAAGAGGAGGAAAATAAAGAACAGAATATGATTACACTTGTCCCTTGGTATATGCAGGAGATTGGTTCCAGTACCACCTCTGTATACCAAAATCTCTACATATTCAAGTCCTGAAGTTGGCCTTGCACATATGAAAAGTTGCTCCCCCCCTCCCATATATTAGGTTTTCGAATCCCATGAATACTGTATTTTTGATTTGGATTTGATTGGAAAAAATTGCATATGTAAATGGACCCATAAGCACTTCAAACCTATGTAGTTCAAGGGTTAACTTTAGTTAAAACTCTTCTACTTTTTCCTGAACTAATTGTCAGAATTCCTTATGATTGATTCTATTCATGAATTTGCTATTATTTATTATTGTAGTAGGTGATAAGTGGTAGTAGCATGACTAATTTATCTTCTGTTTCCGGATGCACTTGATACAATAAAGAATAAGGATGGTATTTGATTTCTATTTAAAATTTGTTTTATTTGGAAATAATTTAAAATTTATAGAAAAGTTGCAGAAATAAATGCATTGCAAACAGCACTCATACCCTTTTCTAGGATCAAACTGTGGTTAACATTTTACCTCATTTGCTTTCTGATATGTATTTGTATCACCTATAGCATTTAGTTTTCTGAAATATTGGAGGATGAGACCCTTTTTTTCTAAGTATGTGGTTTCTAAGATTAGGGATTTTTTTTACATGAGTATGGTTACCAACTTTAGTACATTTAAAAGTGGATGCATCATAGATTTTTATTCCATTTTTGTCGATTGACCCAACGATAATATCATTTGTAGCCATTTTTGCCCTTCAGTACAAGATCCAGTCTAGGATCATATACCGCTTTTAGTTGTCATGTCTCTTTAGCCTCCTTTAATCTGAAACATTTCTACAGATCTTCTTTTTCTGGCATTGACATTTTTGAAAATTCACAAACAACCCTTCTTTTAAATAGAGCGTTCCTCATTTTGGGTTTATCTGATGATTACATTCTGTTGTATATATATATTCTCAGCTGGAATACTACGTAGAGGATATTGTGTCCTTCTAATGGTATCATGTCTGTAGGCACATGATGTTAATGTGAGCATCATTGAGTTACTAGTTTTGATCACATAAAGTGTTGCTTGATTTCTCCATTGTATAATTACTAGTTTTTCCCATCTTGCAACTAATAATTGGTTTGTGGGGATATACTTTCGGATTGTGAAACATCGTGCTCTTCATCAAAATTTCCCCCTAGATGAGTACAGTATCTGATTACCTTTCATTTTAAGTACTTTGCCAGAAAAAAAAAATCAATTGCATTTCTTTTTCTTACTAATGTAAATTGAAATATAAATTCCATTTACTACAGAAATATAGAAAGCATAATACTATTACTAATTTGAAAAATGAGTATTGGTACTTAGAGTTATTTTATGTATGAATTAAAAGTTCTTAGGAAAATGACTAATTTGGGTATTTATTTGGTCATATCTTCTCACTTGCCCAGTGTGTGAATTTTGGAATTAAACAATTGAGTCCTAGTGTGTTTTGTTTTAAAAAGAAAGAAAAGACCACTCTGCTTAGCATGTGAAAAGTAGTTTCTTCTGTGCTGTACCAATAGAAAAAAGTTAGTGTGAGGCTTTGTCATGCTTCTTAAGAGCGGCTTGATAATCATACCCTTAAGATTCTTAGAGAAAAAGACCATGAGACATTTGTTAAAGTAGGTGTTTTTCTATTTGTCTTTTCAATTTTGTTGTGTTGGATTAGACTGCTGCTATAGATGGACAGGTCATGCAAACAGAAGCCTCATTTTCCATGTTGTTTTTAATAGCTTGCTTTCTGTATTTCTTCATTTAAAAGAGCAGTTCTAAAATCTAACCTAATCCATTTAGTGCTACTCTACTTTGAAAGCACTGAAACATATGAAGAGGATTTCACTGTGTTCTTTCTAGTATCTGATATCACTGTTTACAAGCAGTCAGTGCACAGCACAACTCTGGTACATTAATCTGTTTACAGAGAATAGTTGCACCTGCCCCTCACCCATTTCTATTGTCTTAAGATATCTTTTTTTTTTTTTTTGGGTAATGCTCTGTCGCCCAGGCTGGAGTGCAGTGGTGTGTCCTCAGCTCACTGCAACCCCTGCCTCCTGGGTTCAAGCGATTGTCTCAGCCTCTGGAGTAGCTGGAACTATAAGCACGTGCCGCTATGCCTGGCTAATTTTTTATATTTTGGTAGAGGTGGGGTTTTATCACATTGTCCATGCTGGTCTCAAACTCCTGAGCTCAGGCAATCCACCTGCCTTGGCCTACCAAAGTGCTGGGATTACAGGCATGAGCCACCGTGCCCAGCCGTCTTAAGGTGTCTTTAGTAAGATGTCCTTTCACTATTAGAGGTTCACTGCCTCGTGTCTTCAGTCTTCCTCCTGTTAACTTTGGTTCCTCTCTTTACGTTCTTCAACATTTTCCATTTGTCTCATTTCTGAGATCTCTAGTAGAAAATTTAGGTAAGCTCTGCAAAGTGAAGTTGACACTGATAGAACTTTCTTGGACAAGGTCTGCTTTAGCCTTTGGTATGCTAACGAATTTGGGGAAAGCCACATTTTTTGCTGTTGTAGCATTCATCTCCTTGCTTCCCGGTATTTTAAATGAACGGCCTATGAATTTAACATAAAACCATAAATGTTAGGGCTGAAAGTGACGTTGGAGATACCCTTCCAATTTCCTTTTTCTCGATAAGGAAGCTGACTCCCAAGGTCAGATGACTTGGTGCTGGTTAGTAAGTAGCATAATTGATAATAAGATTCCCTGACTTTGAGAATAGTCGTCTTTTTGCCATCTTATTTTGCTCAACCAAATTCCAGGTACACTGCCTTGCAACTGGCTTATAGGAGGGTAAGCATTGTGACAGTGGCAGCTCCATCTGCCATCACAAAATCACAGTGAGTGCCACGTGTGATTATGGCATGTAAGAAGGCAGGCATGAAAGCATACAGTAGTCCTACTTATCCATGGTTTGCTTTCCAGTTTAAGTTACCTATGCTCAACCTCTGAAAATATTAAATGGAAAATTCCAGAACTAAGCGATTCATAAGTTTTAAACTGAACACAGTTCTAAGTAGTGTTTTGAAATCTTGCCCTATCACATGTGGAGTGTGCATCATCCCATTGTCCAGCATAAATCCCCACTCTATAGTTGACCCTCCACTTAGTCACCTGGTAGCTGCCTAGTTTATCAGATTGACTCTTGAGGTATTGCAGTGCTTGTGTCCAAGTAATCCTCCTTTTCTTTAATAATGACTCCAAAGCACAAGAGTACTGTGCCTAATTTATAAATTAAGCTTTATCAGCCAGGCATGGTGACTCATGCCTGTAATCCCAGCACTTTGGGAGACTGAGGCAGTTGGATCATGAGGTCAGGAGTTTGAGACCAGCCTGACCAACATAATGAAACCCTGCCTCTACCAAAAATACAGAAAATTAGCTGGGTGTGGTGGTGCACACCGGTACTTCCAGCTACTCGAGAGGCTGACGCTGGAGAATCACTGGAAACTGGGAGGTGGAGTTTGCAGTGAGCCAAGATCATGCCGTTGCACTCCAGCCCAGGCGACAGTGCGAGATTCCATCTCAAAAAACAGTAAAATAAATTAAGCTTTATCATAGGTATGTATGTATTGAAAAAAAACATAGTGTACATAGGGTTAGGTTCTATCTGTGATGTCAGGCATCCACTGGGGTTCTTGGAATGTATCCCCCAAGAATAGGGAAGGACTACTTTTATTTCTCTACTCTTCCTTCAAAGTCAGATTAACTCTTTACTATCCAGATCTTAAGAACAATGTGACTTAAGGCAAGTGACTTAATCTGGCATTGCCTTGTTTTTCTCATCTGAGAAATGATGATAATGCCACTTATTTCACTGGGTTGTTATAACAATTAAATAAGCTATGTTGATTAATATTTATTAAGTGCTTGGTATTTTTTTTAATTTTTCACTTGTTACGATGGAATTTCAAAGTGCTTAGTATTATATGTGTTTGTTCAATTTGTTAAAATAAGTAGAATGATACACAACTAAGTATTTTCTAAACATGTTTCTCCAGCCTGTAGTCTTAATTAAGCAGTTTATTGATAGCACGGACATAAATTCTCAGCTCTTTAGTGCACAACTGCTAACTGAGTGGTTATAGTTGTTCAACACGAGCTTTGAAAAGTGATGATTAGGATTGGACACTAGGCAAGAAGTAGAAAATGCTTCCACGTCCATAAAGTAATTATTGCACAAAATTCATGGATCAAAGTTAAGCAGTTTTTTGGCAGAAGAGTTCCAGCATTTTCCTCCTTCATGGCCTGTAACTTTTTTGTTTTCTTTTAGAGACAGGCTGTCACTCTATTGTCCAGGCTGGAATACAGTGGCACAGTCTTGGCTTACTGCAACCTCCACCTCCCAGGCTCCAGCGATTCTCTCACCCCAGCCTCCTCAGTAGCTGGGACTACAGACTCAATCACCACACCTGGCTAATTTTTGTATTTTTTGTAGAGATAAGGTTTTGCCATGTCACCCAGGCTAGTCTTGAACTCTTGGGCCCCAGCAACCTGCCTGTCTTGGCCTCCCAAAGCGCTGGAATTACAAGCTTCAGCCATTGTGCTGGGCCCTAATAACTCTTACTTTGTTAAACAAATATTTGTTGAATATCTTGCTGTACTCAAGATATTTTGGAGTAAAAACTCAAGGACTGGAATAGCTAATTTTTGGTTTTTGCATGTTAGTGGTAGCAGCTGAATTACAGGAAAGTTGTTAAGTGTTGGCCAAGGTAAAGAAAAGAGATAAATGAACCCCTGAGAAAGCTCAGGGATACCTCAGTATACCGCAGCCCCCTACATTATTTTATCATGGAGTGGTGCTGTAATTGATGTTCATAATCAGAAAATGTTAACCCCAGAAGGGCCCTTGAGGGTTATCTAATTTAGTTTTTTTGTTTTGCAGTAAAGTGACCCTGAAACATTGAGAACACATTAAATCATTTTCTATAGATTGTGTGTGAGAAGTAGCCAAGTGTGTATTGCCTTTTAGAAAGCTTTCTATGCAAGCTAGTTATAGAGATTGGGACCTAAAAAGTACTATTTCCTGCCTCTTCATTATTTAAAACACCTGTTTCCTAATGATACGTAATAAGTGAGCATTATCTCACATAGATCTCTCCTCAGAGATTAATTAAAGCCTATCATAATAAATATAATTGCAATTACAGCTAGTGCTCGACTTATGACCAGAATTGACTCCGTCGGACCAGTCGTAAAACGATTTGGTCGTAAGTTGAGTAGGCTATATGCACGCGGAGATGGTAGTGCTGCCGGAGGCTGGTCCGCACTCGTATGCCCAACATTTGCGCTGCCAGACGTGGAGCGGTCGTGGCTAGCGATTGTGCTCATAAAGTCAAATGGTCGTAAGTTGCATAGGTCGTAAGTCGATCAATACCTGTAAAATATTTAAGAAAAATACAATCGTGATTTAGCCCTATGACCTTGGGACTCTACTACCTGTTCTATAACATGGTAATAATTGTCCCTATATCATGATTAGTTTTTTAAAATTTTGGTAAAATACACAAAACAATGTATCATCTTAATCATTTATAAGTGTGCAGTTCAGTAGTGTTAAGTACATTCACACCATGTAACCATTATCACTGTCTACTTCTAGAAAGTTTTTATCTTTGCAAACTGGAATTTCATACCCATTAAACAATTTCCCATTCTCCCCTCCTCCAAGCCTCTGTCAGCTACCATTCTATTAATACCTTCTGTCTTTATGAATCTGACTACTTTAGGTACCTCATATAAGTGAAATACAGCGTGTGTGTTTGTGTCACACACTGCTGGCTTATTTCACTTAGCAAAATGTCTTCATTTCTTTTGGGTGTATATTTAGAAGTTAAATTGCTGGATCATATGCTAATTCTATTTTTAGGTTTTGAGGAACTGCCATACCGTTTTCTATAGCAGCTATACCATTTTACCTTCCTACTAGCAGTATACCAGCAGTGTAGAAGAGTTCTTGTTTCTCTACATCCTTTCCACTGCTGACTTTGTTTCTTCTTCTTTTTTTTTTTTTTTTTGCTTTTTCTCTTAATAGTAGCCATCCTACTGGATGTTACGTGGTATCTTTTTGTGCATTTCCCTAATGATTAGTGAGTTGAACATCTTTTCATGAGGTTATTGACCATTTATCTTCTATCGTGACTTAGTTTTGATATAACTAGTTTTGATATAATGACTAAATTTTCAAATACAATCACATATGTGAAAGTCCTGAGAATGATATGTAATATAAGTGAAATTAATGATTATGGTTGTGTTAACATTTTTTTTCTGAAATTAATCGAAACTCCACCGAACAGTTAAGAAAAGGCAGAATCTGAGTTCTGTAGAGGAAGTTATTTTTACACTTGGAATTCATTTTGCTCAGGACTTCAGACAATTTTGGAATACATGTGTATGTGACTAGCGTAAGGTCATAGCAAATAATTGCCCAGTGTTAAGGCCTTAAAAATAGTCTGTTTAACCAGTCCCTGTTGAGGTATTTGTTAATCCTGGGTTGTTAACCTAAAAATATAAGAGTAAAGTCAACTGAGAAATTAACTGAGAAATTTGCTAGTGTGAATAAAATATAAATACTTAAAATCAGTAATAATCGTGACTCATTAAGATGTACTTCATAAGAGCAGTCAAAATAGAGAATATGGCAAGAAATACGTAAGACTTATGAGAATCATGATACTTTACTGAAGAATATAAAAGATTGGAATGATGAAGTGGACAAACCACGTGCCTGAATGAAAAGACTTGATAGTGGTTAAATACTGAGTTGACAAAGGGTGATTTTTCTCAAATTAATACATTTAGTGTAATTCCAGTTAATGTTTTAGCAAAAATTACTAATCTCTGAAGTTTATTTGGAATGTGGGTGATGAGTAAAGATAATACCAAAAAATCCCAAATTTTTCATCAGCTATATAGAATAATACTTAGTATAAATTATAGTAATAAGCCTAGTGTTTATTCAGGAATAAACAGAGTAATGGAAAAGAATTAAGGACCCAGATACATAACTGTCTGTCTATGGTGTTTGACGAATCACTTATTATTATTTATTTATTTGGAGATGGAGTCTCATTCTGTTGCCCAGGCTAGAGTGCAGTGGCACAATCTTGGCTCAGTGCAATCTCTACCTCTTCAAGTGATTCTCCTGCCACAGCCTCCCAAGTAGCTGGGATTACTGGTGCAGCCCACCATGCCTGGCTAATTTTTTTGTATTTTTAGTAGAGACGGGGTTTTAGCATATTGGCTAGGCTAGTCTTGAACTCCTGACCTCAAGTGATTCACCCGCCTTGGCCCCGAAAAGTAGTGGGATTACAGGTGTGAGCCATCACACCTGGCCTGACATACCATTTTTAATTAGTTGGGAAAAGACAGATTTTTTTTGTTGTTGTTGTTTGTTTGAGAGGGAGTCTCAACTCTTCCATCCAGACTAGAGTGCCACTGGCACATTCTTGGCTCACTGCTACCTGTGCTTCCTGGGTTCAAGCACTTCTCTTGCCTCAGCCTCCCAAGTAGCTGGGATTACAGGCTCTCGCCATCACGCCTGGCAGATTTTTGTATTTTAGTAGAGACAAGGTTTCACCATGTTGGCCAGGCTGGTCTTGAACTCCTGACCCCAGGTGATCTGCCCACCTTGGCCTCTCAAAGTGCTGGGATTACAGGCGTGATCTGCCGAGACTGGCCAAACAAAGATTCTTTAATTAGTGTTGGGATGATTGTTAGTTATCTGTTTGGAAAAAGAGACTTTACTATAGTACTGTATATAGTCATATTCCAGTTGGATACATGTTTTAAATTTGAAAAAGTCACATAGTATTAGAAGAATACTATCGAAGATTAGAAACCAAATCTTCTAATGACATTGAGATTAGAAACAAAAAGAGAACAAAATCGATTGCATAAAATGGAGAACTTGTGTGTGACAAAACATTTTATAAGCCTTATTGAAAGACAGACTTGGAAACGCTATTTAGCAGTGAATTTTAATAGTTATTATCAGAATAATTTAAATGCTGAAAGTTTTATTTCTGATTTTCATCTACTTTGTGTATGAAAATGTACATCTAGGCAAACAAATTTATAAATTTTCTCTTATATTTGTAATATAAAAATTGTTTTTAGCTTAAGGAAATATGTAAAAAATTAGTTTCAAAAATATGTTTTTTTAAATGGGAGAATATATCGAGCCAGAACAAAATAATGCATCTCTTCAAGAATTACGGCCATAGGAACATATTCTTAAAGTAGATTGTTACCAGCAGTAAAAAACTATTTACCAAAATGGGTACAATTGTAATGTTGATACTGGAAGTTTGTGCAGTGTCATTATAGATATTGATTAGTCTAACTTCAAATATTGTATTTTGTTCAGTCAGGTCAGTTCAGTGAAGATATGATACCCACAGTGGGCTTCAACATGAGGAAGGTAACTAAAGGTAACGTCACAATAAAGGTACGTTATTTTATTGCCACATGAAATTAAATTGTTAGTGTAGACACCTAGGACTTTTTCTGTTTATTTCTCGGTATTTACTGAAAATTTGCAGTTCTTCAATAATGAATGTGCATGTTTTGAGACAAGAGTTTCGCTCTATCACCCAGGCTGGAGCGCAGTCGTACAATTGCCACTCACTGCAACCTCTGCCTCCTGGGTTCAAGTGATTCTCCTGCCTCAGCTTCCCAAATAGCTAAGATTATAGGCTTGTGCCACCATACTCAGCTAATTTTTTGTATTTTTAGTAGAGACAGGGTTTCACCATGTCTGTTAGGCTGGGCTCAACTCCTGACCTCAAATGGTCCACCTGCCACCGCCTCCCCAAGTGCTGGGATTACAGGCTTGACCCACTACGCTTGACCAAGAATAGATTTTTAATCTATTTGTTTCTCAAAAATTAAACATTTTTAATTCATTTCTCCAATAATTAAAAAACGTATAAGAGTTATACTCATAAAGAACTTAGCCCACTTATGTGTTGGCAGAAGTAATATTTGAAATTTAGATGCTCCTAGGGAAAAAAGATCCCATCTTTAAGAGTATTTGGAATTGGAATGTGGTATTACATTATTTCATGAATAATATTTTATATTGAAAGTTATACTGTATTTAAAATTTTGCTAGTTAAGTGTTATATTTGTGGTAGCAAATTCTGTAGCCTAATTTTC
Organism: Cebus imitator; assembly: GCF_001604975.1. NCBI lineage: Eukaryota > Metazoa > Chordata > Mammalia > Primates > Cebidae > Cebus > Cebus imitator. The sequence continues at coordinate 377,169 of NW_016107789.1, read as the reverse complement.
CCTTTTTGCTTTTTATTTTTTGAGATGGAGTTTTGCTCTTGTTGCCCAGGCTGGAGTGCAATGGCCCAATCTCAGCTCACTGCAACTTCTGCCTCCCGGGTCTAGCAATTCACCTGCCTCAGCCTCCCAAGTAGCTGGGATTATAGTCATGTGCCATCATGACTGGCTAATTTTGTATTTCTAGTTTAATTTGTTGGCTGGTCTTGAACTCCTGACCTTGTGATCCGCCCGTCTCAGCCTCCCAAAGTGCTGGGATTGTAAGTGTGAGTCACTGCACCCGGCCATTTTCCCTTTCTTTACTATTAAGCCCTGAAATTGAAACTATAAAATAGGAAAAAGTTAACTAGCTGTTTAACACAATTTTCTTTTTAAAATGAATTCGACAAGTTTAAATCATGGACTGTTTTCTTTCTTTCTTTTTTAAATAGACAGGGTCTTGCTGTGTCATCCCTGTTGGAGTATAGTGCCAAAATTATAGCTCATTGCCCCTGGGACTACAGGTGCATGCCATTGTACCTAGCTAATTAAAAAAATTTTTTTTTAGAGGTAGCGCCTCACTGTGTTACTCAGACTGGTCTTGAACTCCTGCCTTTAGCAATCCTTCCTTATCAGCCTTCCAAGTAGCTGGAATTACAGTCATGAACCACCACATCCATCTAAATCATGGACTGTTGAACTGCTTATTAGGGGCAGGGTTTTAGCTTTTTGCTTTGCTTTGGTTTGGTTTGTTTCAGTAGTTCATGGAAGTTTATTTTCATGGCCTGAGCCTTAATGTTCATTTTGCCCAATTATTGTGGTTCACAGAAGCTGTTCACTAAGATCTCCGTGGCTCGTCTAATGAAGTTCCAGATTTAGTTATGTGCATGTTTCTTTATGCTTGTTACCAGTTCAGTAGTTAAACTGTGGAAGCCTCTTAAAGATAAATACCATGACTTGAGACTTTGATGTAGCGTCTAGCGTGATGCCCTGTGGAGTAGACAATAATCAAATGATTATGGATGGTGGCTTTCATATGGATAAAATACTTTTATTTTATTTTTTTGAGACAGAGTTTCACTTTTGTTGCCTAGGCTAAATGGCGAGATCTCGGCTCACTGCAACCTCCGACTCCTGGATTCAAGTGATTCTCCTGTTTCAGCCTCCTGAGTAGCTGGGATTACAAGTGGCCGCCACTATGCCTGGCTAATGTTTTGTATTTTCAGTAGACATGGGATTTCACCATGTTGGCCAGGCTGGTCTCGAACTCCTGACCCCAAGTGATCCACCCGCCTCGGTCTCCCAAAGTGCTGGGATTACAGGCGTGAGCCACCACACCTGGCCAAAATAATTTTATGCAAGAAAAACATCTATGTGGAAATGTTGGTTACTTATTTACAGGATAATTTTAAACGTTAGGCATTAATGTAGAACAAATTAGACAATTAGGCTTTAATAGATTCTGAATTGTTGTTTTCTGTCTTGGCATTCAAATCTGGATGCATGGTTCTGAGCTTTTAAAAGTGTTATCATAAGCACATATTTTCAATATTAGAAGTGTATTAGTTAATAGGCAAACTTTTGGACATACACCAAATCTTTGCTCAAGCAAAATTTTAGATGTATTATAAATGTATTAAATATGGACTTCAAGTTTAGAAGTGGCCCCAAGAATTTCCAGATTAAGAGCTGTTTGAGGTCAAGTTTTTCAGGAGCACTTTGTCTCTAACGTTGTAGAAATAAGTATATCTTTCTGGTCTTTCTCTTTTTCTGCTACTTCCTCTTTGAATCATTTATTTGAAATATATTTATTAAGAATTACCTTGTCTTGATTTAAAGATCTGGGACATAGGAGGACAACCCCGATTTCGAAGCATGTGGGAGCGGTATTGCAGAGGAGTCAATGCTATTGTGTAAGCGGTTTTTTTGTTTGTTTTTAAATCAATTTAGGTGCCAAACAAGAAAGTTCATTTTAATATTTCCAGAGGCTCAATTTTTATATCAGGCAATACAGATCTTTCTTAGCTAATATCCCAGTGTAATCCTGTTAACATGGGATTTAAAAAATAGTTATCATAGAATGAGAGCTTTATTTATGTTTTTTGATCATGTAGCTAAGAGCTAAGGAGTATACATGTTTTACTATCATGTATTAGTCTTTAAAAACAGTCTAGTTAAAAAGTGTTAAAGGGTGCTGAACCTTTCTTTAGGACGTAATTTATTTTGGTTAACAATTTCAATAATGTAAATTTTATGAAAATTAAAAATCAGTAATACTAGTTGTCTTATCAAAGCATATGGAGAAGGTATATTGAGATCACTTCATTTTTTTAAGTTACATGATAGATGCTGCAGATCGTGAAAAGATAGAAGCTTCCCGAAATGAGCTACATAATCTTCTAGATAAACCACAGTTACAAGGAATTCCAGTAAGTATGGAATACTTGTTATTTTACATTGTAATTATATAATGATATTAATTATGATAATTAAACAATGATACTATGTTTGAAATCAGTACAATGTTTTTCTTTAAAAAATCTGGCAGACTTGTTTACATGTATGTGCCATACACTGGGCATTGTGCTAAATATGAATCTTGTAACCAGATATCTACCAAACTACTATGCAGCAGTCGCAGTGGTTAGGCCTGGAGATACAGTGATGAACAGAAATCACTAGAAATGTACTCTGTGCTGTCATGGACCTTATCGTTTAGTGGGAATGGTAGATACTCTGAAAACATTTGAATAATGCAGCTCTAAGTGCTAGGAAGAAAGGTGCAAGGGGCTATGAATTTCCAAAATTTGAAACACTTCTGGTCCCAGGCATTTTGGATAAGGGATACTAACCATGTATTAAGAATAGCAGAATGCATAGCATAGACTCAGAATATCTTAAATAGAAGTGGCAGCCACAGACTGAATTAAGGGCACCTACCTTGTAGGAATTAAGCGAATACCAATATAAGCAAGGAAATGAATGAGATAGGCCACCAGTTACACAAATATGCCTTAATATTATGGAATGTGTTAACATCTTAATTTTATGTCTTCACATGTCAAGATGATAAACTTCTATGATTTTTTTTTTTTTACATAAAAGTGTGCTCTTATTGTTTCTTTTTAAAGGTGCTAGTGCTTGGAAACAAGAGAGATCTTCCTAATGCCTTGGATGAGAAACAGCTAATTGAAAAAATGTATGTCTTGAGTATGCTATTTTAATAACTTCATTCTAAATTACCTTATTTTGCCCACTTGATATGTTATTCCTAGTGATCATAGCCATTGTTTTTTAATGTAGATAAACCTGGCCTATCAGAGAAACGAATCCTAACATTTTAGGATTGCTAAAATTATTTCTTTAGTATGGTAATAAAACTAATGAGTAAAATTGAATGAAGTAATAAGGATGACAGCTGTTCTAAGCACAAACTTACCCTCTTAATTCTTCTCATAGGAATCTGTCTGCTATTCAGGATAGAGAAATTTGCTGCTATTCAATTTCTTGCAAAGAAAAGGATAATATAGGTAAGAAACGACTGGTAATTTTGGAAGAAATGGGTATCATTGGAAGGAATGTCTATTTTTTTACAGCTTATTATCTCAGTTTCTCATTAAGTGACTTTCTTTACAGAGTACTGTTGCTTTTGCCTGAGAAAAAAGAATAGATATTATACCTTTTGACAACAAATATAGTGAATCTTGACTTAACATCATTGATAGCTTCTTGGAAATTGCAGAGAGAGAGACAGTGAGAGAGAGAGTGTGTGTGTATTTTTAATTTATTTTTGAGACGGAGTTACTCCTTCACCTAGGCTGGAGTGCAGTGCTGATTTCCTCTGCCTCCTGGATTAAAGCAATTCTCATACCTAAACCTCCTCCGTAGCTGGGACTACAAATAAACACCACCATGCCTGGCTAATTTTTGTATTTTCAGTAGAGACGGGGTTTCACCACATTGCTCAGGCTCGTCTTGAACTCCTGACCTCAGGTGATCCGTCCGCCTTGGCCTCCCAAAGCGTTGGGATTACATCTGTGAGCCCAGCCTATATGTTATTAAACTCTTGAGTGCAAAAAAATTTTTTAAAAGAGGAAATCGCACTTTTAATTGAAATGACATTCAGCAGGCCCTCATTTCCTTCAGTGTTGTGTTGTTACAACGTTCATGAGAAAAAAAATAGTTTTATTATACACCATTTCACTTAAAGTGGCAGTTTCCAATAACCTATCAATGATGTTAAGTGTGGACTTAATGTATAACATCCTGAATCTTCTTTTTGCCCTTTAAAAATGAAAATGCAATAAAGTCATGAGGCTAAGATTATATTATACCAATTTATCGTATTAATTTTTGTAGAGCTAGTATCCAGCTGTGCTTTATAGCAATATGGCATTTTTGAAATAAGACTTTATAAAAATTAGTCTACAGGCACTACAACAATTTTTCAGTTATTGAACCAGTATATTACTGTAGTATATTAGCACTCTGTTGGAATTATGAGCCCAAAATACCCCCATCTACTCAATGCCCATATTAATTTCTTAGAGCTGCCATAACAAAGTACTACAAACGAGGTGGCTTAGGACAGCAGAAACTTAAGCCACTTAAAATTCTGGAGACTAGAAGTCCAGATCAAGTTGTCCGCAGTGTTGTGTTCTCTGGAGGCTGAAGAAGATCCCTCCTTGCCTCTCTCTAGCTTGTGGTGCTTGCCAGTCATCTTTGGCATTCCTTCACTTATAGATGTACCACTCCAGTCTCTGCCTCACATTCAAGCTTCTCCCCTGTGGTTGTCTCTGTGTGAGTGTATTATCTTTTCCTAAGGACACGAGCCACAGGATTAGGGCCTACCCTAATCCAGTATGACCTTATCTTAACTATTGCAGAGACTGTATTTCCAATAAAAGTCACATTCTGAGGTTCTGGATGGACATGACTTTTTAGGGTATACTAAATAATCTATCTAGTACAGTATCCTTACAGAATAAGTATGTATGGCTCAACTTTGTTTTCTTTTCTTTTCTTTTTTTTTTTTTTTTGAGACAGAGTTTCGCTCTTGTTACCCAGGCTGGAGTGCAATGGCACGATCTCGGCTCACCGCAACCTCCGCCTCCTGGGTTCAGGCAGTTCTCCTGCCTCAGCCTCCTGAGTAGCTGGGATTACAGGCACGCCCATGCCCAGCTAATTTTTTGTAGTTTTAGTACAGACGGGGTTTCACCATGTTGACCAGGATGGTCTCGATCTCTTGACCTTGTGATCCACCCGCCTCGGCCTCCCAAAGTGCTGGGATTATAGGCGTGAGCCACTGCGCCCGGCCTCAACTTCGTTTTCTTAACTAATTTGGTGGGAGATTATTTGATAAGTGAATGTATTGGAATAAAATATAATAGTACCAAAATACTATATTTACAAAGGTTACTCTGATTTTTTTTCTTTAGGTTTTGTATTATTTCCAGCCTATCCTCCTATAACTTGCCTTCCACCCCACCTGAAAACATGGCTTTATTTATTTTTATTTTCTTGAGATGGAGTCTCACTCCCCTGGCTGGATTGCAGTGGGAAGATCTCAGCTCACAGTAACCTCCATTTCCTGAGTTCAAGTGATTCTTGTGCCTCAGCGTCCTGAGTAGCTGGGATTGCAGGCACCCACTACCACACCAAGCTAATTTTTGTATTTTTAGTAGAGACAGGGTTTCACCATGTTGGCCAGGCTGGTCTTGAACTCCTGACCTCAGGTGATTTGCCTGCCTTGGCCTCCCAAAGTGTTTGGATTACAGACATGAGCTACTGTGCCCAGCCATAAACATGCTTTAATGAGCCCAAACAGTTGTTCTGACTGTTTCTGGGCTTCATTTAAAGGCACCGGGGGTGGTCTCAGCCCTAGTAACAGCTGATAGACACAAATTTTCCTTTATAAAGGGATAGAATAATTGACTTGTTACATTGAAGCATAATTCACTTGTTTATTTGAGAACAGACACGTCAAGCATTTGTGGTTACTTAGACTTGATTTAAAAGTTTTTTATCTATGTGCCAGGGGAAACCTTAAAATTTAAAATATGCTTCATGAAAGCATTTATTTCTATTCTACATCAGTGGTTCTCAATGGGGAGCTTTTCCCCCCAGGAGACATTTGACAATGTCTGGAGGCATTTTTGGTTATCATAACTAGGAGGGTGATGCTGGCATCTAGTGGGTAGATACCAGAGATGTAGCTAAACATACTATAGCCTCCACAGCAAAGAATTACCCAGCATAATGTCAGTAGTGGCAATGTTAAGTGACCCTGTTCTACACGAACCATAATTTTTAGTACATTGTGCTATTTTGGCAATCCATTACTCCCTATAATTTTTGTTTTACCATTGTTACAAACTAGTTGGATACTTTCCTGGGGGGAAAAAAGTCTCTTGGGCTCATTTATAGAGTGCAGTAGAGCTGTGAGGACTTCTTTCACTATTTGAGGCTGATCTTTATAGTTTGCTAAATAGCTCAGTAGTAATTTTTGAACCCCTGGCTCACTTAAAATGTTAGTAAGCCTAAGGAAACTAATCCAGTCTAATAAGATTCAAAATAAGTATTTTGTAAATCAGAATGCCTTTCTTCATCTGAGTACTTTATTCCTATTGTCTTTTTGTCTATTGGTAAAGATCCATTTGTCTTTAGGATATGACCTGTCAATATCCACAGAGGCTTTGTGTAATTTTTTAGTGAATTTCTTAAATATTTAAACTTGGTCATTTCACTTCAGATTTTCACTTTCACTTTCAGACCTTTCTCCCATTCAGTTCAAATGAGTGTGGCTTTGCTCTTATTGTGCACTGTTGTCCCTGTCTTAAGGTGTAGAGGTGGTTCTTTAGTAGCTGGGTCAAATAATTGTTTTTTTGCAATGGTGAACAGCTCACATTTGTTCATAGCTCAGCCCTTTGTTGTTTCATTAATGCATGCTAGCTGGGAAACTGGTAGTGAATTTACCCTCATCTTTCAGGCTTGGAGAATAGAGTGGCGCTTCTAATAGACTCTCATGTACCCTTTTGGATAAGTGAGGACAAGAATTATCCAGCCCCAGATGTCAAAAGGGCAAGGTGTGAACCCTGACCTAGCATTGGCAGTGACAGCCTCCTCTCCCTTCGCTCACTTTAGTCACATTCTGTCACTCAGAATCCATCCTGAGCTCCACAGTGTTTCATTCCTTTTGAAATTCTTTTGCTTTTGCTGTTTTTACCTGGAATTTTGTGGGGTGGTTCCCCAGCCCCAGTTAATTACTGTCTTATGCTTAAAAGCTCCTTGAGGGCAGACAGGGTTTCCCCCATTTTCTTTTTTGCCTTCCTGGCAATTTGCACACACCACCTGACTGATTGTATGGGCAATGCATAAAACATGGCACCAGCTGTCCTGTACACAACTTAATATTTAAATCAGAAAACTCTTCAGTCTCTCAAATTCCTCATAATATCCTCTTTAAGTTCAGGTAATAGAGTATGGTAGTATAGATGCAGAAAAGCAGAAGAGGGCAGGCACAGTATGTGCCTTGAATTAGCTGCCTTTTAAATATTGTCTCTGTTTGATGTTTAGTTTTTTAACTTTAATGTCTTCACTTTCCGCCTCTATCTTTAGATATCACACTTCAGTGGCTTATTCAGCATTCAAAATCTAGAAGAAGCTGAAGCATCTCCTGAAGTCTTCCAGTCCTTCTTGGCTATAATCCTAGAATTATTGTCCGTTCCTCTGAAGTAATTCCCAGAATACGGTCCTTCCTAAACCCAAGAAATTGCCTTTTTCAGAGTTTATTTCTCATGTGCACTGCTGAAGATGAGTATCCCTAATCCTTCATAAAGAATCAGCTAGAGTTGTCATGATAAAGTCAGCACACACAAAAAGGCTTCTTACACATACCTGTCTTAAACCATGTGTAGAGCTTTTTTTTAAAAAAACAAAGACCCACACACTTTGACCATCTCAAATCAAGAAAATGGCACATTTCTGTTCTGGTCTTTCTGGGCCAGATTTTTATATTGGTTTTCAGTAAATGTTTATCTATAATATTTCATTATAGAGTCCAGTAGCTTAATACAGACACTGACTTGATACAGCATGAAGTTTCTAGTGCCACACACAGTATTTAGAAAACCTTTAAGTCTGAATGACTCATGTGGGATATATGTAAACGTAATGTTTATTTTGTCTCACAAATGCATGTGAAATGTATAACTACATCTTAGAAATCCAAAATGGTCTGCAGAGGGTGAGCAGAGGCACCAGATCAATGTTGGTTCTTTATACTGGTGAGATTCTACCTGATTAATATTAAACATATTCTGCTTTCTGAAAACACTTTTCATCAGATGGCAGTTGGCATATGGGAGGAACTAAAAGCACGCTGTTTTGTATCTGTCCAGATCATTATTTCTCTCTTTTGTTTTTTCTTTCTGGTTCAGCATACTTTTTTATGGGGTTCGGAATTGAAGATTTTCTCAAAAGCTTTCATGAATTTAGAGCATTCCACCCAATATAATAAAACCTGTTAAGAATGTCAGACTTTGTTGAAACATTTGTTTGTTATATCCCAGTCATTAAATCAGCGCTGCTGCATGACACTCTAACTCCTGACTTTTTATATCCAGTCATAAAGTTGACTTTCAGCACAAAAGATACTTATAAACAAATAAAAAATTTTATTTTTCTCTTATTGATGTAAAGTTTGGCACTCTTTTGACTGGTGCCATTAGACATCTTGCTTATTGTGACAACTCTAGACCTGCCTGCTTTGTCTAATGTAATCATGCTTAACGTCTACAGGTTGTTTAATAATCAGTCACACAGAGAACTGAGGAACTGATGCTGTTTGTTTGCTTCTATGATACAGAGATGTCTAAAAACTTCAAATGAACATGTTTTGTAGTTTAGTGACTTCCGTATACATAAAGGGACATATTAATACTGGTTCATTTGTAAATTATTATTCATATAGACCAGTGTAGTAGATAAAACTCTATGGTACACCTGCTTATATGTTGCCTCACACTGTGTGTGATTTTGTTTCTTTTGTTAAGCAGCACTTATGTAGACTGTATTTCCAGATGTGTTGAGCACTCAGAGTGTAGTCAACAGTAAGTTCTTTTAATGAATACCAGTTTTAATTTATAGACTGCCATGGCCTTAAAAATATTCTGTACAATATACTGCACTGTGTTGCACAGACACTACTTGCTTTTCTCCATTCATATTTTTATGAGTAGAATCTGGACTTTTAAAGTTCTCTTCTTATTCTTTGAAGCACGTTGCATACTTCCCTGATGGGATAGATGGTTCTGTAAATGAAAGGATATTTAAACTTGTTACTGTTGTTTAACACCATTAATTGGCAGCATGAACCATTACAAAGAATGTGGCAACTTGCTTGTGCCTAAAAGGAGGAATTGGGACTAGAATGTGTGACTCTGTGGGGACTGCATAGGTTTGTTAATTGACCTATAGCTAAACCTTAATGTGTTTGTGTGTCTATACATTGCTTTCAGCATTTCAAGACATCCAGACGCCATTACCAACATTTTCCTGTGCATTAACCTCTGCATGTGAAAACTTTTAACAGTTACTGAGCTATGTAAATATGTGAATTTTTTAATTTAGGTGGATGCATTTTTGTCTGTTTACTGCCCTTCTCAGCTTTATTCAATAAACTTGCATTTTGAGGGTTGTATTGGCAATTTTAACTTAAAATGTGCATCATGATGGAAGGTGCAGACTTTTTTGGAAGGGGATAGAAAGTAAGTTTCCAAGAGGAAGGTCTATAGACCATGTGTCAGAAATGAGCTCAGCTCTCAAAGAATTGGGTCTGCAGGCTACTTAAAGGAGAAATAAACTTTTAAAATATCCACAGAATTGATACTGTGATTTTTTTTTGGGGGGGTGGGTAGGGGAAATGCTACTACTTGTCAGCTGTCACAATACACTAAATTTAGGTTCAAGTGGCAAGCGCTAGTAAAACATTTTATGATCCAGTTTCAAGACCCTGCTAAGCAAATGAAGTTCCAAGACATGCCTATTTACTGACTTTGGTTCATAATGAAAATATTCTAAGTAACAAACATGCTGGTTTTCCCACAAAGGCACATTTTTAGCAAAAAGCTAAAAATGGCCCATTTCGCTAGTGTGATATCGTCTGCCCATAAAATAAGCCAGTACTTACTAAAGCTGTTGGAGAAATAATTTTGTATATTTTTATTTATTTAGAAAAGTTCAGTTAGCATTTTCTCCATATCCATACCATAATTCTGTATAGCCAACTGTTATTGGATAATTGGATGTATACTTTAGCATTTCTTTCCCTAGAACTTCATGTTTATATATATTTTTTTTACAGAATTAGTGGATCCATGTAGTCAAGCAATAAGTTTCATTCACTTCTCACCATTCTCCTACCAAAGGAGGAATGCCCGATAGTTGGGGATGAGGATGGGGGAGCACTGAGGATATACATTTAACTTATTTCTAAATGTATACCTGCTTTAAAAAATGGAGACTTTTAAAGTTGGTCTCTCTGGCAGTTGCTGTGTCCCGTGCTGCACATGGGTTCAGAGACCCATAAGAGGGAACGGTGGGGGATAAAGAAAAACACAGACACAAAAAAAGCTGGGACAGGTGGTCTGGGAGGTGAAGATGTCAGTCTCTCTGGCCCCAACCTGTCTCAGTGTACTTTATTTGTTCACAAAGCACATAGTAGAGGGAGGGTGCAGTTACTTAGAACAGCCTGTGATGACTATTCTCATACTTCAGTTAACATACTTCAGCTAACAACTATCTTGCAGCAAGTTCAGCGAAAGCTGGTTATCTCTCTAGGCCTGTCTGCTCTACCTCAAGACATACACATCCTTCTATTATGGTTTCACTTCTCTGGAGTTCACCCAAAGTTCACAGCAGCCTTGCTGCTGATCCCCCCAGAGGAGGTGGGCTACTTTGGCTCTCTACAGGTCTCTCTGATTCTGTGAAGTAAATTGGGTATTTGAGGAACTAATTGCTTTGTTTCTTCTCTCCATGTAGGATTGAGTTATACCAATATCCCATTGATGTGGTAATTCCAGCTGCTCCAAGGGTCTGGGGTTGGGTTCAGAACTTGAATGGAAGCTTAAATATAATGTAGCAGTCATTATGCTATAACACTGAGTTGGCTAAATGCTTTACTTTAAGAATGTGCCACAGTGGGGAAAGCACAATGTTTGATGTTTAAAATGTTTTCATTATACAAACTTTCAAGGTCATACCCTCAACTATGTGCATAGCAGTGAAGAAAAGGAAGACAGTGAAGCCATACAGACTTCCCTTAAGTTTGCTGCTCTGCAAGTATGCAGCCTGCTGCAGGTGTTTCCTGTTGGTTAGTAAATATCCTCCACACATTTGCTGTTTAAAATTCAGCTGTTAATAAAAATGTATACTTTTGTCATTGCTGCCTCTTGGATGTTCTTAGGGAAACTAGAGCTGGTCATTGTCATGCTAGATGGACTGCAATGGGAGTTTTAAAAAATCTAAGGCACAGCAGTAGTCATGCATTATTCCATTCTATTAACCAGCCCTCTCTTCAGTAAGATAATTCTATCTTGAAATCCCAAGACATCTGGCACTTAGGTAATGCAGATTTCCCAACAGGTATCAGGACGGGGGAAAAGATACCTTAGCCTCATTTTACTGGGGCTTACAGTAGGGATGTAGGAAAGGAAGGGATGTAGGAAAAGAGTTGTTACCTTAAGATGGTATTATAGCTTAATTCTGTGAAGAGTACTGGGTTGGCATTTGGGAGAATGGGTTCTTCCCTTTGCCTTTAACTGATTGTGGACTGGTGAGTTGCAGAACCCCCTAGTGGCTCCTTAAGTTTTCCCATCTCTAAAATGAAGAGGAGAGGATTTCTAACCATAACTTCTGCCACTGACAGGCTAATTCTAGCAGCCTAGAGATTTGATTTGTGGTTAAAAAGAGAAGAGAAATAAAACTGCCTATTTGCCCTAGTGAAATATGTTAATATTACATGTTTCTTCAATGAAAGGTAATCCAAACATACAGAAATTATTTGTGTTTTAACTTTAAATTTTAGCACAAGGGCTGGAGATTGCAGACATTTTACGGAATGATACAGTAATTTATTTTGTTTGAAGGAAATTCTATAAACATACAGGCTTGTATTTTGAAAGGCATTTACAAATGTTAGAGCATTTTCCCCAGACTGCAGAAAATATTTGGTATGCACTCTGGAAAAGTATATACCTACTACTAATTTGAGGGTAAGTGGTTTAGAGCTAAGGTTTAACCCCTTATGACTGCTGTTTTGCCAGGTTTTGCTAGAAGTTATCTAGAGTTTTGGAGAAACCTGGAATGGTTAGAAAATACACTTTTAAAGGGGCTGGAGGACCAACAAAACCATTGTGTCCCTTTTTGGACATGGGAAGTAAAACATTAATCACTTGCTAATTATAGTGTCTCCCCTAACCAATTCTTTTTTTTATTATTTTTATTTTTAATTTTATTTCCCCTAACCAATTCTTATATCATCTACAACTTTGGCCTACCCTCAGTGTTATACAATGTGTATCACACAATGTGCTATCTTGTGTCTGTGGCTTTAGAGAATACATCATTTCTATCTACTGCTACTCAATACATGAATTAGATAACTCTTTCATATGTATGTTTTATTCTGTAAGACTCAAATTGCTGTTTTTTTTTTGTTGTTGTTTGTCATACTATTAGCTAATTTATGAAAGCACTAGCGCTCTCATGATTCAAAGAAGGGTTAAGGATTTATAGAATTCCTGCATTCTCTGGAAGCATCAATATCCTAAAGGCTAGAGCATGGTACGGGCATATACATGATGAATATTTTTGATGGATAGTTGATACATTTGTTTCAATTTGTTTCAGTGGTTTAGTATTAGAGCTGCTAGAAAGGGAATCTCACTAACTATCTTTTTTTCTTCTTTTTTTTTTTTTTTTTTTTTTTAATAATGGAATCTCATTCTCACAAGGCTGGAGTGCAGTGGCGCCATCTTGATCTCGGCCTACTGCAACCTTCGCCTCCCGGGTTCAAGCGATTCTCCTACCTCAGGTTCCCTAGTAGCTAGGACTACAGGTACCCGCCACCATGCCCAGCTAGTTTTTGTATTTTTGGTAGAGACGGGGTTTCACAACATTTGGTAGAGACCAGCCAGGCTGGTCTTGAACTCCTGACCTCAAGTGATCCCAAAGGTTAGGATTATAGGTGTGAGTCACCACTTCCAGCCTCACTATCTTTTTTTTCTAAGTTCAATATTTTCTTGAATAAGTTAATTTTTAGGTGCTAAGTCATATCTTTCAAAAATTAAAAATACATAAAAAACATTGTCTTCATCTCACCCATGTCTGAATAACCACCCATCCTTATGCTTTGCCTTTCCAGGTAACTCTTGTGTCAGTTTCTGACTTAACAAATTTCTAATATTTTCTTTACACAAAAATTTAAAAAACAAACAAACATACATACATTTCTTTAAAAATCACTTTTTTACCGAAGACATAGCATACTGATTTGAACATGGCCTTTTTTTCTACTTACTGTGTTCTGGTGATCTTTCCATATCATCCTTCTTTTACAGCACCATGGTTCCAACTTCATTGTTCTGTGTGTGTGGTTTTCATTGTGCCACTATCTCATAGTATATTTAACTGGTCTCTGTTAATACATATTTGAATAGTTTATAAACTTTTGCTTTTTTTTCTTTTTTTTTTTTTGAGACAGAGTTTCGCTCTGTCCCCCAGGCTGGAGCGGAGGGGTGGGATCTCAGCTACTGCAACCTCCACCTCCCGGGTTCAAGCAATTCTCCTAAGTAGCTGGGATTACAGGCCTGTGCCCCCATGCCTGGCTAATTTTTGTATTTTTAGTAGAGACGGAGTTTCACCATGTTGGTCAGGGTGGTATTGAACTCCTGACCTTGTGATTCGCCCACCTCATCCTCCCAAAGTGCTGGGAATACAGATGTGAGCCCCCATGCCCCAGCATTTTGCTCTCATTTTTATTTATGTATTTATTTATTTACAGATGGAGTTTCACTTTATTGCCCAGTCTAGAGGGTAGTGGTGTGATCCTAGCCCCTTGCAGCATCAACCTCCTGGGCTCAAGTGATCCTCCTGCCTCAGCCTCCTTGAGTAGCTGGGACTACAGAAATATAACACTGTGCCTGGCTAGTTTTTTTAGTTTTTGTTTTTTGTAGACACTAGGTCTGGCTTGGTTGCCGAGGCTGGTTTCAAACTCCTGGTTTCAAGCAATCTTGCTTCAGCCTCCCAAAATGTTGAAATTACAGGTGTGAGCCACTGCGCCCAGCCTCTTTGCTTATATAAACAGTCCTGTAATGAATCATTTTGTGCATGTGTAGCAGTTCATAGAAGCATATCTGAGTTAACAAGTAAATGTGATTACTGGTGCTAATGTTAAATAAAAATTACGGGAGGCCTTTTTTTTGTTTGTTTTTTTGTTTCTGCACTAGGCCCTAGCAGACCAAACCAAAATAGTTACGTATACTAAATGCCACGCAATTAAAAATGGAAATTTATTTACAGACCAGTTTTTCCTGGAAACAGAAGATCCCAGTCTGCCTGAATCAGAATAATAAGGAAGTCCCTTCTGCTTTAACCCTTAGAAAAAAAGTAACCTGATGTCAACCAATCAGTTATTTTTCATTGTTTTGTGGTTCCTTGCTCTCAACTTATAAAACACACTATTCCCATTGGGGCTTTAATTCTATTTTGTAGAATGGAGGCTGCCCCATTCATAAATTATGAATAAATGCCAGATCTATAAGTATGTTACTGTTTTTTCTGACACTAAGCATTGCCAAGTGGCCCTTCATAGGGGAAGTACTAGTTTGTTTTTTTTTTTTTCTTTTTACCAATCTCTGTCCCCTATGCCTTTTTAAAAAAAGAGATTACGTCTCATTGTTACCCAGGTAATTGCACTGGCTATTCACAGGCACGATCATAGCACATGCAGCTTCAAACTAGTGGGCTGAAATCATCTTCCTGCTTCAGCCTCTTGAGTCTTTGGGCCTATAGGCGTGCGTCACTGAGCCTAGCTCCTAGCTCCCTGTATCTTGCTAACAGAGCATGTTGACAAACTTGGATTTCTGCCCATCAAATAGGTTTGAACTGTAATTATATATATATATATATTGCAAAATCCCTGCTTTTGAATTTTTTTTTTTTTTTTTTTTTGAGATGCAGTCTCACTCTGTCACCCAGAATGGAGTGCAGTGGCACTACCTCAGCTCAGTGTAACCTCTACCTCTTGGGTTCAAGTGATTCCTGTGCCTCAGCCTCCTGAGAAACTGGGGTTACAGGCATCCACCACCACATCCAGCTAATGGTTGTATTTTTAGTAGAGATGGGGTTTCACCGTTTTGGCCAGGCTGGTCTTGAACTCTTGACCTTAAGTGATCTGCCTGCCTTGACATCCCAAAATCCTGGGATTACAGGCGTGAGCCACCGCACCCAGCCAGATGCTAGTTTTAAAAGGTTCAGAGCTGAAAAGTATTAACAGTAGGGTTTACTATGTAGCACGGTTGTAAGTACTTTATCTATATAATGTAAGTATAATGTAATTAATTCATGACTGTGATAAATATTGCCCTCATCACTCACCCATTTTATGTATGAGGAAATAAGTCCAGAAAAGTAACTTCCCAAGGTCATTCTTAGGACAGAGCTATGATTTGAACATCTGACTTCTGAAGGTGAGTTCTTAGTTGTTACCTCTTTGGCATTCCCCAGAGGCTAGCCATTTTTACATTGAAAAGTGCCTCCTTTCCTTTTTGATCAGTCCCTGATGCTCTGTGAGCTTACAGAAAAACCTGTCACAAATCAAACTGTTTCTTAAGTGAGTTGATTTTTGGCCAGGCGTGGTGGCTCATGCCAGTAATCCCAGCACTTTGGGAGGCTGAGGCATGTGGATCACAAGGTCAGGAATGCAAGACCAGCCTGGCCAAAATGGTGAAACCCCACCTCTACTAAAAATACAAAAATTAGCTGGGCGTGGTGAGAGGCACCTGTAATCCCAGCTACTCCAGAGGCTGAGGCAAGAGAATCGTTTGAACTGGGGAGGCAGAGGTTGCAGTGAGCCGAGATCACGCCATTGCATTCCGGTTTGGGCAACAGGGCAAGACTCTGTCTCGGGGGGGGGAAAAAAGTTGATTTTTAAGGCTGGAATTTTCTGATTAGGTATGGGTGTTGTCCCAATCTTATCAGCTATATTTACCTTAAGGGGAGTCCTAATCTAAAGGATTAGCACAAAATAACCGATTTCATTTCAGTTTCATTCCAGAAGGAAACACCTTCTGAACCTAACCCCTAATTCCTAGGCTATGCCTTGCAGGGCACTAATGTCAAAACTGTTGCCTTTGGGTGGCTTGGAAAGAGCAGAGGGACCTGTCTTTGCTCCAGGACTAGCTATTCCAATTGCAAATTTCCCTAAAGTGTAGTAATTATTTTCCTTCCTAGAGCCAACAGGCTCTGACAATTGAGCCCCCAACCTGATTTCTTCCATGGTTTGTGGACTAAGCCTTACAGTGTTTTCTATGAAGACTAAATGAGCACACATGTCAGAGGGTTTTGAAAACCATCAGTTTTACCATGAGGAGCATCTTTCAGGAGTTGGATGGTTTTCTCTGGATATTAACAGATTTATTTTTTATAAGAGTTTTTCTCTAACATCAAGACAGGAGCTGTCCTTAATGTGGCCTCCAGTTAACCAGATCAAATTTAAGTCAAAATTTGTAATAAAGTAGCTCCGGAAGGAAACATAAAACATGCGACTTAATATTCACATTTAGTTTGTGAGTTCCAGGAAGGCAGAAGTTCAGGATCAAGGGCGGGAGCTGGGCTGCCAGCACAGTCCCTAGGCATCCTTCATAGAGGGGGGAAAAAGCAGAAGCCGTGCAGTCAGTCTTAAGACCCTGGCTTAAGCTGCCTTCGTAATCTTTTTGCTGGTTGAGCTGCTTGGAATGTCTCAATGTTGGGAAAGAACAAGGCTCGGCCAACAGAGAGGACCTTCCTATGTGCCAGCTACCATGTCCTGTAATCAAGTGTTTCTTAGTTCCCCTTACACCTCTATATTTCAAAAAGTCCTCTGACCCTGAAAATGTAATGAGAGTGCCACCTGACAACTTACCTTCTTATGCACTCACCTGGTCACTCAGCCAATATCTGATTTGGTGGTCTAGTCAGGTCTTGCTTCCCAAGCTTTTCAGAAACGCTGATGAAACAGGCAGGGTCTAACTTAGGGAGGGCAAACCTTACAGCCAATTCTAAACGCAGCAAGCAAAATAAACGCCTAATCCGTTGAATCTTTATGTGAAAAATAGAGCCCTTTAGAGCTAACATTTACAACCTTCTTAATTATCATAGGAAGTAGATACAGAGGGGTAAAGTGATTTAACCAGGCATCCACCCCACACCTGAAAGGTTAGGTCATTAATTGCGTGTGCACAGGAGAGATGGTGGGATGGGAGGGACAGAAGACATGTTTAGATATATCTGGTAAGTAATTTGGTGGTGGTGGCAGTCTTGATTCCCACTCACAACCCTACCCCCTCTTTTTTAAAAAATCGCATTTCCGAGACAAAAGGAATATAACATAACTCAGTATCTCCTGAAACTGCCAGTTTCTAAGAACTGCCCAAGAGTACTTACACGCATATTCCCAAGACCACTGGAGTTCGATAGGTAGGGATCTGGGCATATGTGTTTTACAAGCAACATGAGGGATTCTTACAAATTGTGTGTTGAAATCAAAAGGGCAGAATTCATGCTACTGTTTTGTGCACTCCTTGAGCTAAAAGGGAGTATCCTACCCCATCCATAAACAGACACCTAAGTTATAAAACTTCTGCCCTCGATTTGCAAAAATAGCTCCTTTTATGCAGAAACGTACCTTTCCTTCTTTTCCTTATCTATCTTTTAACTGTCAACACTACTAACCTAGACCTGAGTGGCTTTTTCCAGTCAGCTCGGCCGGACACATGCTCTGCCCAGAAAGGGACCTGATCTACCCAAGGCCAGGCGGTCTGGGGCCACGTCTGTGTCCGGCTGCCGTGCCGCGCTCCCATTGGCTGCAAGTTCCCTCGCCTGAGCCAGAGCGGCTCCTGCTCGCCACGCCAACCCCAGCGGGCTCCGGACCGCCCAAGGGGCGGGGCTTGGGTGGCGGGGCGGGGCCCGGATGAAGGGCGGGGCCTCCGGCGTCGTGGACGTCCCGGCGGCCTACCGCGCGGGAGGGAGTCCCGGGCCGCGCCCCGCGAGGCCGGGCCCAGGCCGGGCCAATCTCGGGCCACTGGGCCGGCGAACGTGGGTCCTGGCTGGCCCGCCCGCCCGAGAGCCTGGGGGTTGGGGACAATGGGCTAGTTCCTGGTGCGTCACGGGGGAGTTCCTTAAAGGGGAAGTGAGCCGGGCTTCGAGGCCAGCGCGGGGTGCGGTAGTCGACGGGGGAGGCCCCCGCGCTTTAAAATAATGCCCGCGGCGCCCGCGCGACCATGCAATGGCGAGCGCTCGTCCTGGGGCTGGTGCTCCTCCGCCTTGGCCTCCATGGAGTATTGTGGCTCGTCTTCGGGCTGGGGCCCAGCATGGGCTTCTACCAGCGCTTTCCGCTCAGCTTCGGCTTCCAGCGTCTGAGGAGCCCCGACGGCCCCGCGTCGCCCGCCTCGGGCCCCGTGGGCCGGCCTGGGGGGCTGTCGGGGCCGTCGTGGCTGCAGCCGCCGGGAACTGGGGCGGCGCGGGGTCCGCGGCAGGCTCCGCGGCGTCCAGAGCCGGGAGTGTGCGGCCCGGCCCACTGGGGCTACGTGCTGGGGGGCCGGGGCCGCGGCCCGGACGAGTACGAGAAGCGCTACAGCGGCGCCTTCCCGCCGCAGCTGCGTGCCCAGATGCGCGACCTGGCACGGGGCATGTTCGTCTTTGGCTACGACAACTACATGGCGCACGCCTTCCCCCAGGACGAGCTCAACCCCATCTACTGCCGCGGCCGTGGGCCTGACCGCGGGGACCCGTGAGTAGTCCCCGCCGCCTGGGGCCGCGCGCTCACGCGCTTCCTTCTGCCCTCCGCGCCGGGGTTCAGCTCTCTGTCCTCCGGGTCCCTCGAGGGCGCCAGGGCCGTTAGGGTCCCGGGCTGCGCCTCCGCGCCGTGCTCCCCCTGAGTCCCTGTGATGATCCCCGAGCTTGAGGGTGCAGGATGGGCTGGTAGCCTTCCTCTCTTGATTCTTCCGGAATCTCCGAACTTCAGAACCGCTGTCCAGCTCAGTGTCTTACACATGAGGAAACTGAGGCCCAGAGACCAGAAGGGACAGTGGCAGTGCCAAGGGCTGGCTTGGAGGGCTTCCCACTTCTATCTCGAGCCTCTCCTCCGGATGAACATAAACTCAATGAAATCTCCATGCTCCCCGTGTAAACGCAGCTTTAGAACAAGCCTTAACCCCTGCCCCACCTCCATCAGATTTCCACACCCAGGTCTTTTCTATATAAAAATCCAGAAGTTGATCCGGAGAAAGGACTTCTCTTCAAAGGCGGCCGTTGAGTTTGAGGCAGAACGAGGTTACAGCCTGTCTCCTTCACAGGGGCTGCTTCTTAGGCTCAGGCTTGTTAGGTGGTGGGGAGGGATGCTATGTGGCCCCCATTTGAGGTCCAGATACTTGGGGTGAAATTCATTGTATGCTAAATTGACTGTCAGCGTCGTTGCTCTGTACGATCTGTCCTATAAATTCCCCCATTCTGGTGGCGTGGTTGTCAGGGAAGGTCAACCAGTCTTCACAGTCCACCAGCCTTGTTTGCAAAGGCTGAGGTCCAAGGGTCACTTCTGTTGACATCAGAGTCCAAGAGGGCAACACACCCAGCTAAAGACCTCTTACCTGGAGGGAAGGAACGTGCATTGCCATAGACCCTGTTAGTCCAGATAAGTGACTCCCCTTTCCTAGATGGGAGTTGGTTTGCTCAGTGTCTTGGCACTGTCTGGGGCAAGCATTTTCCTTTACCTGGAGGAAAGCAGTGGAATCCAGTCCTTAGGTTCTGATAAAGAAGCCTATAGACGAAACGGACTTGAGTTTTTAAAATGGTTTGGTTACCTAAAAATTTATGTTTTAAATTGCAGTTTGAGAGCATGATTTCTACTGAAGAAAGGGGACATCCCAGGCTAAATTCAAAGGACTGAGCCTTTTGAAAACTGTAGGAAACTGATGAGTTTTTCTTGCTGAACCATAGCATTTATACGTATAAGTGTAGTTTCTTTCTCACTTGGCCTTTCCAGATTTTAAGAAATGTATGAATTATTTGGCTCAATTAACTCGAGGAGACTTTATAAATGTATTTTCTATCTCAGTTTTTTTTGGGGAGGGGAATAAACTTCATTAAATTGTGGTCTTTTTTTGTCAGCCTACATCATGTTTTGTTGTTTTTTCTTTTTAAATCAACATCATTAAATTTTGTAAAAGATCATAAAATCCCACCAGTTATTTTAAATTTATGTTTGCCACTAGCTCCTGCCCATATGCCTACACATTTTTTGCGTAGTTGCAATCATAGTATGTGTACATAGTTTGGATCTTAATTTGTGCTTTTCCACTAGTACACTTGCTATAAGAAGGGAGAGAGCGCTTTCAGTAAGTGCCTTTATTCTTGCTTACAGACTGTTTCTCAGATTATCTTTTACCTGGTGAACTGAAGTTGAAAACAGTTTAACAGGTAATTGTGGTAACACTCTCATTTGAGAATATGATGGTTTGGAGAGTGAGTTGATGACATTTTAATGTTTTTCTTAATGAACCTTAAGAGCACACCTGGAGAACCTTAAGACTCCCTTCCCAGCAAAGTGAGGTGGTGGTTGATTTTTACTTGCTGGAGTTCGTGGTATAATGTGTGCCATTGGCCTTTATTTCAGGATGAAGGCTGCTGATGAGTGTCTTGGTTTGGTTATGCATTGGTTAGGTTATGTGTAAGTTAAGGTCAGGTTTGAGACTGATGTGTTATTGGAAAGAAGGTGTTAGAAGTATTGGGGAGGTTGGGATGGCATTAGGGATGGCTTGTGCCCTGAGTTGGGTGGAGCTGTTGGTTATTAAACCTTTGTTGTCTTTGATGAGGCCAAAGAAGGTTTGAGTAGACTTCTTACACTTGCCACTTACAAATAATAGAGAAGTTAATTTTTTGTACTCTCCTTCCTTTAACTCCTCTCAGGCTTTGCTATTTTTTAAAATATTTTCAAAAAATTTTTATTTTTAGCACATAGTAGGTATATATATTTATAGAGTACATGAGATATTTTGGCACAGGCATGCAATTCGTAATAATCACATCATGGAAAATGGGGTATCCAACCCCTCACGCATTTTTCCTTTGTGTTGTAAACAATCCAGTTATACTTATTTTTAAATGTACATTTAAATTATTGTTGACTGTAGTCCTCCTGTTTTACTATCAAATACTAGGTCTTGAGGAAAGTTTAGAACCAGAGTATGTCATGCTGGCTTTGAAACAGGATAGTACTTCACATCCCCAAACTAATCTATTATAAAAATCGTATTTTGTGTGTGTTTGTTTAATAGACAAAGTCTTGTTCTATCACCCAGGCTGTAGTGCAGTGGCATAATCATAGCTCACTGCAGCCTTGAAATCCTGGGCTCAAGCAGCCCTTCCACCTCAGCTTCCAAAATAGGTTGGGACTAGAGGTGTGTCTCACCATACTTGGCTAATTAAAAAAAAAAAAAAATTCTGTAGAAATGGGGTCTCATTTTGTTGTCTAGGTTGGTCTCGAACCCCTGGCCTCAAACAGTCTCCCCGCCTTGGCTTCCCAAGGTGCTGGGATTATAGGTGTGAGCCACTAAGCCCAGCCAAAAACCTTTCAGATTTTAAAAAATCAAATGTATTCTAATGATTCATTTAATGAGAGTGAATTTGCCATTAGAATATTATATAAAAAGTATACATACAAAATATCGGTGCAAAACACTCTTACCTTTTCTCTCTATTAATATGTACTTCAAGCTTATCTTGCATCAAGTGCATGTGACGTGTGCTTGGGGAGGTGTTTGGTAGCGAGTTAACATGAAGTAAATAAAACCTGAGTACTCTAAAAATAGCAAATCTTTCTAACTTCAGGCAACTATGCAAAGTCCGTTCTTCTCACATCCTCAATTTGAGTTGGAGGTTCCAAATTTAAAGTTTCTTTGAGTAAATGTGGATATTATATTTTTATAATCCTGTGAATGGTAAACTATAGTTCTGGACTTTGCGCACGTGACCCTTCTCAATTTCGTCTCTACTGTATTGCTATTAAAACAACAAAGCAAATCTCAAGCCAAACAAGCACCTGCCCCTCAAATGCTTAGGTACTGCTAGCTTAAGATGGCCTCCTCTACATTCCTGTTTCTTTGAACAGTCCTGCCCTCTTTCAGAGTCAGACTCGTGTTGTTTCTGTGACACCATCTAACTGTTTGAAGGTGATTCTCCTTGATTTACTCACTTCTCCTTTTGATTCCTTTCCTTTGAGCTGTGATTCCACATTTTAACCTTGTTCGAGAATTGAGTGCTGTTGTGTATTCACCTTCGTTTCCCTTTGTCTTATCTCTCCAGATTATCAATCTCTTGAACACAGGGACTGTTTCTTGTATTATCTCTGTGCCTACACCACGCCAGGTAGATTTCTGAACAGCTGTTACATGTTAAGTATACGTGGGAATTTTTTAAAAACACGTATGTTTGATTTTATTAGCTGCATAATAAAAAATTTTCTATCAAAGGCCATGGTTTTCTCCGTCTTTTCTGTTTTGAGGTGAACTTTAAGAATTCACAGAGGGGTGAATGCCATGAACATTTGTACCTGGTGAAGTGGAGCATTTAGTTGTGCAGCTCAGCCCGCTGGTTACAGGGAAAGGTGTTGAGATTCTTGGCTTGATGCACTTAAAGGTATCAGGTTAGGCTGGACGTTGACAATATCTACAAAGAACAAATCCAGAGTCTTACCTGCATAGTGGGCTGGCATATATGGAGTCATAATTAATTTCGTGCTGTTAGGCCAGGAGAGTTTTACGGTGTTTATTTTTTTTTTCCTTCATCGTCACTCCCACTTCCCCCTTATTTTGGCACATTTTGAAAGAGGATGTAGAAATTATTTGGTAAGAAAAAATTTAAAGTGTGCTAATGAATACCCCAGATCTTGGAGTGGATTTGTCTGACTAGAGTGAAGAGAAGGAACCCCATGTTTACTGCAAATACTTTTTTTTTTTTTTCCTGTGGCAACTCATTAATTTTTAGTGACTGCTTGGGCATGGTAAAAGAAATATTTTAAGACTGGGTCTCTTTTAGTTATAGATTAAAAGGCAAAGCACAATAAAACATGCAAAGTAGTTCAGTGCTCACAGTGAGTACCTGCCTTCCATGGGCCTGTGCAGGTGGAGAGAGTGACACATGCCACAGCTCTCGGTGTGACTCAGGAGAGAGGAGTTACATGTGTTTCTCCTGATTGCCATCTAGCTTGGATGCTCTGTGATGAGGGAGCTATTTTCTGATGAGGTGGGCTGTTAAAGCCCACTCTGTTTCTAAGCAGCAGAGCAACATAGTTAAATATTTACACTCAGCAGAACATTCTTGAGTTGGCATAATTGGGTCTGAGGATCTCCTTGTCTCCTTTGAGCCCTTCCTGCAACCCTGGCATTTTTTGTATCCTTCTTGGCTGTCACTTGCCCTTGAGAGGCATATTTGAATCCATAGCTCTCACCTTGAGGGGACCTTTTGCTATCGTGTAAGTTTATTTCCAAAGAGTCAACAAATAGAGGAAACACGTGTGATTTTCCAGCCAAGCAGTTTGCTCGCTTCCCAGCTTATAGGAAATGAGATAGCTATAGCCCCCATATATATCTTGTTTCAAAAAACTGTATCTAAGATTTTACTATGAATTGTTTGCTTTAGGTTAGGTGACATAACAGCATGAAACAAGGCAACTGGAAGGTTCAAGTAAAATCAGACATTGGAGTTGTTATGCTCTTTTACATAAGCCCCATTTCTCTCCAGCTGAGGCACAGGCCTGTCAGAGAACACAGCAAGCCATCACAACATGGGAGGTGCTGTGCACCAGAGGCTTCTCTCACTGGGAAGTGAGATAAGGACCATTAGGGTGACCCAAAGAGCAGATAAAGTGCTCTGGGATACGATGCAAGACTGCAGATATTAATGAATGTTGCTGGAAATAAAACTGGAGCTTTTTTGCTTTGGTTGCTAATAAAATCTTTAAACCGTTGTCTTATGTCTTCTCTTACTATCATTTTTTCCAAGTTTCTGCACTTATTTTCTGGGTTTGTGGGAATGGGACAAAGGAATAAATGAAGCCCCCAGAATTTCTCAAACTGTCCTTTATTGCTTTCGCTAGTTCTTCATCCCTGCTCTTCCAGATGTATTAGTTTTTTGGTTGTGACTTTTTTTTAAGTATTATAAAGGCAGGCCGGGCGCGGTGGCTCAAGCCTGTAATCCCAGCACTTTGGGAGGCCGAGGCGGGTGGATCACGAGGTCAAGAGATCGAGACCATCTGGTCAACATGATGAAACCCCGTCTCTACTAAAAATACAAAAATTAGCTGGGCATGGTGGCGCGTGCCTGTAATCCCAGCTACTCAGGAGGCTGAGGCAGGAGAATTGCCTGAACCTAGGAGGCGGAGGTTGCGGTGAGCCGAGATCGCGCCATTGCACTCCAGCCTGGGTAACAAGAGCGAAACTCCGTCTCAAAAAAAAAAAAAAAAAAAAAAGTATTATAAAGGCATAGCACAGTGCCTGAGGACCTTCACTGTCATTGCCATCCTGACGTTGGTTTCTTGAGGTTGTTTCAGAATGGAAAATTGGTGTTGATTTTTGGGGGTGAGAGGTGTGTGGCAGAAACATTTATGTAGCTCCAGTTACGAAGGGAGAAAGGCCTTAATTCCTGCTTTGGTTTGTGTTAAATGATATCTCAGAATTAATGGAAATAATGGAGACCCTTTGGATGAGACGTTAATGAAGAAATGGTATAAAGAATTCATACCCCTGATCATAGGGCAGATGAGTAATATTGACACTGTAAATGAACGTGTTTACTTCTTTTTTTTGTGTATGATAGGCTGTGGTGTCTAATTTCTGTATTAAAGTATTACAGGTGGGTCGTATGACAAGGGCTCTTCTTCCTAATAATTGTGAAATCAGAGCTTTTTAAAGTTGGACAGGACTAAAGAGATTGTCTCTGGTGGTAAACCTGAATCTCAGAGAGAGGAGATGACTCACAGCCTCGTGACTTCCCATGAGCATTCTTTCCACTCTAGTCCAAGTGTGTCTCTGCAGTTTTGTGACTCGATTCTACTTATGGACACCATAGGAAGTGTTGCTTTTGGGATAGAAAGACCTTTGCCATACTAATTCACCCGTAATTAGTTCCTGAATAAATAAGAGTTGCTGGCGATTATAGTTTTTGATGGGTGTTTAGTTTTATTGTCTTCTCTTTTAAAATAAAGTCCTTTTGTTTAATTTTAATTTTCTTTTTCAGTTCAAATCTGAACATCAATGATGTACTAGGGAACTACTCATTGACTCTTGTTGATGCATTGGATACACTTGCAGTAAGTGTTCACCTTTTTTAAAAAAATTGAGGTGTTTTGGAGTTGATTATCCCTAGTTGCCTCCAGCAATGGGAATTCCAAGGAGCCTGATAAGTGAAAGTGTATTGTTAGCTTTGATAACTGTTACTTATTTTAATGACCTTAATGGGGAGAACAAGAAAAGTGTTGAAGGTTAAATGACGGGAAATGTGATTCCATTAAAAAAAGGAGAAGAAATGTATGATTAATTTTAGGGAACCTATTTTTTTTTTTTTTTCTTTTTTTTTTTTACCAGTTTGTGTCTTCCCTGAAAGAACCTATAGTGAATCTCATTAATATTGATAATTATTCTAGTTGCTATTCCAGGAGTAAAAGAGAGAAGATCTCAGGGTCAGCAGGTACCCTGCTGACCTAAAATACCATCTAGCAGCTACTCACTCTCCCAAGGGCAAACTGGAGCCCTAGTGCCAGTCCTTATGTGGGGCTCTCTAGAAACTCTTCTCTTTTATTTGCTACTTCCTGTTTTGTGGAGCCTCCATGCCTGAGTTGCCATTATGAGTGCTGACATCCTGTGGTTTTGCTCATTGAGTCTGGAGAACTAGAGACCTTTGAGCAGATAGAAGCACCTTGAAGGGAGTGTGGCACTTGGTGCACGGTGCCATGTCTGTGTGCTTCATTTGCTTCACCTTTTGCCATAAAACAGTTTCCAGGGGACTGCATTCCAGCATAGTGTTGTTTAAAAATCTTCTTAGTAAAGGTGATTTTACATCCTCTTTGCTTTCCTTCATTGTCCAGCAAGCCTTTACCATGAGAAAATTCTCATTGCGGTCTAGCCCAAATCTTGTGCCTAATAATTTATTCTTGTTTCTTTTAACATGCTGTAGAAGAGTTTAAAGCTGTCTGTTAGGAGTTAGAATTGGGGCTGCATGTAGTGGCTCACGCCTGTAATCCCAGCACTTAGGGCGGTGGAGGCAGGAGGATCACCTGAGGTCAGGAGTTTTAGACCAGCCTAGCCAACATGGTGAAACCTCTTCTCTACTAAAAATATAAAAATTAGCTAGGCATGGTGGTGAACACCTGTAATCCTAGCTACTGGAGAAGTTGAGGCAGGAGAATCACTTGAACCCAGGTGGCGGAGGTTACAGTGAGCTGAAGTTGCACCACTGCATTCCAGTCTGGGAGACAGAGTGAGACTTCATCTCTCACACACATAACACACAAAGGAATTGGGTAATGTGCTCACCAAGTAGTAGAATTACCACAACTTGGAAGGAGCTTGAGAGATCATTCTACATCATTTTATAAATAAGTAATAGAAATAGGAGTAAGCCCGTGGTCTAATAGGAAATCTGGGATACTGATTTAGCATAATTTAAATTGCAAAGCACGTTAGTTTCCCGATGTCTCCTTCTGAAGTTATGACTGCTGTGTTTCAGTCATTTACCATCAGTGAACAAAATGTGCCCAGACAAGTATGTTTGACCTTAGAACTAATTTGTTGATGATACCAGAGACTGACTCAGCCAACAAGTGTTGCTTAAAGGAAACATCCTAATACTTTTGTATAGCTCATGATGAAAGCTTACTTCTTTTTTTTGTTTTTTTTTTTGAGATGGAATCTCACTCTGTTGCGCCAGGCTGGACTGCAGTGGCGTGATCTCAGCTCACTGCAACCTCTGCCTCCTGCGTTCAAGTGATTCTCCTGCCTCAGCCTTCCGAGTAGCTGGCTTTTTTTTTTTTGCCCCATTTTGTCTTTTTATCCCCCTACCATGCTTGCCACTCTGTTGTTTGCCATACTTTCCCTAACACTTAATGGTGTCTGGTGCTTAGTAGCAGTGCAAGGGTTTGTTCAAAAAATGAATTCCGACTAATTAAGCATTTCGAAACACAGATTCTAAAGGCATTTACTCCCTGAAAGAACAGTTCTGTTTCCAAATGAACTTGAGAACTTCTGTATGTCTGGACCCACTATGAGAGAGCCATAGTGCCCATCAGCATTTTAAAGACTCTGAGAAATTTTACAGTCAAACAGACAAACCCATTTAGCTCGCTGTCCCATTCAGCCTTTTTCAAACATGAGTGAGTGATTCAGAACGTGGTTACTTGGGGTTCTGTAGCTATCTGACCATAATGGTAAACTACAATAGGCAGGAGTTGTTGACTTCCTTCACCATCCTTGCTTGAGTTGAGCTCATGTCAGCACCTGCAGCTTCACCAGATATTGTTGCCGGTAAACATCTATAAGGAAACAGACCCATCTCTGTGGTTTTCATTGTAGAATATCCGGCCTTTAGTGCTTCAGGGTTATTTTTCAGGTGTTACTTCTGTTGAGGTTTTCCTTTTCTTTTGCTAATATTTAAACGGGCTTTAACAGATGTGGTATGGAAACACTGTGAAGATAGCAATCCCCTGACTATTGGATGCAACTTGCAGCATTATTGCATCATTTTCTAAAAAGAAAGAACTGAAACCTAGAAATGTCTGTACTTACTCTGTAGGTCACAGCAAAATAACGATGAGGTGGAAAAAATGTAGTAGACCAATAAATTTTAGGAAATAAGACATACTTGAAAATAGTAGCATCTGATGAAGAAACAAATAGTGTCTCAGTTAATTTAGAAAGTTTATTTTGCCAAGGTTAAGGACACACCCTTGACACAGCCTCAGGAGGTCCTGATGACATCGCCCAAGGTAGTTGGGCACAGCTTGGTTTTAAACATTTCAGGAGACATGAGACATCAATCAATATGTATAAGATGTACATTGGTTTGGTCCAGAAAAATGGGACAACTTGAAGTGGTGGGAGTGGGGTGAGGGGGCACTTCCAGGTCTTAAGTAGATAAAAGACAAATGGTTACATTTGTTTTTTTCTTTTTTGTTGAGACAGAGTCTTGCTCTGCTGCCCAGGCTGGAGTGCAGTGGTGCAATCTCGGCTTACTGTAACCTCTGTCTTCCCATGGGTTCAAGCAGTTCTTGTGCCTCAGCCTCTGAAGTAGCTGGGATTACAAGTGTGTGCCACTATGCCTGGCCAATTTTTATATTTTTAGTAGAGATGGAGTTTCACCATGTTGGCTAGGCTTGTCTGAAACTCCTGGCCTCAAGTGATCTGATTGCCTCAGCCTCTCTAAGTACTGATCTTACAGACCTGAGCCACCCTGCATAGCTGGTTGCATTTCTTTTGACTGTCTGATTAGCCTTCCACTGAATACACAATTTACCTGTGACAAAGGTAGAGGGGATAGTCACTTATGCCTTTGTCTGTCTTAGTGAGTCTGCATTTTTGCATAAATAATAGGGCAGAGGACACAATTAGATATGCATTTTTCTCAGGTGAGCAGACTCAGTTCTGTTCCTTCCTGGCACCTGTGAAGATAAATGATCAATTTACATTGCCAGGGTGAAATTCAGCAGAATCGTTTTGGGGTGAAGATCTTGAGGCCCACAGGACTGTCTTTGTAGATGAATTGTAGGGGACATACATAGCTTTTTTTTTTTTATCTTTGTAGCTATCTTATTTAGGAATAAAAGGGGAGGCAGATTTGCCTATTACAGCTCCCAGCTTGACTTTTCTCTTTGGCTTAGTGATTTTGGGGTCCCAGAAATTTATTTTTCTTTCACAGTATGTCCTTATGTTGTCATTATGGTCCCAGGGTTGTCATAAAATTTTGAGTGGAATGAAATCATTTCGATTCAGGTTAATCTATAAAGTTTGATGCCCAACTGTGCTTCACATAGGAGAGAGTAGCTTAGTGTGACATCATATCTACGCATCCAAAATAGGAATCATAATTCTAGATCAGTTTTTTTTTTTAAAGATATTTTATTGCATTTTAGGTTTTGGGGTACATGTGAAGAACATGCAAGCTTGTTGCATAGGTACATACACGACAGTGTGGTTTGCTGCCTTCCTCCCCATTACCTATACCTGGCTTTTCTCCCCATGTTATCCCTCCCCAACTCCCCACCCTCCGCTATCCCTCCGCTAGTTCCCCCCCATAGACCCCAGTGTGTGATGCTCCCCTCCCTGTGTCCATGTGTTCTCATTGTTCAACACCGGCCTATGAGTGAGAACATGCAGTGTTTGACTTTCTGTTCTTGTGTCAGTTTGCCGAGAATGATGGTTTTCAGGTTCATCCATGTCCCTACAAAGGACATGAACGCATCGTTTTTTATGGCTGCATAGTATTCCATGGTGTATATGTGCCACATTTTCCCTGTCTAGTCTATCATCGATGGGCATTTGGGTTGGTTCCAGGTCTTTGCTATTGTAAACAGTGCTGCAATGAACATTCGTTTGCATGTGTCCTTATAATAGAACTAGATCAGTTTTTAAAAAGGACATAGAGCTGATTATTCATATTTTTTGTTCTTGTGGTCCAAAAGATATTAACTACTATTTCTCAAAATGTTTAGACATCTGGATAACAAGCGACAAGTTCAATTTTCCAGATGTTTTGGTCTCCTGGGAGCCAAGCACCCAAGCTGCTGATTTATTTGAGGAGCAGAGAGAAAGATGTTTTTTGTTTCTTCAGTTTTCTGATTTATTTGTATATCTGCCAGAAGTTTTAGAAACCACAATGCCTGGCGTGTTAGATAAGATCATAGTGAAGTTTGCTGGAGAGTGGAGTCAGGAAGATGAGGAATGCCAATGATTTTACAAGGAATTATTTTCACAGTTTTGTCATTTGTCTTGAGTTGGAGGAAATGGGCCTGCCCCGTGCCGAGAATATATTCTAAGAAATAACTGTGCTTTTCTACCTCATGTTTCTACTCCTGTGACAGCAAAACCACATACAGACGTTTAGATGAAGTGACTGGGCTGCTGTGATGATATAGCCTCAGTTTCATTTCAGGTTGCTGTAATGACCTGTGTTCCTCTTTTTAAAGATAATGGGAAATTCATCCGAGTTCCAGAAAGCAGTCAAGTTAGTGATCAACACAGTTTCATTTGACAAAGATTCTACTGTCCAAGTCTTTGAGGCCACAATAAGGTAAAATAATGAATATTCATAAAATGAATTGAAGACTTCTTTTTGTGTATTTAAGGAGAAAAATTTCCATGAGGGTCTCCTAGCCCCAAGATCCAGGCAGGGAGTCCATATGGAGTCCAGTGTGCATTTTTCATATTCATATCATGTTTATCAAAACTGGAACAATTGTTTCAAAGTAATCACATTCTGGACTGAAGGGAAAGACACATTTATATTTTGTTTTGTTTTTATAGATTAAACTTTTTTTTTTATTTTGAAATGGAGTCTCTGTCACCTAGGCTGGAGGGCAGTGGCACAATCTCAGCTCACTGCAATCTCCACCTCCCAGGTACAAGGGATTCTCATGCCTCAGCCTGCTGAGCAGCTGGAATTACATGCACACACCACCACACCTGGCTAATTTTTGTGCTTTTAGTAGAGACAGGGTTTCACCATGTTGGCCAGCTGGTCTCAAACTCCTGACCACAAGTGATCCGTCTGCCTCGGCCTCCCAAAGTCCTGGGATTACAGGTGTGAGCCACCATACCTGGGCACATTTATGTTTTAATGGGGGTATAAAATAGGTGTCAGTCTAGTACAGAATTTCATTTCATTTCTCTTTATAGTCTGATCGCATTTACTTCTTTCATGATGACCTCGGAAAACCCCTGCCTATTTCTGAAGGAAATGAGAGTTCCCCATCTCACCACCCACAGAAAATCACTGCTTACCATTTTAGTATATTATCCTTGTTAAGTATATCTCTTCTATTTCTCTCTCTCCCTCTCTCTCTCTTTGTTTAGTGCATTGTGATCATGCTCTATACCTAGTATATTGTATATTGATTTCTTTGCTTTAATTTGCTGTCATTATTTTCCTGTTTAAGTTTTTTGAAAATTGTATTACTGCATAACATTCCAGTTAACAGTTGCAATACTTATTTAAAATTAGAATTGTGAAAACCTTTGTTCTAACATATGTCACGGTCTACTTCAGATCATTAGAATGGGACTTTATGAGTCTACAAGGACATAGGTGTAAGCTGTTAGCCTGCTCAGTAGGTCATTCTCTCCTCCTCCTCCTCACCTTGCTTCTTTTCTAGATGTTAAAATGTTGGGGAAGTTCAACAGTTGTTTGGCAGCCAAAACTACAAAAATTACTTAGTAATTGTTGTCTTACCTTTCTTTGTTTTTTTTAAAATTTAAATTAATTTTTTAATTTTTTAATTTTTAGAGCAGGGTCTTGCTCTGTTGCCCAGGGTGAAGTGCAGTGGTGCTATTACGATTCACTACAGCCTTGAACTCCTGGCTCAAACGATCTTCCCACCTCAGCCTCTGAAGTAGCTGGGACTAGAGGCAAATGCCACCATGCCCAGCTTCTGTTTTTTATGAGTGTTTTCCCCAAGTGAAATAAATCAAGAGTAATTTAATAATACTAATAGGCAATATTCTGAGAACAATTAGTACACTCCCTCTTTTTTTCCTTTGTTTTCCTTTTTTTAAAGAGACGGGGTCCTGCTCTGTTACCCGGGCAGTAGCATGCTCATGGCAGCCTTCAACTTCTAGGCTCAAAAAATCCTTCCGCCTCAGCCTCCCAAGTATCTGGGACTACTGGTGTGTGCCACCACGCCTGGCTAATTTTATTTATTTATTTATTTATTTTGAGATGGAGTTTTGCTGTTATTATCCAGGCTTGAGTGCACTGGCGTGATCTCAGCTCACCACAACCTCCGCCTCCCAGGTTCAAGCTATTCTTCTGCCTCAGCCTCCCATGTAGCTGGGATTATAGGCATGCACCACCATGCCTGGCTAATTCTTTGTATTTTTAGTAGAGATGCGGTTTCTCCGTGTTCGTCAGGTTGGTCTTGAACTCCCGACCTCAGGCGATCCACTCGCCTCTGCCTCCTAAAGTGCTGGGATTATAGGCATGAGCCGCCATGCCTAGCCTAATTTATTTTTATTTTTATTTTTAATAGAGACAGGGTGTTGCTTTGTTGCCCAGGCTGGTCTTGAGCTCCTGGCCTTAAGCGATCCATCTCCCTTGGCAAAGTGCTTGGACTATAGGCATGAGCCATTGCACCCAGCCAACTCCCTTTTCTTAATGCTCTAAGATTTAATTTACCAAAATTGTTAATATTTTAAATAGTATTGTTTTTGGTAGCCTCGGATAAATGATTCCCTTTTTCTCTTTTAGTAATATGGTTAACAAAAATCCGTCATGTTTTATTAGAGCTAGAAAGGAATTTAAGAGGCCATTAAGTCAGGTCTCTCTGACGTCAGGCAGTTCTGAGTCTATGTGGATATGAAGGTACTTCTGTCTTTGTGAATTGTATTATGAGCATTTATGAGCAACATGATTGTATTATGTTTTTGTTCTTCCTGTCATCAGGGTTCTGGGAAGCCTCCTTTCTGCTCACAGAATAATAACTGACTCCAAGCAGCCCTTTGGTGACATGACAATTAAGGATTATGATAATGAGTTGTTATACATGGCCCATGACCTGGCCGTGCGGCTCCTCCCTGCTTTTGAAAACACCAAGACAGGAATTCCATATCCTCGGGTGGGTAGACTGGTTTGACCCCTTGTGTTTGACAATTTACTGTCTTCCTGAATTAAAATTCTTTGTTTATTTGGGAGAAGGAGTGGGATGGAGATAGATGAGAAAAGCAGTGTCTTTAGGAGAATTTGGCCTTAAATATGATGTAAATATTTTAAAATTAATTCAGCATTTACTGAGCATCCAACTGTATAAAAGGCAAACAGTCATATATCTGACTTATTCCTTCCCCTTAAGGAATTGATGTTCTGTGAAGTTCAGTATTCTTAAGTTCATTTACATGTGTGATTTATATTCCCTGCTACAAAGCAGTGTGGGGAGTTTGTCTTCATCTCTGATTTGGGTCTGTTTCCCCAGAGATTCTCACATGGTTATTGCGGGAGCTCAGTGAGTGTTCTTTTGAATGCTTCACATGGATCTTTCAAATAGAGCCTGTACAGACCATCGAGTTAGCTGCTGATTTAAATGCCAGGATCTGGAATTAGATTTTATCTTTGTGACATCTGATTTGCCAGGCCCAGAACTCCTCTGGGAATTGAGTCAGCCTTTTAGGTAACTGGCTGAAAATTGCCAGAGCACAGAGCCTTCATGATGAAACTGGCTGTCATATTCTGGCAGTGCCTCCTTTCTCTTCCAGTTGGAGGTTTGTTTAGGTGCTGAGCAGGAGTGAGTTCATAGTGGCTCACTTAAAATTTAGAAGCAATTCTATAGTTTGCCTTGGTATGTAACCCTAAAGCCTGGTGTCTGTGTTACCATGAAGAAAACTTGCTGGAAAGAGACGTTTTAGTGAAGTGTTACAGCCTTTCCCTGATGACTTGCTCCTATTAATAAAGCAAGGCTCTGCTGTTCTTATTGTCTTGTTTGTGTCTTTTAAATTTAATTCCCACATTCACCTCATATATATCTTGGAAGACAGAGGGCTGACTCACTGGTAAGCTTGGTTTATTAGCCGAGTGTAGTCTTTGAGATCCAGCTTTTCAGCCCTGTGGGTTCCTTGAGTTTTGTCATAGTCTTTATCTCTTCCCATCTCCAGGTAAATCTAAAGACAGGAGTTCCTCCTGACAGCAATAATGAGACGTGCACAGCAGGAGCTGGTTCCCTCCTGGTGGAATTTGGGATTCTGAGCCGACTGCTGGGGGACTCCACATTTGAGTGGGTGGCCAGACGAGCAGTGAAAGCCCTTTGGAACCTCCGGAGCAACGATACAGGATTGCTAGGTGTGGCACCTTTGCTCGCCATTGGGACTGTACACCGCTTGGTTCCCTTTCCTTTTACCTTCTCTGGGCTCTGCCCCTTTTTCAGTCTTTAATTCAATTGACAACGCAGAAAGAATTGTATCAGCTCAATCTAATTTCTTTATGTGACCCTTTGCAGAGAGTGAGGCTGGATAGTCTGATGGAAAAGAATAAAGCTTTTGTGTTTGAGGCCTCCCTTCTGATTTGGATCCTCTGGCATATTGGGCTTGAAAATTATTGTTAATGGAAATGCCATAAAAAGAACTGCCTCTGAGGCAGATTTTATTGCTTCAATATAAGATTCTAAATATAGGAATATAGAGTTACTTTGGAGCAGCTTTTTTCCTTTTAAAAATCTAGGCATGTGGTAGTAGATTGAAAGTCCAGATTAAACCTGTATGAGGTGGGGTTTTTCCTCCCTTGAGAATGTTTGGTCAAGGTGTTACTTAAAAATTATTATGGGCCGGGCGCGGTGGCTCACGCCTGTAATCCCAGCACTTTGGGAGGCCGAGGCGGGTAGATCACGAGGTCAAGAGATCGAGACCATCCTGGTCAACATGGTGAAACCCC
>NW_016107789.1:278681-341341 GCF_001604975.1 Cebus imitator | reverse complement strand
TTTTTTTGGAGACAAGATCTCTCTCTGTCACCTAGGCTGGATGGCAGTGGCACAATCTCAGCTCACTGCAACCTCCGCCTCCCAGGCTTAAGTGATCCCCCATGCTCAAGTGAACCCCCATCTCAGCCTCCTGAGTATCTGGGACTACAGACACCAACCACCATGCCCAGCTAATTTTTTGTATTTTTGATAGAGACAGAGTTTCACCATGTTGCCCAGGCTGGTGTCGAATTCCTGAGCTCAAGCGATCCACCTGCCTCGGCCTTGCAAAGTGCTGGGATTATAAGTGTAAGCCATCATGCCTGGCCACTTTTTCTTTTTAAAGCAATTTTATTTTTTGGCTGGGCACGGGTGGCTCACGCCTGTAATCCTAGCACTTTGGGAGGCCAAGGTGGGTGGATCACCTGAGTTCAGGAGTTCAAGACCAGCCTGGCCATCATGGTGAATCCCCATCTTTTAAAAAAAAAAGATGGAAAAAAAAATAATAATTTTTTTTTTGATAAATTCCCAGGAATGGCAGTACTGGGTTAAAGTCTGTGAACACTCTTGGATTTTGAAATGCTTCATCAATCTGGAAAAGCAAAATGACAAACCTTTTTTATTTTGCATTAAATGTTTATCCCCATGTTTGTGTCAGTAAGCACTATATATTTAGAAATATGTTTAGGCTAAGCTACTGATAGGACTGATAAAAATGTTAGGGCCAAGCATCTACTGCTTCTCCTGCATGCCAAGGATAGAGGTGCTGACGAGCAGTGTGGTTGGAGTAGGAGGCCCGTCCCCATCCATGTCCTCCCTGATGAGACAGTTGGGACCTCAAATGCCTTGTTTGTTTTCGCAGGCAACGTCGTGAACATTCAGACGGGCCATTGGGTTGGAAAACAAAGTGGCCTGGGTGCCGGGCTGGACTCCTTCTATGAATACCTCTTGAAATCTTACATTCTCTTTGGAGAAAAAGAAGACCTAGAAATGTTTAATGCTGCATATCAGAGTATTCAGAACTACTTAAGAAGAGGGTATGTCTCCCTAACGTCTCCTCTGTTGCCTTGTAAAGCAAACAGAATGCATTCTGAAGTGTTTGTATTTTTTTAACATACATTCACAGGGTCTGTTTATCTCTGCCCTCATCTTACCACCTCTCCTAGTTTGTTAGTCATCTGGGGGCAAAGAGCTGTGTTAACTTTCTGTCACTGTTTAGCATAGTACTGAACCTCATGGCTTAAAACAATAAGCATCATCTCATGAAGTTTGTTTGTGACAGTAATCCAGCAGCAGCTGAGCCTGTCACTCTGGCCCAGGATCTGTCCTGAGGTTGTTGTCAAGCTGTTGGCCAGGGCCACAGCCATGCCACAGCTTGAGGCTGGGAGATCCCCTTCCAGGCCCACTTGTATGGTGACTGGCAGGCTTCAGTTCCTCATTGGCTGTTGGCTAGAGGGCTCAGTTCTTTGCTAAGGGGCGTCTTTGTAGGTAGCTCATAGCCACTGGCTTCCCCCAGAGTGAGTGATCTGAGAGAAAAAGAGAGAGGCCAAAATGGCAGCCCACAGTGCTTTCATGACTAATCTGGGAATGATATACCAATACTTCTGCTAGATCATTAGTCATCCAGACCAACCCTGATACAGTGTGGGAGGGGCCTACGCACGGATGTGACTTGCAGGAATAGAGGTTATCAGGGGCCATCTGGAGACTGGCCACTACTCTAGGAGCTGACACGTCCTAGTGTTTAACTGTGGCTTTAATTGCAGATAGATCTACAATGTAAGACGGTTATTCGCAGGACAATGTTTTGGTTCTATTACTTTCCAAAGAATTGTTAGAATTGGTCTTTATACTTGATGATAGGACAGTTAACCACATTTTTTCTCTCCAAGTTTGTTTAAAATAATGTTATTCACCATTTTCTATTGTGCATACAGGATGACAGGAGAGAGAGCCATTTGAAGCTACAGTGGCTTCTACGCTAGTGTTACTCTCTCTTCCCCAGATCTTTCTTTTTTTTTTTTGAGATGGAGTCTTGCTCTGTCATCCAGGCTGGAGTACAGTGGCGCGATCTCGGCTCACCATAGCTCCCACCTCCTAGGTTCAAGCGATTCTCCTGCCTGAGCCCCCTCACTAGCTGGGGTTACAGGCACGTGCCACCACACCTGGCTAATTTTTGTATTTTTAGTAGAGATGGGGTTTCACCGTGTTGGTCAGGCTAGTCTCGAACTCCTGACCTCATGATCCGTCCGACTTGGCCTCCCAAAGTGTTGGGATTACAGGCGTGAGTCACCACGACTGGCCCCTAGATCTTTCTTTGTATGTATTTTTGTGTTAAGTGGCCAGTTTCAGTACAAGTTACAGCTACTGAGCTTCCTGCTTGGTAGGATTTTCTTGGGCCCTTTTCTGCATTGCTGATGTAGGAACCACTTGTGTGTGCTGTGTTTAAGTAAGAGACCTTTTGGGTAGAATTTATTTTTGCTTTTCAAAGCCAGAAACTAAATTGAGCAGTAATCCCCAGGGGTCTTGCTCTGATGCATTTCTCCAGGCCATGCTGTAGGACATTACTAAAGAAGAGAGTTTGTACCAGAGGAACCAAGATTTTCTGCTCGGGAGAAATCCAGCATAGGCCCACACGATATACTGAATTCTCTTACGTGCAGCGTTCTTAAACCCAAAGCTCAAAGTGCTTTCTGCAGAATACTGTGAAATCCTGACATATTACAATGCCTGCCTTAGGAACTTTGATCCTGTGGTAAATATTATCTTCTGCTAGAGTCTAGTGTTGATAGTTAAAGGCAGTCTGTCTCCAAAGGTTTAAGGAATGAGTTAGGAGAAAAAGTTAATGTCGATTTCATCTAAATGAAACTACCAGTGACTGCTGGAGAGCTAGAGATCTGTCAGTGAGCTTTCTTTTCACCAGTGAATGTGCTGCTTGGGTTTGCAGGCGGGAAGCCTGCAATGAAGGAGAAGGAGACCCCCCACTGTATGTCAATGTGAACATGTTCAGTGGGCAGCTGATGAATACCTGGATTGACTCTCTGCAGGCCTTTTTCCCTGGACTGCAGGTATTTTGCAATCAGATTTCCTAAGAATAACCAATCACTAGAAAGAGTTTCTCCCTCCCCTTCTTTCTTTTTTAATACCCAGAGCATTCTCTGTCTCCTTTGGATTTGGGAAGTCACTGACACTATCTGTTTTCATCTTTCCGTTTGTGAAGTTAGTCTCCAGAATATTGAACAGAGCCATTCCACACTAGTGCAAAACCATGCTTAAGAAGTGACTGTGTGTGATTTTTGTTTTTGTTTGTTTTGAGACAGTCTTGCTCTGTTGCCCAAACTGGAGTGCAGTGACGCAATCTTGGCTCACTGCAACCTTTGCCTCCTGTGTTCAAGCAATTTTCCTGCTCCAGCCTCCAGAGTAGCTGGGATTATAGGCGCCCGCCACCACGCCTGGCTAATTTTTTGTACTTTTGATAGAGATGGGGTTTCACCATGTTATCCAGGCTGGTCTCAAACTCCTGCCTTTGGGTGATCTGCCAGCCTCGGCCTCCTGAAGTGCTGGGTTTACAGCCATGAGACACTGCTCCTGGCTGTGTGTGATTTTTGTATAATCCAGTGCTCAGTTGTTTATTCCTTGTTCCTTAGTACATGTAACTTCCTTTTCTGTGCAGTTCATATCAATTTGGCATTACTGGCCAGATAGGGAGGGTATTTTCTTGTCTGGGTTGTCGCTTTTGGGTTGGTTTTGTCTTCAACCATATGTATAGGTCAAGCAAGAACTTGAGGGTAGAGGAGAGCCCAGGCAGGCCCTTTGTGCCTTGTCTTGTCACTCTAGGAACTGTATCTCAGCCTGATGACCTGTGTCCTCTCCTTAGGTGCTCATAGGAGATGTGGAAGATGCCATCTGCCTTCATGCCTTCTACTATGCCATATGGAAACGATATGGTGCCCTCCCTGAGAGGTATAACTGGCAGCTGCAGGCCCCTGACGTTCTCTTCTACCCACTGAGACCAGAGTTAGTGGAATCCACATATCTCCTCTACCAGGTATTAGAGTTGTTTTTTTTTTTTTCTTTTCTTTCACTGCCTCCCCTGACCCCAGCAGTTGGTTCTTAATGAACATTTGCTAAGTGATATAGAGTTATGTTGTTTTAGAGTGACTCCGATCGAGTTACCCCCATCTGTATTCTTGTTAGTGTTCAGTGTCATTCATGACTTCACAGGACAGAGAAGGTATTGTTTTTAACCTCATATTCTACAAAGCTGAAACATGTTTTTACCATAGGATTTATGGCTCATATCTTTAAATATTCATGAGGAAGCTTTTGTACTAAGGTGTTTTCCAAATTTATTTGACCAAAACACCCGTTTTTGGGATGCAATTCCGCACCAGTGTACTGTGGAACCCCAGTCTGTGTAACAATTACTCAGACAAAAAGAAAATTCATTTTCTTGGCTGTAAAGGAAATCATCTGGGATTCATCTGGATGCCTGTTTTTGTTTAATGTTAAAAAATATATGTATATATGTAGTGTTCATCCGTTGTGAAATTACTTCAGTGGCAGAGGGAATGTGACTTTAGCTGTTAAATGTCTTCCTCCTGACAGTTGAAGCCAGATATTTATACTTCTGTGCATGCCATACATATATACACACTGAGAGTCCTCCATTCACATGCACAGTGGCATAAGTGGTTAACTTACCAAGAAGCTGGCCTTGGTGAAATTTGGTAGGCCTGTAACAGATGACCACTGTGGGCCAGCCGTAGCAAGCAGAGCCTGAGTTTTAGAAACTCTGGTGGTGAAGCTAACACTAAGGTTTGGATTTATTTATTCAATGATATTTTAT
This sequence comes from Cebus imitator, assembly GCF_001604975.1. Lineage (NCBI taxonomy): Eukaryota > Metazoa > Chordata > Mammalia > Primates > Cebidae > Cebus > Cebus imitator. The sequence continues at coordinate 336,513 of NW_016107789.1, read as the reverse complement.
ACCAAATGCTTGCCATTTGCTTCAGATAAAAAACAAGGAAAGAAATCCTATGAAACTGGTAATAGTCCTCATGCCTAAAGAGGGACCTTTAGTAAAACCATGAATTTTAGGTAACTTCTCAAAAAAGGGAAAAGGTGATAGCCGCCTGTTTGGCCTCTGTGAGCCCAGCAGAGCAAGGCCGTACATAGAGGATGGCTTGCCAGCTATTGGCTGATTTCTTCTCTTAAGCTTAGTCCTGTGGCCTGTGAGCTAACTCCCCTTTGTTTCTGTCACTAATTCTTTCCTGATTTCAGCTTCTGCTTCACATTACAGAGATGTCTTGTACTCCACAGCTTTACCCTCCGAAGCCACACCCTGTGCACTTTTAATCCAGAGACCGCTAACCTTGTTTTCTTTGTTGCTGCAAGCTGGCGCTAGGCATGAGTTAAAGATCCCCAACTTTTGAACTGTTCGTTGGATAAAGGCTCCTCTTCCCAGAGAAGTTTTTTTCCCTAGTAAAACCATCTAAGAGTATGTGAGAAGAGTAGGCAACTGAGGACTGGTTTCTAGGGTGACTAGAGAGGAAAGGGTGCTGGCCTCCTTTTACACTTTGGAAAGCCTTGTTGTTCTCATCAGCCTTTCCTCATGGTGCCATACTGGAATGGTGGCAAGGTCCTGTTTCCTGTTCCTGTGTCTTAAGTTTTTGGAGAGTTCTGAGGCAAGATAGAAATTGGATTTGTTCTCAGATACGGTACTGCCAGGGTGGGCATTGTTTTATTTCTAGTCATAAGAACCAAAGTAGAGTATTGTTCGTCTATCCTGGAGCAGGTGGCCTTACCCTGACTAAAGTTAATCAAGTCACAGGTATGCTTTGATGTGAACTGACAGAATACCTTAGTCCTCTATCTGTTGTGACCCGCAAGATCAGATGACCTGGCCCTGTTTCTTCCTTTGGCTGGCGACTCGTCTCGTCTGTGGGGAAGCCCTGCAGTCACCGTGAAGCTTGTTGATGGCATGTCTTCCAAGCCCGTGCTGGATCACATTCTCTCGTGTTCTCTCTAGGCAACCAAGAATCCCTTCTACCTCCATGTAGGAATGGATATTCTGCAGAGTCTGGAAAAGTACACAAAAGTCAAGTCAGTTTTCTAAGTTCCTTCCTTTTTCTGTCAGCCACTTTTGATTTATTTCAAATTGTTTTGGGGAAGTATCCTAGTTTGCATTTTAATTTACAAACAGGTCATTAATGTTACATTTATAGGAAAATTGCTTACCTTTTGGTGTAGTAGAACCTTTCTATTATAGTGGGAACTGCCCTTTTTTTTCCATGATGTTCTAGCAGATTATGGGTATTCATTAACTTCTTTCCCTAGTTATACAATAACACATACACTAACATGTTTAGGGAGTACAGAAAATATAAAGCGGTAGAATATTATCACTGTAATCTCCACATACAGAGAAAACTGTAGTCAGTATTGAAGTGTACATACTTATAATCTTTTAAATATATTTTTATATACGATGTGTGTATATATGTATATATAAGAAACATACTCTACATTTCAATTTTGTGATGTGCTTTTTTTTACCCACTATATCATAATTAAAAAATATATATTATCTTAGGATACTCAAATAGTAAGTCAATTCTACAAATATTAGGACTAGAAATTTGAATTAGTCCTTTTAAATTTGTTGCCAATCACTTTCTTGGTGCCTTGTTATGCTTCTGGCCAACACCCTTCACTGTTCCCTGCCACCACCCCCACAGCCTGTAATTCACCTGATAATTTAGCAGCCAAAGCACTTGCTAAGTAAATTTGCAAACAACCCAGGTTATAAAAAAAGGAGAGCTCTTCAATGTAAACATAGTTCATATGGTGCTGGGTGACTGGTTGATTATTCTGATAAGAGAATGTTTCTGCTTCTGAAGTGAATCAGCAGGTGGGAAGGAGAGTCAGAACTGACTGGACGATTGTTTTGTAGGTGTGGGTATGCCACGCTGCATCACGTCATCGACAAGTCCACAGAGGACCGGATGGAGAGCTTCTTTCTCAGTGAAACCTGTAAATACTTGTATCTGGTATGTGTGTTGCAAGATGAACCCAGGAGTATTTAGTACTGCATAGAGGGAGCATTCGCACAGTCTTCTATCTGACAGATACTGGCCACAGCTACATGCTGGACGTTGTATATTCCGGGGGATGTAAATGCTGTCAGAACAAAAGGATATGACTGTCTTCGTTCATGGTTTCCAACCTTGTTGAAAAGCCATTTGTCAAGTATACCAAGAATTGAACTTACGAGTACAAACTGTGGGAAATGCTGGTAGTGAATGATACAGAACCAGTGTTAGTGCAGTGGTTGGAGAAGACGCCTCTGAGAAAGGGAGCTGTGTTCATAATGCCTTCTCACTTCTCTTGATGTTTGTGATCTTGGCCAAGACCCGCAACCCAGCCTTGTCTCTGTCCATACACACATCCTCAGGCACATGGTGTGTGTGTGTGTGTGTGTCCTGAAAAAAACCTTTGGTATTACCTAATATTCATATGTTCATTCTTTCTCTCACAAGACTACAGCCTACACAGAAGTCAGGTGACTTGCCTGAAGTATGGGGGTGGCTGTGGCAGAGCCGAAGTGTGAACCGTGGTCCTGACTCCCTCTGTGGTGCTCTTTCCACCTCACCCCTCGGCCTCAGATATAGCCACTCTCATGCCCCCTGCCACTTTCCACAGTATGGCTACATGTAAACAGAGGGCAGGGTTTCCTGGTTATAAGGTAGTGTGGCAACTGAGAACTTCAACAGAGGGTCAGAGATAGAAGCAGCTGTGATAAATTGCATTTATCTAGTTCCGTGTTTCATAGGCCTGGGGCTACCTGGGTCCGAATCACCCTAGGGCCTTTGCTGAGATTACAGCCGTGTTGAGTCAGAATCTTTAAAACAAGCAGCCTCAGAAATCTGTCGTTTTGACAAGTGCCTCCAGTGGTTTCACATGAGCCAGGTTTTGGAGCTGCTGGTCTGATCCATTAAGATGATACTCTTCTGTGTCTGGTGTCTTTTCACAGACGACTACAGAGGTATGTCCACCAACAGCCCATGTGGTCTGTCCAGTGGGAAGACAGCCGTCCTGCTGTTGGTTCCTGCATGTGCAGTGGTTCTTGCTGTCAGTGCAGGTTGCTCAGTTCTGAATCAGGCTGGCCAGAGCCTAGTTGCGTATTTCCATCCAGCAGCTAGTGGTGTCAGAGGGATGTTAACGAGGCAAGTTTTAGAGTAAAGGAAAGTGACCCTGTAGGGTATGTTACATGAAAGAACACAGAGTCTAGGAAAATGCTGGGGTATGCCCCATTCTTCTCCTGTTACTGTGCAAACAATGACAAGCTGCACTGAATCTCATTTTTCCTTGTCTTGAAATAGTTTAGGTGACCAATAAAGTTGCTAAGAATTTCTAGGTGTGTATTCATTCAGCATTCACAGAACACTTGCCTTCTCCTGCACTGATGCTTCCTGTATTGGGTTAGATGTTCTTTCTAGATGCTCTTGCGTTCCATGTCGCATGCATCGTTGAAGGAAAGGACTATGCCTTGTGCCACTGCATCTTCAGAGCCCAGCCCATGTTATGCAAGAAATGAACTGAATGTTGGCAGATGTGTTGGGCTTTGTGCTAGGATATGGTGATGGATAAAACTTGCTTCCTCCCTGCCAGCATTTACAGTTCAGGGTCTAGGTGTGTGTGATGTTGGGGGTAGCTCTAGAATTCCAGCAGGAGAACTCTTAATTAGCACATGGGAATCATCCAAGGAGCTCTTAGAGACTACCTGTGCTTGGGTCTTAGCCTTGGAATTTCTGAGTCTCTGCGTCTGGACAGGATATGTGTAGGGAGGAGGTGGGTCTCGCTATGAGTTTAGATGAGGCAGTTGATTCTGCCTTGCAGCCTGGACTGGGCACCACAGTTGTCAGTCAATTCCTTTTCACTCGTTTATCACTGAGAAGCATGAGGCCCAAGCAGATTCTACTCCCTGTGTAGCTGAGACACTCCCCCATGATTCAGTTCCAAGTGTGCTACAGTAATTGATTGTATCTTTTTCTCCCTTCCGCCTAGCTGTTTGATGAAGACAATCCGGTACACAAATCTGGAACCAGATACATGTTCACAACAGAGGGACACATTATATCTGTGGACGAACATCTTCGGGAATTGCCATGGAAGGAATTCTTCTCTGAAGAGGGAGGGCAGGACCAAGAGGGAAAGTCTGTGCACAGGTTGAAACCTCACGAGTTAAAAGTTATCAACTCCAGCTCCAACGTGAGTTGTTTCTTCGAGGGGTGAATTGCATATAGAGGAAGAGAATATACTATTAATTCCTTAGTTGTTCAGACTTCCTGACAGAAAACTGATGGTGTACGCAGATTGGGAGGTTTGAAAACACCTCCTAAAGAAACCGTTTACATAGATGTTGTCAGGGTGTAGAGAAATCACAGGAGCAGCGGTGGCATCATCACTGCTAGCTACAGGCGCCAGTGGAGAGAATGGCTGCAGGGTCCCGGAAGTGGGAAGTCTTGTGGGAGGAGCGGCCACCCAGCAGGAGCCACTGCTCAGATCTGACTTTTGTGGCCTTGCCTGGAGGGAGCTGACAGAGTCAACATGTGATTCTTCCCTGCTCCCCTGTTCGCCTTCTGGAGCATCTTCTTGGCTGCCCGGGGCAGAAACTGGAGGCTGATGGAGTCTATTGATATGATCCATCAGTGGGCCTGGAGAGGCAAATGGAAGACATTCAGCAAAATCACCTACCAGCAGGAGAAGAGAAAAAAGCAGTCATAGGCAGGACGGTCCTAATGAAGTTGCTCTTCGAAGTGCCGCAAACACCCAGATTCATTTAGAGTAGGGCTTTACTCCATACCTAAATTGTCCTGAGAAGCAGCAGGAAAGATTTCGAAATGGAAGTCCTTGCATCCCTAGTGAAAGTATCAGGTAGCTGTGTTGATTTGAATCAAATAGGATGGTTTGGAAGTGAGGATAGGGAAATGTGGATGAGTTGAAATTTCAAATCTTGTTATCCCTCAGGGCCTCAGCGGTCAGGTGTTCAGCCGCCTCCCCAGAGATGGGTTGCCTTGGCGTTAGGGGCGCCCTCTTGTCATAGACTGTGCTTCAGTGCTTTTCCATTAATGCCCCAGTGAAGGTCTTCACCATCAGTCTGTGAAGCAAATCGATAGGCCAGAGTGTCGATAACCACCCCTGCCCCCATTTTCATCAGGCCATGGAGCACTGATTGAGTGGGCAAAGCATAATCGGGAAGAAGGGGTAGGAGAGTTAGAGGGAGAAGAGCTCATGACAGCCAGCGCTTACAAAACACATACCAGGGTTAACCTGTGCACCACTCTAAACGCTTCTGTGGGTTGACCTGTTTACTTCTCACAACAGCCCTGTGAGGGGTGGGTACTTTTAACATCTCCATTTTACAGATGAATGAAGGGAGGCGCAGAGAAATTTGGGTCCCATGGTGGAGCCAGGATTTGGACCCAGGCAGCGTCTTCTCTTTAGGAAGGAGACATCTCTGACCTGCCACATTCACTAATAGATCTGATCCCATGATTTCAGGCACCAGGGATTGAGGCCCTCAGAAGGGCTCCCAGTTCTGGATAGGGGCATGGCCTAGTGAGGAGTCCACTTCCATCTGAGGCGTTGTCTGTAGTGCTGTTGAAACACAGAGGGGAGGGAATAATTTCCAGAGAAAATCAAGGTGGGATTCCAAGGAAGTCACTTGCTGGAGATCCTTGAAGGATGAGGGGGTATCCCCAGAAAGGATGTTCAGGCAGAAGCAGTAGCACCTGCAAAAACACAGAGAGCTGGCCTAGGGGACAGTCAGGACCAATGGAAGGGCCTGCCAGTCTTGATCTTCCAGGGATGAGGAGCAGGGCGTAGTGAGTTCAAGCACAGGGCATGAGGAAAATGCTTCTTTGGAGATGAAGCGGATAATGAACGTATTTAGACAACTGCTTCCAGGGATATCACAGTTGGTTAGTTCTCAAGACGTGCATCTCCTTTGAGGACACAAAGGATTGGTTGGGGGATTGAATTAAAAAAAAAACAAAACGTAGTCTTAAGCATTTAGAGTTTAGTTGTGAATGGGAAAAACACAGCTCAGAAAAACAGTATTTTCAAATAGCAGAAAAGTTTTCTGAAATTCTGGGTGGACTTAGGACTCCAGGGATGTGGTTTTCAGTCCTGGCCACTAAGCAGTTGCTGTGATGCCTTTTAGCCTCCCTGGATCTGCCATTTCTTTATCTATAAAGTGAGGATATTAGATTATGTAAGTGGTCCTCACCTGAGGGTGATTTTGCTCCTCAAGGGATGTTGGAACAGTGTCTCTAAGCAGTGTCCTGCAGTGTACAGGCACCTCCCGCAACAGTTATCTGCCCTCAAAGGTCAGGAGTTCCCAGGCCGAGAAACCCTAGATTAAGTCATCCAGCCACATTTTCTGAGAGATCAACTTGTGAGTGTTTAATTCAGAATTTAATTTTCCCTTGTTTGTGTCTTTCTAGTGCAATCGTGTACCTGATGAGAGGAGGTACTCACTGCCCTTAAAGAGCATCTACATGCGACAGATTGACCAGATGGTTGGCTTGATTTGATCTGCTGTCTGTGAGGCCTCATCTTGAACCAGACCTTAACAACCGAGCCCAGACCGTGCCAAAGTCCAGTCTGAAATGAAAGGGGATAGAAGTCTCACTGTCCATGATGGTGTAGGAATTTCTGTGCAGCGCCTCACCACATCTGGTTAATTCTTACACACTTCACTGTTTCTCTCCTGTTCAATAAAATGCCCTGTTAAGGATGTAATATGAAGTAAGAAGGTACATGGAAATTGGCCTCTTATGACATGCTGATGTTATAAGCACAATAGATGGGGCATCTTTGGATTGATGTTCATAGCTTTATACTTTAGAACCTAAGTCTCTTCACTTTACTGGCACTTACTATACTGGAGTATTGCTATTTCTTTTAAAAAAAAATTTATTACTTATATTTATTTTTTTTGAGACAGGGTCTTGATACTTTTTTGAGACAGGGTTACCTGGGTTCAAGTGATCCTTCTGCCTCAGCCTCTCATGTACCTGGGATTACAGGTGTGCACCACTGTACCTCGCTAGCTACTTCTTTGTTAGAGGATTGGAAGTGAAATTTCTGCAAAAGGGCCTGTGGTTCACTTGGTATCCCTACTTAATTGCATTGAAAATGTCATCCTTTCTGTTATTGGATAACTGGGCTCTGCCCCTGATATCCAACCATGATTTTGGATCACATGGGGGAAAAAAGTCATCTACTTTTTCATGTATGCCCCAACTAAGCTTCACAGTGTTACACATTATTTGCTTAAGAATAATGGCCTTAACCAGAATTCTTAACAGATAGTCTCTTAAGTTATTATGTCATGGACTAAGAGGTTAACTGACAGATCTTTTGGATGGTATTTTGCATTTTGAATATGAATTTACTTGAGGAACTCACATAGTTCCAGAACCAGGTGCCTTTTAGGGAGAGAACAATACCTAAGATCGTCAGAGCGTCCATCTTTCTTATATTTCCTAAGCAAGTATTCTCAGTTCTGACCGTATTTGGGTTAGAGTTCTGTTTTGTGTTTGTTTCCTGTGTCTAGTGCCAATTAGCTAAATCAGGGAGAAAGAAAGGATCACACGACTTTTTAGTATCCTTGAGCCATTTCTCTGTGTAATACAGGCTATAGATTAGTGCCTTATATGGGTTTTGGTTTTGGCCACTGGATGTCGCAGCTACTGCTGTGTTTTCAAGAGGCCTGTTTAGCCACATGGTGGGACTGTGATGAAAGGGGGATGGAAATTGCTTGGCCCGTCTTTGCCTTCAACCTGTATAAGTAAGCATGTAAAAGGAGGAAGGTGTGCTAAAATGCCTTCTTTCTTTCTTTGTTATTTTCTTAGCCAGAACATCTCTATTTGAACCCACACTGATAAACACCCACTACTCGTACACAGTGGGGCAGGGTTGACCCCTAGTCTAGCTTCCATGAAGCGTCATGGGTGGAAATGCCTTCTAGTAGAAAGAGTAGGAAATCCCTAAAACTTCCAGCCTCGAATACTACAGTTCTCACCTGTCACTGCTTGCCCACCTCTAAGGATTTCATGTACATTTTTTCAAAGCTAAAAATAAACACTGTCTAAGCTTATGTTGCATTTTTAGTCAAAAGGGAGAAATCCTCTTCTTTTTTGAAAATTTTAAGTGTTATGGTTTTAAAAATAGATATGTAGTTCAGTTCTTTGAGATTTTTGAAAAGAGGATTTTCAGTAATGTATCATCTCTGTCTTTTAAACATTACACCAGTTGTTTTAAAATAGAAAAAATAAAATGCTTCTATTTTACCTTTTTCATTTCAGAAGCATTATTCTGTTTATTAACAGTGTCCCATCTACTGCATAGAAAACTTTGAGAATAGTATATATATTTTAAATGTTTTCATTGACTCACTAAAAATGTTAAATGCACATACATGTATACACATGAGCATACTTGTACCTTTGTCTCTGGGCAAACAGGGTTGGGACTGTTAGTGGCCCATTTGGGAAAATAGAACACGTCAGAGAAGGAGGTGAGTTCTTCATGCCTGTGATTTCTCTTTTGGCGCTCCCCTCCTTCCGCTCTGGCTTCCGTGGCGGCAGTGGTGGGTAAGCAAGCACTCCAGCGTTCTCTTATTGAGGTGCTTTGCCTGTCACTTGAGCAAGCTCGGGCATTCCTTCCTTCTCATGCTCCTGGAATAGGGAGCAGGGATCTCGTGCCTGCAGTGCACTGAGCGCTGCACGTGCCTCTCAGGGGCCACAGTCTGCCAGGAAACATGTTTTATGTTAAGTCACAAACCCTCTTGAGTTCTGGGTACTGGAATTCATACCAATGGGTGAGACTGAGGGTGAATGAGTTAGTGTATATTAATCTTGGTTGTTGAGCTTCCAGACCTACCCAGTCCAGAGTTTGATGCTATGTAGTCAGTGGTTTGTGGGGCTGGATACCAGAAGGCTGTCTAGTGCCCATTGTAAAAAGAAGGTTCGTTGAGCCAGCTTCAAAGGTTACCTGCTTTCTTTTTGAAAATCAGAATATCAACAACTGTGATATATCCTGCAGGGCTTTTGCAGTTTCTTCTTTTCTGTGTTCTGAAATACTGGGTGGAGAGTGGTTGAGGAGGAGATTGCCAGAGAAGTTGCCCTGCTCAGTGCTTTGCCCCAGGAATGCCTCGAATCTGAGTGGACTTCATCCTTTGCGGCAGCTCTGAGCCTGGCCTGTTTTCCTGTTCCCACATGTAGCTAGTGTCTAGTGTCAGCTTTGCTCAATATGATGGAAGCATTTTGCAGAATTATTGTAGAAAGCTGTCTTATAGTTGGCTTGATGAAGCGTAATTCTCTCACAACAAACTTACGAATCATTACAGGGCAGGCTTAGCTACTTTAGTTGATGTGACTGAGGAATCCCTTCTGGAAGAATAATTGGCAAGGAAGGGTTTCCTGGTACTCCAGTTGCACTGGCTGTTGTGAAAAACCAGCTTCTGTTTTCAAATCTTCCCTTATTTTTGTTATTTTTATTTTTTTTTCCAGCGCTTGAGCCAGAACTTATTCATTGTAACCGAATCCCCAGGTTCTGATGATGTCCTGGGCTTTTCTTGTCTTAGATCATGGAGTGTGCATGTGACACTTAAATAATTTTCTATGTATTTAAAGAAAAATGCACCAGGATAGTGTCTGCACATGACTAGGAAGTACCTGGTTTGGTAAGTGCCGTTGTGCAATCTGAGGGCCTTACTTCTTCCTCCCCTTTTCCCTTCTTCCCACCAAAGGAAAATATTCCTCTTAATGATTTCTTAGTTCAGTTTACTGAATGATTGCCACCTGTAATTTCTCTTTGGATTGTGTAGACTCAACATGAGACATTCCTTTGTGCTTTCTGGAGGGCCCCAGAGGCCTCTCTCTTTGATAATTTTTTTTCGTCTGTTGACAAAAGCAACGATCTTTTTTCAAATTTAGTGCTGGTGAAAAGTTAGGACTGAGTGATTACTTTAGCCACAGGGTGACTGAGCAGGGACTTTAGAAGAAAATCCTGAGTTTTCCTGTCTATTCCCAGACATCCAGCTCCTATTCTAGTGCCTCTTCCCTGCAGGGCAGGGACCCCTTGGGAAGGTGAGGAGGTGGGGCGGACTGGACCGTGTGTCCCAGGTTTCGCAGGGCTCAGGGTTATGCTCCTGCTTGAATCTGGTAAGAATGTCAAGAACCTGTGGAACTCCCTGATTCTATACCCTCTTCCTTCTTTCTGTGAGGCAGAGGAATAATATTTTTAAAGGTTATTTTGTTTTAGTTTTAAATAGCAAAATACAAGCTGCATTTTTATTTATTATGCATAAGAAAGGTAAATCTTTTTACAAAGTGTAGGGTTGGAAACTCTGGGAAAACTTACTGAAATACACAAATGCTTCTCTCTCTGTAATGTGCAATATGCTTTGCGACTGTAGATTATATCTTATGTTTAATCTGTAAATAAGAAATGTATTTAAATTAAAAGGGAGCTTTTTGTAAAAGGACCAAATGTTCTTTTATAAATGTAATAAGGAATACTTTGCTCTTTAAAATTTATTAGGATTTTTATGAGTAATTTTTATTAAAATATTCTTTTTTTGAGTTGTCACTTTGTTTCTCTTTTACATACTCATGTAGACACATTCAAGACAAGGGAGAAGAACTTCTAAATGAACTGCCCATCTAGATGAATAAAACCTGTTTGCGTTTGATAGCTAAGCCCTGAGTAATGTCTCCCCCATGGAATTCCACTACATTTTGGTGTCACACTCTTCTAATAAATGTGTTTCACGTGCGGGTCAGAACTGCTTTTCATGACCTTCGTCCCAGCCCTGGCCTTCCACTCTGCACTAGCCTCCTTTCTCTTGGCCACTGTCACTCTCTGTTCTTATTGTCAATTAGCTGAGTATATCTGGGGTCTGAAACCAGTTCTCTGTGTTATCATAAGCAAGGCGCTTCATTTCTCCTCACTGCTGAGAGCAGTGGCACTTCATAGTCTATGTGGGTGAAGTGGCCCATGGAAAGCGTGCGGGTGGAAGGTTCTAGGGGCTAGCCTCCTTCCCTGTGTTGCCACTGGGGTCTATAATGGGATCTTGAGGAAGAGAGCTGCTCCTGCTCTGTGACATCTCAGTGTCCCAGCTTTGGTCACAGACAATTCTGATGGGCCCTTTTTTTTTTTTTTTGAGACAGGAGTCTCTCTCACCGAGGCTGGAGTGCAGTGGCGCGATCTCAGCTCACTGTAACCTCTGCCTCCCAAGTTCAAGTGATTCTCCTGCCCCAGCCTCCTGGAATAGCTGGGACTACAAGTGCACACCACCACACCTGGCTAATTTTTGTATTTTTGATAGAGTCAGGGTTTTACCATGTTGGCCAGGCTGGTCTCAAACTCCTGATCTCAGGTGACCTGTCTGCCTTGGCCTCCCAAAGTGCTGGGGTTACAGGCATGAGCCACCATGCTTGATGGGCCTTTTTAAAGGCCACGGAGCATGACAGTGCAAAGGAGAGACTCGAGGCTGGAAACAACTTGCTCACATTGAGCTCTACTATTGTGAGGGGTGGTGGAGTTGTGTTTGTGAAGTCTCATGGGTTTGTGATCTTGACAAAACCAAGCAAGCCTAGTAGGCCAAGAGACCAGCTCAAGAGCCACAGGTACCGACTCACGCCTGCTTTCCTGTTCCAGGCTGCCTCAGTAGTGGGAGCACCAGGCCACTGCCATCTGTGGAGCAAGTGGAGCCCAGCAGTCCTGTGTGAATACTGCGGTCAGTGTCGGGTGGAGTATGGGGACTCTGGGCCATATCGTGGTGGGTACAATCTCAAATCTATCCCTAACTAATCTGTGTGCCTTGGGCAAGTTACAGACTTGCTGTCCTCAGTTTTCCTATCTAGTAAATGGGTTGATAATAATAGTTCATACTCATAGGTTAGTTCTGAGGACTGAGTGGGTTAATATGGATAAGGTACTTAACGAGGTACCTAGCATGGTAGGCTCTGTGTGTTTCCTATAATTATGGTCCAGTTGGATTTGACATCCAGGATCAGACCTAGGGCTTAAATGGGGATGGTGGAATAAGAGTAAGAACATGGACTGGCCATGGGGAGGCTGGGCTGGCCTCCTGGCTTTGTCCTGGATGTGTGGCTTAGGTCAAAGCACTTACCTTCACACAGTTTCCTCACGTTTAAAATCAGAGATGATAGCACATCAACTCCTGGGGCCCCTGTGATGGCCAAATGAATCAGCAGCTACACTTGTCAGCGTGTGAGGTGGCAGCTGCTAAAATGTTTACATGTTGTGCCTCTTTGTCCCTTAGAGTTTTGTTTTCCTTCTTCAAGTTTAGTCAAGGAAGCCTGCTAATGTCTCCGTAACTCAGAAACCCAGACCAGGAGGTGCACAGCGGTTTGGGTCTGGGTGGTGTACCTGTGCTCCAGTACTTCACTCAGTCTTTGTGCTTCAGTGCCTGGGGCAGTCTGCTAGTTGGTAGTCTGTAGAATGAAGAGTCTCTCCCCACTCTGGCTGTGTGTGTGTGTGTGTGTGTTGGAGCCCTCATGTGCCTGTGTGTATGGTTTAAAAGCCTGTTACATTCAAACCTCACCAAGTCCTGAGCAGTAAATTCTATTATTCCATTTCTCCAGCTGAGGACACTGTAAAGTAAAAAATCTTGCTTCTGGTCACAGCTGAACCAACTGGAGCCAACAGCCTCAGGCTCTCTTTTAGATGCTGTCAATCTTAAGTAACAAAATTCAGAAAATATGATTAAGTATATTAGATATATGATTAAGAGTTTATTAGAGCCCAAAGCTGGGAATAATCATCCAGGGAACACAGACTCCAGAGAAATGGGGTCATTGCTCCCAAGTTAGAAGTTAAGGGTCCTGCTTACATAGGCAGAAGACAAACATATTTAGTAGGATTAAAACATATTCTGGTACAAGGATGGTTTATGAGTTAACAACAGTTGAATTTACACAGTTTCTTTTCTCTACAGCTTGTTTTTATTTTCCTTTCCAACTTAAGAGTGCATTTAACATTCCCTCTTAAGACAGAGTGACAGTCCTGAGTCTTTGTGTGAGAAAGGTAAGAGGGAAGTTAATCTATAGTGAACAATAGTGAAGAGGTAAGGAGTCTTTCCTGGTGCCCTTTACAACATTTAACAAAACAATGTAGGTAAGGAAGAAGGGTCATCTATAGTCAGCAAAATAAAGGTTATAGCTACCTGAATTCAGGTCCCACAAACACATTTCCTTAAGGCTCGAAATATTTTAACTTTCCAACAGCTTAAATTTTGAATTACTTATTTTCATGGTGCCACTGTGGATGGTTTGGTTCTAGCCTCCGTGTGAAGAGAAAGGATCTCCCTGTCTCTCCCCAGACAGAGTAGCTCAACCTTTGGTTGGAGACCCAAGTGGCCCCTCCCCAGGGCTGGAGGGACGAGGCTGGGACTGGGTTGCCCACCTGCTTCTGGCTTCCAGGAAGCCCAGCACCAGGCCCTCTGCAGTGGCAGGGAATGAAGACCCCAGAAGGCACACTGTGAATGCCCTTTCTCCACAGTTCAGAATATTCTCTCTGCCTGTATCGGGTAGTGGGAAGAAGGTTTGGGGGTCTGCACTGCCCCACACCACAGAGAACTCTGAAGAGCTTAGTTCTCAAACATCCACCTTTCCAAGGTAGAGCCTCTCATGGGGTGCTTTAAAGAAGCTCTCCTCCATGGATGGGTGCCCTTCAGTGATGGGCTGGTCAAATTCTTAAAGAAAATGACCTGATGATTTGAAAAGCTTAACGCCTGCTTAATAAGGCACCAGAAAGGAACCAGAGCCAGTTGCCATTGTTAGAAAATCCATCTGGACCACCCTAAACTGCTTTGGGGGGTAAATACTGATGTTTTAAAATAAAACTTTAAGTTATCCTTTTAAATATATCCATTGAAATCTATAAACCATTACAATTTGTTACCCACCATCATCTATCAAAGAATACATTCCAATTTATTTATTGGGAATTTTAGATTGTTTCTTTTTCTGCTTGAATTGGTATTTACGTTTTTTTCTCTCCATAGAATTTTATACTGATTTAATATATTTCAATTTTATGAAATCCTCAACAATTTTTCCATGTTCATTGAGTTTCTAAGTATTAAAAAAAAGTCTTTAGAATTGAGCTAACATTATAATTAGTGATATAAACAGCATATGTATTTTGATAGTTATTAACAAAATAAAAATTTATTAGGAAGGTTTCATTTTGTTAAATGACAGAGGTTTTTTTCCCACCTCTTTAATTGAATTGTGTGGCTGTGGATGAATACTGCTTACTGTCAGAAAGAGATGGATTTCAACATGAATTATATTCCTTTTTTTTTTCTTTTTTTTTTTTTGAGACAGGGTCTTCCTCTGTTGCCCAGGCTAGAGGCAGTAGAGCGATCATAGCTCACTGCAGCCTTGAACTCCTGGGCTCAAGCAGTCCTCCTACCTCAGCCTCCCAAGTAGCTGAAACTACAGGTGCATGCCACCATGCCCAGCTAATTTTTGTATTTTTTTGTAGGGACAGGGGCTCACCATGTTGCCCAGACTGGTCTCAAACTCCTGGGTTCAAGCGATCCTCCTGCCTCAGCCCTCCAAAATACTGGGATTACAGGCATGAGCCCCTGCACCCGGCCCTTAATTTTATTTTCTGGAGGTAACGTATTCACACAAATAAGTGAAAGGAAATAGAGTTTTTATTATAGATATTACATATGGATATCTATAGATAGATGTATTTTAATTATACTTCTGAATAATGTCAAAATTTATGTAATACTTTATCATAAAAACTTGTTTTTATGAATTCTTTGCTGATAAATTAATTAGGCCCTCTTTCAGTTTTGTGGTAAGCAAAGACGTTGAAAACACTGACTTGCAAAAAGGTAGTTACTCAGCTATTAGAGTCATTCATTTTTGCAGTTTCTGGAACATATTCCAGAAAGGCCCTCCAAAACATATCTAGTGATTATCCATTGTACCCGTTATTTTATTTAGAGGAACTTACATAACCTGAAATATTCAGAAAGCGCTGGGAAATTTGAAAATACAGTTGACCCTTAAACAACACCTAGGGATGCCAACCCTTGCTCAGTGGAAAATTCATGTGTGTTAGCTTTTGACTCCTCAACGATTAATACCACTCATAGCCTACCGTTGACTGGAAGCTTTACCAATAATAAAGCAGTCAACTAGAGCACATTTTGTATGTTATATGTATTATATATTGTATTTATACAGTAAAGTAAGCTAGAGAAAAGAAAGTGTTACTTTAAAAATCATAAGGAAGAGAAATAATATTTACTATTAATAAGTAGAAATGGATCTTCACAAATGTCTTCATCCTCATCTTCACGTTAAGTAAACTGAGGAGGAGGAGGAAGAGGAGGAATTGTTCCTGCTGCCTCAGGGATGGCACAGATGGAAGGGGACACACAGTGTGTATGTCTGTGTGTGTGTGTGTGTGTGTGCCTGTATGTGCGCTCGCACACGCAAGCATGTGTGTGTTTAGCAAGGGTCCCTCACTGTCGCCAAGGCTGGAGTATAGTGGTGCTATCTTGGCTTGCGGTAACCTCCACCTCCTGGGCTCAAGTGATCTTCCTGCCTTGGCCCCTGAAATTGTTGGAATTACAGGCATGAGCCACCATGCCCGGCCTACCAGTATTTTAAAAAGATATATGCAACACTCGAACTCACCACATTAGAAACAGGAGGTGGGTATAAAATTATTACAGTAGTCCAGCATGTACTACAGTTAATTTATGCAGTTATGGTTTAATACGGCATCTTCACACTTAATTACATAAATGTACAGTGTGTTTGTGTTTTAATACATTTTAACTTCTTTTTTCTTAGAAGATTTAGTAATGGAAACCTAAACATTTTAATTTTTTATAATAGATTCATGTGTGTTTCATGGTAATAAATGATAGACTAGTAGCTACATGTATTTTATGCATTTATTACACATCTTTTTCTTAATTTTTTCAATATTTTTAGCCTACAAGATTTGTCTTTTTCAAATTGTCAAAAATCTCCAAAAAATTTCCAGCGTATTTACTGAAAAAGATCTTTGTATTAAGTGGGGCCACAGAGTTCAAACCCATGTTGTACAAGGGTCTCCTGTACTACTAACTTCAACACATCTTTGAGAATCCATTTTTTTAAAAAGTGCGTTTATCTTGTCACCTCCTTTAACTGTATTTGCATCAAAACCTCGGAGCTGTAGTTCTAGCTCATTCAATTTAGAGAATGTGTCCATCGTATTACTTAATTGGCTAAGCCAGTCCTTGTTTTCCAGCCAGTCAACACTGTCAGCCTTATTTGTTGAAGAGAAAAGTCTGGCTTCATTTCTCACTCTAATACTTGTATTGTAATTACATGTCCTGTGCTAGCCATCTCATTTCTGAACTCCAGGATGGGGAGAAGCAGCAGGAAGCTTTCACAGTTTGCCACCTGAATGGAACGAGGCACTACAGCCCTGGTCTCCCGTGCCCTGATGGAACTCACCCTTCAGAGCCAAACTCTGTTTGCCAAAGGTGGAGAAGGGAAGAGGAAAGATTGTCACATGGAAAATATTTCATGTCAACTCTTTGGTGCCCCAGAGGTTTTTACACGCTAGGGTTGTGCGCCCAGAGTGGTGGGATCCTGGGTTTGTGAGAGGCATGCCTTCTTTGTTAAAGCGGAAGAGGGGATTGGGAGTGAGAACTGGCAGGACAGTTTGGTCACAGGTCAGAACTCAAGCCGGTCGATTTTAAGGGAAAGTAAGTACCTATCGATGTCGAGGTTCTAGAGATTGGTTCCCTTAAATCCTGTGGTTCCCTGATGTTAGAGTGCCTCAGATTCACTTGGAATGTTTGTAAAAGCACAGTTTGTTGGGCTCCAGTCCAGGGTTTTTTGACTTGGGAGCTCGGAGTTACTGGGGCAGGGCCTGAGAATCTGCATTCCTAACAAGTTCCCAGGTGGGACTGATACTGCTGATCTGGGGACCACCCTCTGAGGCTCTGCTTAAACCTATCCCTGCTGATGGACCCCTGGGAAAGTCTTGAGTACAAAGGCCACCATCCTCACTTTTCCATCTCTGGCAGGGGTAGATCCAGGAGTGTGTGCTTTAAGAAAAATAATATGGCCTGGATGCAGTGGCTCACACCTGTAATCCTAGCACTTTGGGAGGCCGAGATAGGCGGATTGCCTGAGGAGGAGTTTGAGACCAGCCTGGCCAACGTGGTAAAACCCCATCTCTACTAAAATACAAAAAATTAGTCAGGCATGGTGGTGTGTGCCTGTAATTCCAGCTACCTGGGAGGCTGAGGCAGGAGAATCACTTGAGCTCAGGAGGCGGGGGTGCAGTGAGCCGAGATGGTGCCACTACACTACAGCCTGGGCGACAGGGTGACACTGCCTCAAAAAACGGAAAGGAAAAATAATATAGAATTAGGGGTGCAAAATTAGAAATGCAAAAGTGAACAACACATTTGCAATGAGAAAAACCACAGCAAACACAAATATTAGAAAGCTGATAAATACCACAATGACATAAAATTGATAAAAATAACAATGTTCTTACTAAAATGACCCGATGCACCTCTTCCGTTTCTGCAGCTTTTGGCTACATCTCTTTTGATGGCTCTGTGTAATATGTGCATATTTTCTGGCTTGCGTTTGTATTCCCCTTCCCTGATACACACCCTCAACCGTTTGGTTACGGAACTCCAGCTTCCTGACAGCTAGAGCAAAGAGAGAAAGTTCTTGGCTGAGCCAAGTCTACCACTTTAAGTAGTTCTGCGCCACAGAGTTTATTGTAGGTACACTCCACCTTATTCCTGATTGCATTTTTAAAAAGCTGCTAAGATAGCAATAGCCAGCATTTATTGGATATTTATATGCCTAAAACGTAGCAAGCTTTTTCCCTGCTTTATCTCAGTTAACACTTGGACTAGCCAATGAAAGAGATTCAATCATTACACCCGTTTTGCACTCAAGGAAGCCGAGGTTCAGAGTTCAGCATTAGTTTAAGGTCCCCCAGCTAGCAGGTGATAGAGCCAGGATTTGAACCCAGGCTGTCTGACTCCAGCACCCAGCTGTTATCCACTAGCTGTACTTGGACATCCTCTGTAGAAGACAGTTTGTTTTCTTTCTTTCTTCCTTTTTTTCTTGTTTTAAAGGAGCATGCTCTCGCTCTGTCACCCAGGCTGGCATGTAGTGGCACGATGATAGCTCGCTACAGCCTCGACCCCTGGGCTCAAACAGTCCTCCCACCTTACCCTCCAGAGTGGCTGGAATTGCAGGCATGAGTCACTGTGCCTAGCCAGTTTCTTTTCTTGTATTGGCCCTCAGTAAATGAATTAATATTAAACAGTGGTTTAGAATTTAAAAGAGTTTGTAAAGCTCTTCAAATAAAATATTAAATAGTGGCCAAATTTATAAAAAGATTGCCCCCTTCACACACACACCAGTAGCTGTGGTTGAGGTAGGAATGGAAACCGCGATTCCTCTGTACTTGGAACATTCTGCCCCTAACCTCCTACCTCCTCACAACCAGGCCTGTTTTACAGAGACCCAGGGATTCCCTAGAATCCAGTGGGATAGCCATTCGCTTTGCTTTCATCACTACTAGGGTGATTTTCATTTTTTCAGGATTTTAATATGGTCAGTGGTCTATATTAGAAAAAAAAAAATGGCCTCAGTCTTAACCACCAGTCTTGGTTACCCATCTTTCATCCATTGGAGGGTTTTTCAAAAACTTAAGTCATAGTTTGAATTACCAAAACAATTGCCTCAACGATGTTTAGCGTGATTTTTGGGAAAGGGGGTAAGAGGGGATACAGAAACGTGGTTCTGCCAGTCCTCAAGTTCCCAAAGGAAAATGACTCACCTTCAATTTACAGAGCAGTAGTAAAGCTGTCAAAAACACAGGAACTCAAGACGACTATGCGTGCAAAGCAAAACTTTTGCACATCTTTGTGTTTGGTAAAAATGCATGACACTAAGTGCTGCTAAGGATGTGTGGGATGGGGACACAGCTACGCTGCTGGTGGGAATGCGGTCTTGAAACCATTCCAGGGAAGAGCTTGGCATTGCCCAGTGAAGTTGAATGTTCACGTGCACGGCCCCACTTGGGGCTACCATCGGCTTGGGCAGTGGGGGGGGGGGGGCTGGAAGTTCCACTCCTAAGCAAGTCATCTGGAGCAGGAGTTGGCTTACTATGGACCGTGGCCCAAATCTAGCCCACCACTTGTTTTTGTTTTGTTTTGTTAGTAAAGTTTCAGTGAAACATAGTCCTGCTCATTTGTTTACTATAGTCTATGGTTGCTTTTGGGCTACAACAGCAGAGTTGAACGAACAGTTGGGAGAATGACTGGTGCATAGATCCCAAATAGTTACTATCTGGCTCCTTATAAAAAAAATTTTTTTTGCTGACCTTTTGTCTAGAGGATCTCTTGCACGTGGGAACCAGGTGACACATTTAAGCGTGCTCATTGCAGCATTGTTTGTGAAAGAAAAGAAAAGTTGGAAAACTACCATAATGTTCATTAAAATGCATATGACAGAATATTTTAGAACAGAGAAATGAGTCACTATAAAAGTCCGTTTATATACAAATCAAAAGCAACCCAAACTAAATTTATTGCTTAGAAGTATGAACATGGGTGGGAATCTATAAAGAAAAAACAAGGAAAGGGTTATCATAAAAGTTAGCAACGGGGTTATCCCTGGGGCAGATGTGATTGCGGAGAGTCACATAGGGGTCTTTTAAGGAAGGGACTGACAGTGTTTTCTCTTAGCCTGGATGGTAGTAGCATGGATACTTTCTTTATTCTTTTATGTATTTATTTACTTACTTATTTTTGAGATATGATCTCACTCTATTGCCCATGCTGGTGTGCAGTGGTGCAATTATGGCTCACTGCGGCCTTGGCCTCCTGAGCAGAAGTGATCCTCCTGCTTCAGCCTCCCAAGTAGCTGGAATGACAGGTGTGTACCACCATGTCCAGCTAATTTTTTTTTTTCATTTTCTGTGGAGACAGGCTCTGACCATGTTACCCAGGCTGGTCTTGAACCCCTGGGCTCAAGTGATCCATCTACCCTGGCCTCCCAAAGTGTTGGGATTACAGGTGTGAGCCACTGTGCCTGGCCTATTTTTATTCTTTATGTGGTGCGCATGTTTTATGTGCTCCTTGGTATGTGTTGTGAACCAGATGGTTTTTCCCTCAAAAAATCCAGATGTTAAAATGTAACCCCCTATATGATGGCCTTAGGAGGTGGGGCTTTTGGGAGGTGATTAGATCATGACAGTGGAGCCCTCATGAATGGGATTAGTACCCTTATAAGAAGAGGCCAGAGGAGAGCTTGCCCACTGTCTTTCTGCCTATCCTTGATGATAAAGGGAAAGTTATCAGTCTGAAACCCACAAAAGGGCTCGCACCAGAACCCGGCCATTCTGGCACCTTGATCCCAAACTTCCATCCTCTAGAACCGTGAGAAATAAATTGCCGTTGTTTAAACCATATAGTCTACGGTAATTTGTGGTAGCCTCCCAAACTAAGACAGTGTGTATGTTGAATTTTATAATAAATGAATTTTAACATTGCATGTGACATTAGTTTCCCAAATTATGAAATAGAGGTCAGAGTTCAGTTTGCTCTGGTTCACTGTAAAAAAAAAAAAAAGGCCACATATTCACCAAAATAGGGAAAAATAAAACAATGGGCATCATCCCGTGGAAGCGTCCACCAAGTATCTTGGGCTCCTCCAACTCTTTTTGTCCTGTTAGACCTATGCTGGTGTTATTCTTTCTTTACTTTACATGGGCACAAACTTAGATGAGGGGTTGCCAGTGAGTTAGTTGCCATTCTATTTTTGAATGGGAGTTCAAGTGCAAAGTCTTTAAATATCATGGCCCTATTTTGAAAGTAGTGTAGGGCCCAGGGAGAGCCTTCTCCTGGGTCCTCTTAAGATTCACTGAAAAATCAACTCAGAAAAGACAGATTAATTAGAGAAAAGGCACACACATTTATTTATTTATTTTTATGTTTGAGACGCAGTGTAGTAGTGCAATCTCAACTCACTGCAGTGTCTGCCTCCTGGGTTCAAGCAATCATCCTACCTCAGCCTCCCAAGTAGCCGGGATTACAGTTGTGCGTCACCACACCTGGCTAATTTTTGTAATTTTAGTAGACAGGGTTTCACCATGTTGGCTAGGCTGGTCTGAAATGTCTTGACCTCAAATGGTCCACCCACCTCCACCTCCCAAAGTGCTGGGGTTAAGGGTGTGAGTCACTGCATCCAGCCAGACACAGATTTATTTAACTTGTATACACAGGAGCCTTCAGAAGGGAGACCCAAAGATACAGAGAAAATTGTCCAGTTTTATGCATAGGTTCCACAAGGTATGGACAGCTGTGTAGAAATATGATTGGACAAAAAAAGTGTGATCTAATGCTAATAGGCTGAGTGGAGAAACACAGCAAGGCCTGTCTATCTAGGTTCTTCTTGGCTTCTCTGTGCATTGCTGCTTTCCTGCTGGGTGTGGGACAGGACCCTCTCTGGAATGAGGTTCTTAGGACCTGCAAAGAAGGTAGGTCAGGTAGTTTTTTAAAACGTATTTTTTATTAATTTGTTTGTTTGTTTGTTTGAGAGACAGGTCTCACTGTGTTATCCAGGCTAATCTCAAACTCCTGGCCTCAAGCAATCCTCCCTTCTTGACCTCCCAAAACTCTGGGATTATAGGGTTAACCACTGCAGCCAGCTGGGTAATTTCCTTCTTTATTTCTTTTTTCAAAAAAATATGTTTTAAAAGTTTATTTAGAGACAGGGTGCCACTATGTTGCTCAGGGTAGTCTTGAACTCCTGGAGTGGGCTCAAGTGATCCTCCTGCCTCAGCCTCCCAAAGTGCTGGGATTACAGGCGTGAGCCACCACACCTGGCCCAGACACTTGCTTTACGGCTGTTTTTTACGCAGAAAGGTGGAAGGAAAATTAGAGTGATATTTTTAAGTTTTATGGCTGGCTTTGGTTTCTGTGGTGGCCTTCCTTGGAGAGGAGGGATTCTAGTTTCTATGGCTGGCCTTGGCAAGGGCAGTGGAAGTGAGGGAAGGGAGGGCAAGAGATCAGAGGGAAACTTTTCCTTCCGAGGCCTTCATCGCTGGGGTGTTGTTTTCTGAGCCGACAGTAGTGTTTGATGAAATGCAGTGATGTGCACCACGCAATGCCAGCGAGACTTGCTGGACCCCTGTGTCTCAAACACTGTGTCCTGTGCCCCTGTTCGGGCTCACCTGGGTGGTTTGAGGAGCACAGAGTAGGAAGGCTGCCAGCCAACAGGAAAAGTAAAACTTTCCCCCCTAGGGAAGGCTCCTAAATATAGGCTAAGATTTTAGGCATGCATTTTCATAAGCCATCCACTCTGAAAATGGGCTGTTTTCCACCAATGGGCATCAAAATATCCCATGGGAGGACTGCAGTTAACAATAATACATGGCTTCACATAACTGAACGGAAGCTATTGAGCTTTCCCAACACAAAGAAAAGGTAAATGTTTCAGATGATGGATATGCCGATTACCCCATCTGATTACTATACATTATATGCATCAAAACATCACTATATACCCCATGAATATGTACAATTATTGTCAATTTTAAAAGTCCTTTATGCCATTTATGTTATAAAAAACGGTTGCAAATACTGTTCACTTCCACAAGAGACCACTATTGCTTCACTTTTTCTAATGGTGTCTTTAAAAAATGCAGTTTGAAAAACTCAGTGGTACAGAAAAAAAAATAGTGTTGTATGTTTTAAAGACAGTGTGTGCACAAATGTAATTTCATGGTCCTCGAGATCTTGTTTCTAAATCTTGGCTTCTGCCACTAATTGAAACATGAGTAATAGTGATTACTACAATGATGACATTGTGTATTTCTATAGGGTCTTAGTATTTCTATAGGGTCTTAGTCCCAAGATCATAGATCTTTTTTTTTTTTTCCCGAGACTGATTTTTCTCTGTTACCCAGGCTGGAGTGCAATGGCATGATCTCAGCTCACTGCAACCTCCACCTCCCGGCAGAGGTTCAAATGATTCTCCTGCCTCAACCTCCTGAGTACCTGGGATTACAGGCATGCACCACCATGCCCAGGTAATTTTGTATTTTTAGTAGAGATGGGGTTTCTCCATGTTGGTCAGGCTGGTCTCAAACTCTCGACCTCAGGTGATCTGCCTGCTTTGGCCTCCCAAAGTGCTGGGATTAAAGGCATGAGCCACCACGCCCAGCCTGATCATAGCTCTTTTTATAGTATGTATTATACAGTTAACACAATTGGCCAGGCGTGGTGGCTCACACCTGTAATCCTGGCATTTTTGGAGGCTGAGGCAGGAGGATTGTTTGAGCCCAGGAGTTTGAGGTTGCAGTGAGCTGTGATTGTGCCACTGCACTTCAGCTTGGGAGACAGAGCATGCCCCTGTCTCAAAATAAAACCACAAAACAAAACAGATTCAATACTGTGGTGTCTCAGTATTCCCACTTTCCAGAGAATAAAACTGAGCTTCAGGGAAATGCCACAAGTTGCATAGTTAGGCGGTGATATTTCAGCACCGAGGATGAGTAAGAAGAGGCAGACATGGAGACCTATTATTTGGGAGGAGCATCTTCCTCAGCGTTGAGTGGTTTCGTTTTCATCCCATGAAGCTGCTTTCTGCTTGATATGAAATCAGGTTGAAGATACAGCTTGGGAAGATGCCCACCACCTCTCAGCACTCACAGAATGCTACACAATGGGAGTTTCCCGAGAGGAGAGCTTCTGCAGCCTCTCCTCCCTGCAGCCTCTCATCACTAGCTTCTACTCTGGGTGTTGCCAGCTTCTGGCCCCATGGAGCCTCGTCTTCTAGAGCCTCCTGCTAGTCTCTGCCCTGCCTGCAGTTTCCATTAACACTTTTGGCAGACGGAAGGCAGGATTTGGACTCTGTTGTTAGATTTGAATCTGGACTGTGCTCATTAGCTGAGTGAATTAGTAAAACTCTCTGAGTCTGTTTCTTCATCTGTAAATGGGGCTAATTCTAGCTATTTTCATAGGGTTTTGTGGGAGATTCAAGCCAGTATGTATATCAAAGGCCTGGCGTGTGGTGGATAGGTCTTCTGAGTGAATCCTTCTTCCCTTTGCCCTCCGATCAGCTGCCACTGTGGTCATTGTTCCCGGTTCTGACAGCACTACAAAGAATACTCGTTCTTGACCTATAGGGTTCTGGCACAACCCTATGGTTCTTGGGGCAGTGGTTGGCATGATTGCTAAACAATTGCTGGATGGCTTGGACAGAATCTGCATTGAACTGTCTCCTGGGGCTGGGGGGTAGAGGTTCTGAAGCTGGTGGTCAAAGGATCACAGTTTGAGAACCACAGCCTTGGGAGTTTCCTAGGGAAATCTGCACCAGAGGCTTACCTTCCCGGACAGATTTAATCACAATTTAATTTGCAAATCTAGCTCCTCTAGGTGGCTCCCTGCTGCGCCCTCCTAGGGATGCTGCCATTCAGTAGCTGCTGTATCACCTTGGGAATAACTATTAGGAAATGCTGTCCTTGACAGCAGGAAGGCTGGGTTCTCAAACTATGGTTTCTGGAGCCACAGCAGCATGGGTGGCAACCCTTGGGCCACCACCCGACACAAATTCATGGGCTCCACCCAACATTGAATGGGAAACTCCAAGGTGGGGCCCAGCAACCTTGCTGTAACAAGCACTCCAGGTGATCCCGCAGTCCATTGGCAGCCGCCCTCTTAATCCTTACAGATCTTGGAAACTATTTAGTCTCTTCCAATCTCTTCCAGCCTTAGGCTGGTATGGGTAAGGGTGAGGGTGGGGTTGTTCTCCATTCTTCTGAGTGTGTAGATGGTGAACATTTATTAAGCACCTACTAGGTGTGCTGATCGCTGATCACTCATTCTCCCCTCTAACTTGCCCTGTCACTTAAACCACATATTTATAGTTGAGAGAGAGATTGGTGTTTGATGGATCTGTGATCCCGCCACATCTCATGTTGAGCTGTAATCCCTAGTGTTGGAGGAGGGGCCTGGTGGGAGGTGCAAGGATAGCTCTAGTGAGATCTGGTTGTTTAAAAATACGTGGCACCTCCCTCTTCTCTCTCTCCTGCTCAGGTTATGTGAAGTGTTGGCTTTCCCTTTGCCTTCCGCCATGGTTGTAAGTTTCCTGAGGCCTCCCTAGAAGGGGAGCAGAGGCCACCATGCTTCCTGTACAGCCTGTATAACTGTGAGCCAATTAAACTTCTTTTCTTTTTAAATACCCGGCCTCAGGTATTTATTTATAGCAGTGCCAGAATGACCTAATACAGTGTTTCTGATTCATTCTTTCTGTTATTCAACTTATTCATTCTTCTGGGTACTGGGAATCTAGTGATGAGATTATGCCTTCACATAAATAAATAAATGCATGCAGAAATAAATAAATGAATAAATACATGCAGAAATAAATAAATAATAAATACAGGCTATAATGCCAGTGGCAATAGCTTTGAGGGAAAGGCAGAGTCAGTATAGACTGTGGAAGAGGGGAATGGGGAAGGAGAAGAGGAAGCCACTTGCTTTTTCTTGGAGGATGTAGAGGATGCATCTCTATTTGCCCTTTAATCCTTGCTCTGAGAAAAGCACCTTGATTTTCTTCCCACCCCTTCAGTTCAAAAGCTTCCATCCTTCTTAGCCCCACGGTTTTTGGGATAGGCACATGACCCATTTCCGGCCAATCAAAGCATTCATCTCTCTGCCTCTAGCAGTGGATGCTTCTGTGTTGGGCACGAGTTGCCTAAAGGAGATCAGTTCTGGGGCTTTTCCTAGACACTACTGGAAAGAGATATGAAAAGCCTCTCTTAATAACTGCTGATGTCACTGGGCTGGGAGGATTTAGGCTTGGGGTTTCTGGGGACTACAGAGAGGGAAGAGACTTCCTGAGAGACAAAGCCTACCTAGAGAAAGTGGGGCTGAGAGGAACAGAGAGTGCTCGTCACAGACCCCACTAGATCAGGGGTCCCCAGCCCCTGGGCCACAGCCTGGTAATGGTAGTGGTCCATGGCCTGTTAGGAACCAGGCTGCACAGCAGGAGGTGAGCAGCAGGTGAGCCAGGAAGCTTCAGCTGTATTCACAGCCACTCCCCATGGCTCTCGTTACCATCTGAGCTCCATGTCCTGTCAGATCAGTGGTGACATTAGGTTCTCATAGGAGCACGAACCCTATTGTGAACTGTGCACAGGAGGGATCTACATTGTGCACTACTTATGAGAATCTAATGCCTGATGATCTGTCACTGTCTCCCGTCATCCCCAGATGGGACTGTCTAGTCTCAGGAAATCAAGCTCCGGGTTCCTACTGATTCTATATTATGGTGAGTTGTAGAATTATTTTATTATATATTACAACGTAATAATAATAGAAATAAAGTGTACAATAATGTAATGTGCTCAAATCATCTCAAAACCACCCCGCTTCCTCCCCACCCGTGGGTCTGTGGAAAAATTATCTTTCACGAAACTGGCCCTGGTGGGGGCCAAAAAGGCTGGGGGCTGCTGTGCTAGATCCAGGCGTGCCTGAAGCACCTACTCCTGGGCTTTTTAGTTTCATGAGCCCATACATTACATTTTCGGCAGAACTTGTTTCAGTCCTTTGGAACTCAAAGGGTCATAACATTCAACCCGAGGAGCGTGCATTCAACACCTGTGTCTGCCACTTTCAGGGTGTCAATTGCCTCCTCTGCCAGACGGGCTGATTGAGAGACTGCAGGAAAGCGAGAGAATCTGTGAGGCTCTCAGCCTGTGGTCAGCAGTGGGTGTCTAGTAACCGGTGGCTGGATTCCAGAAAACAAGCCGTCAAGCTGATTTCTGCTACCTTAGCCTCATGGTGTTCATGTTTTGTTTTTAGGAAACGCAGGACTGCGTTCCCAATGACAGAATGAGTGGCTGGTCTATTTTTCATCTCTATGCTGATGCTCCAGATGGTACAGTGCACAAGTGTGCCGGGTGGAGACATTTTTCTTTTTCTCAATGAAATACAATTACATCGAATTCACAGCACTGATGATATTCATTGTCTCAAATCACTGTGTTTTCTGCGGGTGGCTTGAGAGATGTATAATAAGGTACTGATAAGGATTTTCTCTTTCCAACCTAAATTGTATGCAGATAGATGACACCTTCTTAGGGCAGCGCTTTCTCTCTTCTCAGAATGATGGCAAAGTCAGTCATTCCGGGGCCAATTTAGATTGCTTGTGGTTTTTGTTCCCCCCACATCCATCAATTTCAGAACAGATTTCTATGATGACGGAAGTAAGATTCTCTCAGTGCAGACATCCACATGATTTGCTTTTACTAATATGCAAAACAGGGGTGGAGATAAGGGAGCAAGGCTGCTAGGCTTGGCCTGCGTAAATGAGCTTCAGATGGAGGGGGCAGGCAGCATTTCCTCCAGCTGAAAACAGCCCAACCAGATTGCAATCCTGACAGCTTGGGATGGGGGTGCCATGGGGTGAGGGCTCTGGAGAAGCAACCAGGACTGACCAGTCCTTAGACTGGAATTTGCCCAAGTAACAGAAATAGCCCATTTCTGCATTTTGGCCACTTGGAGCAGTTGGTCTCTGTCTGTCACCACCATCCTCACTGTTAGCATCCATCTTGTGCTGTGTTTTTTAATCTTTCTTTTTATTATTGACCACCCTCAGGGAGCCTTTTTTAGAGTTTTTTTTCCCTAATCCCTTCTAATCTCCCACCAAATTAAAAAAATATTTTTTTTATTTTTAGAGACTGAGTCTCACTATATTTCTCAGGTTGGTTTTGAACTCCCAGGCTCAAGTGATCCTCCTGTCTCAGCCTCCCAAATAGCTGGAACTACTCATGTGCACCACTGCATCTGGCAAATTTTAATGCAACAGATATACTATATACTTATTTATGTATTGTATTCATATCCATGTTTAACACAGAAAAATAATTACTTCCTTTTTTGTCTCCCAGAACCATTTTTATCCCTTTGTGATATCACTCCATTAAGGATACAAGACTTAGTGCTTATTTTGTAAGCAACAGGCACTCTTCTGAGTGGTTACTTGTAACAACTCATTTAATACCATGGCCCCATCAGATTTCCCCATTTCAAAGTTGGGTCATTGACACACAGAGAAATGACTTGTCCAAAACCACAGACAGAGCTAGTAACTAGTTGCCTGGAGTTAACCAAAAAGCAAAGATTGAGGGAACAGTTTCTATATGAGACTTTCCTCACTTCTGACACAAAATACAAGAAATTTCAGCCAACTACAAAGTGAGACGGAGAAATCCTCTCCCCAGATCACCCTCAGGTTTGATAATTTGCTGACTCATGGAACTCATTGAGTGCGAGCCTGCTCACGATTACAGCTGATACCCAGAAACAGATAAAGATTAATTAGGCAAAGGAAGAGAAGCATGGAACAGAATCTGGAAGAGCTGCAAATGCAAATCTTACTTTGTTTTCTTGTATTTTGCCCTCCTGGCATTGATAATGTGAGTATTGCCAACCAAGGGATGCTCACCTAAGCTTTGGTGTATTTATCAGGGCATAATTATGTAAGCATAATTGATTGATTGATTGCCTACATTAGCAGTCCCCAACCTTTTTGGCACCGGGAATCAGTTTCATGGAAGTCAGTATTTTCACAGACAGGGTTGGGGGGATGCTTTCAGGATTAAACTGTTTGACCTCAGATCATCAGGCATTAGATTCTTAGAAGGAACACGCAACCTAGATCCTGCGCATGCACAGTTCACAATAGGGTTTGCTTTCCTATGAGAATCTAATGCCACTGCTGATCTGACAGAAAGCAGAACTCAGGTGGTCAGGCTCACTGGCCTAAGGCTCACCACCTGCTGTGCAGCCCAGTTCCTAACAGGCCACAAACTAGTACAGGTCTGTGGTCTGTGGGTTGGGGACCCCTGGCCTACGTGGTTGAACTAATTCTTCAGGTCAACTGATACAGCTTGGGCAAAGGCCGCACCCTAATCACAGGGTTGGGCTAGCCCCCACCCCACGAATGTCAGGTATAGCCGCCCCCTTCCCTAAGATCTGGTGTGGCTGGACCACACCCTAAACAAAGAATTCTTCTCTCCAAGCCTTCAGAAGGAAACAGCCCTGCTGACACCTTGACTTCAACTTGATCTACCTGATTTGGGACTTCTGGCCATCAGAAATGTAAGAGAATACATGTGTGTTAAGTTATGAAATTTGTGGTAATTTGTTACAGCATTTTGGGAGGCTGAGGCAGGTGGATTGCTTGAGCCCAGGAATTCGAGACCAGCTTGGGCAACATGGCAAGACACTGTCTCTACAAAAAATACAAAAATTAGTTGGGTGTGGTGATGCACACCTGTAGTCCCAGCTACTTCAGAGGCTGAGATAAGAGGATCACTTGAGGCAAGGAGGTGGAGGTTGCAGTGAGCCAAGATTGTGCCACTGCACTCCAGCCTGGGGAATAGAGCGAGATGCTGTCTCGAAATTCTAGTACTTCATTACAGCAGCCATAGGAAATGAATACAGGAGACACAGAGAAGCTGAATATTTGTCTGAGGCCCTAGGGCTAGGAGGTAGCTGTTCCAGAATTTTAACATAGACCTCCCAGAATCCAAAGCCTAGTTCTTCCATCTGCAGTCCAGAAATGGCTTGTTGAAAGCCTACAGGCTTGGCGCTTCACTCCTGCATCAACGTCAACTATTGCTAATTGATCCTGGGTTTTTTTTGTTTTTTTTTTTTGAGATAGAGTTTCACTTTGTCACCCAGGCTGGAGAGCAATGGTGCAATCTCAGCTCACTGCAACCTCTGCCTCCCAGGTTAAAGTCATTCTCCTGCCTCAGCCTCCTGAGCAGCTGAGATTACAGGCACCTGCCACCATTCCTGGCTAATTTTTGTATTTTTAGTAGAGATGAGGTTTCATCATGTTGGCCATGCTGGTCTCGAACTCTTGACCTCAAGTGATCCACCTGCCTCAGCCTCCCAAAGTGCTGGATTATAGGCATGAGCCACTGCGCTTCGCCTGATCCTGCTTTTTCTTTTTCTTTTTAACTGATCTGAAGATGAGGATCAGAATCCTTGTTGACATGATCCTCTTGGCAGCCACTAGCTGTAAGCACTCAGTGATGGCCTGGGATCAGTCTACTACCTTGAGACTCCTAAGACGAATAGTAGCACCATCCTTGAGCAGTTCTCTTCCATTGTTTTTCTCCCTGAGTTCGTAACGCCAGTTCACTTAGCAGTAACAAATACTCCTTATAGGATGCTGTTTGCGCTTCCCAACACTGACCGCTGTTACAGTTGGCCTTTACCAACTATGATTAATCAAATTTCTAGCTCTTGGCATACATCCTGGAGGACCAGCTCTTTCAATGGTGTCTGGCATCGTCCATCTTTTATTACTACCTTCGTTCAGTTCCCTAGAAACAGAGCTGGAGACGAGGACTTGGATATGTGTGATTTCTGGAGGGGAAAAAAAGCCTGTGAAAGAGTGAGGAGCAGGATAGTTAAGGGCAGGGAGCTATGCAATGATGGGATGTGGGCGGTCTAACCTTGAACGACAGCACCATCACCTTGCCAGGCAAGGGGTCACCCCAGGTGGGGGTGTGCATGCAACTTTCTGGGAGAGTGGGCTCCTGACATTTGAGGACAAGGGGCCACTGTACACCATTAGTGGCCAACACTCCTGGTGGGTGGTGTGGGGATGGGGGAGCGTGGGTGCCCTCCCAGGAAGGGAGATCTGGGTGGGGCACAGAGCCTCCCAGTATCACCTTGCTGAGTTTTGTTTCTTTTTGGTGATCTGTAAAAAGGTCACTTTCTGTCATGAGCCCCTGGTTCTGGGCACATTTGATGTCAAGTTAGGGACCAGAATTTCCTCTGGCTGCTTAACCTGTGCTTCTCTAATATTGGTGAGCTACAGTTTGTGTTTACACGAGGCAAGCTTTCTAAATGTTTAATTCCTTTCTCACTGTTTGCATCTGATGCTTCTGTGTGTTCAGTGAAGACCATCAGGTGCTTAAAACCTGCTTTGTTCTCTAAGCATTGCCGAAGGTCAAGGGAAAGACCAGGAGAGCTTCCTGCTGGTGGTGGCCTCTGGCTGACAGTTGAAGGTGAAGTGGGCTGCTTCTGTAAGGACTCCAGCGATTCTTTTTACTGGGATTCCCAGCCTTGTGGAATCCCCTCTTTTTGTGTGTGAGTTGGATTTCGGTGGGTCTGTAAGCTCATGTGGACTCTAAGTACTGTACAGAACTGCTAGCATGACTCCTGAGGTCAGTGAGCTAACCCAGAAGCCCAGGAAGGAACTGCGATGCTGCCTGCGAGGACTTTCACGGGCAAACCCTTATGAGCAGGTGCTTCTAATGAACAGAATTTGGCAGGAGTGACGGCAAGTCCCTTCCAAGTCTAGGCTCAAAGACTGACTTCTGTCTTGCTGACACTTTCTTGCCCTCTTGCTTGCTTGCTGTGGTGGTGCAAGCTGCCATGGTGTGAACTGCACTGTGGAGAGGTCCACATGGTGAGGAATGGAAGGAGGCCTCTGGTGAGTAGCTGTATCCTTCCAACAACCACCAGTATGAGCCTGGAAGCTGATCTTGCCCTAGTTGATTCTTTTTTTTTTTTTTTTGAGATGGAGCTGGAGTGCCGTGGCATGATCTCAGCTCACTGCAACCTCTGCCTTCTGGGCTCAAGTGATTCTCTTGTCTCAGTCTCCTGAGCAGCGTGCATCACCATGCCTGCTAATTTTTGTATTTTTAGTAGAGACGGGATTTCACCATGTTGGCCAGGTTGGTCTCAAACTCCTGACCTGAGGTGATCCACCTGACTCAGCCTAGTTGATTCTTAAGATGACTGCAAAACCTTGTCACAGAATCGCAGCCAGGGGATCCAAACAAGTTGCTCCTGAATTCCTAACACACGGCAGCTGTGGCATAATCAGTGGTGCTGTTCTAAGCTGCGAAGTTTGTGGGTAATTTGCTGTGCTGCAGTGGATAACTAGTACAAAGAGTTCTGTGAGGTGGAAACAGACAAAGCCTGTATTGTGCTTCTGTAAAACTTACTATTATATGGAAATCATTTTCCAGGTCATTAAAAACTAGTCATGAACATGATTTTCATGAATGAATCATAATTTATTTAGCCATTCTCCTATGATTGGCTATCCTGATTGCCATCGTTATTTTCTGTGATGAATAATGCTACTAAGATTTGTGTATAAACTGATCTACATTACTGCTTACTTCTTAGGAAATTGTTCTCTAGAAGTAGACTTATTAAGGCAGAAATACGTTTATGACTCTTGGTATATCTATTGCCTAATGGCCCTCCAGAAGCCTTGTGTCTATGTAGAATGTCACCAATAGAATATGATAATGCATTTAGAAAGCTCATTCTAGGCCAGGCATGATGGCCCATGCCTGTAATCCCAGCACTTTGGGTGGCTGAGGCAAGTGAATCGCTTGAGATCACGTGTTCAAGATCAGCCTGGCCAATATGGTAAAATCATGTCTGTACTAAAAATACAAAAATTAGCCAGGCCTGGTGGCACATGCCTGTAATCTCAGCTACTCAAAAGGCTGAGGCAGGAGAATCACTTGATCCCAGGAGGCAGATGTTGCAGTAAGCTGAGACCACATCACTGCACCCCAGCCTGGGTGACAGAGTGAGACTCCATCTCAAAAAAAAAATATATATATATATTTCTAGACCGAATACCTTTGGTTCTAGATCACAAAGATGGGGTCATATCTGTCTCAGGATCTGCAGAATCTAGCTTAGGGCCTGATACATAGCAGGGCCCATTTAGTGATTCCTAGATGATGGCAAAGCCTGTTGAAATGCTGGGTGAGCCTTATTTCAGGACGTCATATGCATGCTTTCAGGAGCAACTGCTCATTGCACAAGTACTCCTCTTCAGCTCGTGACTTCTGAATAGTGAGTAGAGATGTGCACTCAAACTTCATGCGTCAGAATCGCCTGGGAGCCTTGTTAAAATGCAGATTCTGGACTCCATTCTCAGGGATTTGGAATTAGCAGATCTGGGGTGGGGCCTGGGAGTCTGCATTTCTAAGGAGCATCCTAGGGAAACCAGTGCTGCTGGTCTTTAGGCCACACTTGTGGAAGCACCACAGCAGTGGACATCTGCCACTCTTTGGTCTTTTATTCTTTGCTCTCTTTGAGCACTGCCCCCTCACCCTCTGTGGTCTGGGTGCAGCTGCCAACCAAGGGTGCCCAAACACTGCTGCATAGGGGTGGAAGTGGTTCTCATGTTGGTCAGATAACCAGTGAGTGGTGCCCAGGTCAGCATGTAACTTGTGTAGGGACGTTCAGAGTGTATTTGGAGGGATGAAGCTAGATACAGAAGGATAAAGAAAATTTCCCTTTGGAGCTTGAAAACAGACGGGCTCAAATGAGCCCAGAGATTGCCTGAGGATGAAGTTAACAAAGCCAGGCAGTGAAGAAACAGTCTACTCCAGACGGAGTTTCAGCCCCGGATCTAGTTATCCATGAACTTTCTAGAAATGGGCACCAGGACTCTTGTCTTTTGCTTAAGCTTGTTTGAGTTGGGTTTCTGTCTTTTATAAAGGGAAGAGGCCTAAATCAGGATTCCTATGATCTGGAGGATGTGAGTGTGGACATTAGCAACAATACGCTCATAGATGTCTCTCTGTAAACTCATGGGGACTCTAACAATAATCTGCTACCACAGGTCCTGAGATCAACAAGCAAACCCTCCAGCACAGGAAGGAATGCAATATTGCCTGTAAGGCCTTTCGCCACATGGATGCCTGTCAGCAGAGATCTCTGCAGATGGCCAGAAGTGTCATCAGCCCAGTTCTCTGCCTCACGCTTGCTCAAGGAGTACTTGTCCACACAGAGGAGGCTTAGAGCAGGTTGGTGGAATGATCCCCTGCTTACCTGAGGCTGGGGAAAAAGGCAGCCTGAGTTCCCTTTATTAGAGGGAAAGCCTTTGCTCTCCACCTGGAAATGAAGCTGCAGATAAAGAAGCCTCTGGGAGAAAGGCTATCATGACATTGGTCTCTGGGGATGGATGGGATGTGATCAATCTAAGATTTTGATAGAGCAAGAGGCAAGGTGGGAGGTGGATACTGTGGGGGCATAGACACAGAAAAGAGAGCAGGGAAGAGATAGACAGCTATGGATGTTGAAGACAGAAGGCCGATCACCTCTGGGTCTTGAGAGTATCTCTGTAGCCAGAAACACACTTGTTAGTCAAGCAGCATGGTCTCTATCCTGTGCCACTTCCCCCTACCCCGTAAATAACCACCTCTTCCTCCTCCCAGCATTTTTCTCATAATCAACTTTCTCACCCTATGGAAAATCTCACTGTTCCACTCATTCCTTCTGTTTATTTATTTAATTGTTAAACAAATATTTATT
Organism: Cebus imitator; assembly: GCF_001604975.1. Taxonomy (NCBI): domain Eukaryota; kingdom Metazoa; phylum Chordata; class Mammalia; order Primates; family Cebidae; genus Cebus; species Cebus imitator. Next base: position 302,013 of record NW_016107789.1, on the reverse strand, counting down.
GCCAGACATCATGCTAGGATTAAGTGTTGGGATACAATGGTGATTCAAAAAGCAGACAGAGTCTCTGCCCTCATGGAATTTGTAGCCGGCAGAGAGAGACAGAGAGAGAAAAAATCAAATAACCACCGAACTGTGAAATTACAAATTCTCGTCGGTACTGAGAACTAGTCCCTTCCACAAGCACCCAGCTCATGTCTTCTTTAACAAAACCTTCCTGTTGACTGTCCATATTAACATGACTTGCCATTCCAAGAAACTCTTGTCCTGGACGCTGAAGTTGCAAATAGATATATGGAAAATCCATTTGACCATATTGGAGACTTCTCAACTAGCTCTCATTAGGGTAAACAACCCTTTCTCAAGGCAACAGGTCCCTCAACTAGGTTTATCAAATGACTTTTCAAGACAGCTTCAAGAGCCTTGACTTGCTGTGTCCACAAATTCGCAACAATTATGTGACGAACTTTGCCCACGTCCTATCAGATCTTGCGTTGAAAGTAGTGCCTTAAGTCAGCCCCCTGAATCTCCTAAATATTCCAACTTTGCCCTTCCACTCTGAGATGCTACTAAGATTCTGACAAGGCTGTGCTTTTTCTTATCACTGTAGCAATGAATTTAAAGTTGGCAGATGATGGTGCTGTGAAGGAGTGGACTACAATTCTAGGAGATCTTAGGACAGACAGTAGAGACTCAAACTGGAAGATTCCCTGGAGAAGAAGAATGCTTGAGCTGAGTTTAATTAATTAATTAATTCATTAAGATGGAGTCTCGCTCTGTCACCCAGGCCGGAGTGCAGTGGCACAGTCTTGGCTCAGTGCAACCTCTGCCTCTCGGATTCAAGCAATTCTCCTGCCTCAGCCTCCCGAGTAGCTGGGATTATAGGCACGTGCCACCACACCCAGATGATTTCTGTATTTTTAGTGGAGATGAGATTTTGCCATGTTGGCCATGCTGGCCTTGAACTCCTGAACTCAGGTGATCTACCTGCCTCAGCCTCCCAAAGTGCTGGGATTACAGGCGTGAGCCACCATGCCCAGCTAAGTTGAGTTCTAAAGGTTGTAAAAGAGTTAATATGGTGGCTGGGCACAGTGGCTCATGCCTGTAATCCCAGCACTTTGGGAGGCTGAGGCGGCGGAGCACCTGAGGTCAGGAGTTCGAGATCAGCCTGCCCAACATGGCGAAACCCTGTCTCTACTAAAAATACAAAAAATTAGCCAGGCCTGGTGGCAGGTACTGGTAATCCCAGCTACTTGAGAGGCTGAGGCAGAAGTTGCAGTGAGCGAGATCACATCACTGCACTCCAGCCTGGACGACAAGAGCAAGACTCCATCAAAAAAAAAAAGTTAATATGGCAAAGGGAGAGAGGAGGATAAGGGAGGGGAAAGAATGGAAAAGGGAGACTGTACAAACATCCTGGGCAGAAAGGAACATGGGCTTCAAGGGAAAGGGAAGGGCTGGAGCCCAGAGAGTGAGGCCATCCCAATGAGTGTTCAGGCTGGGGAGAGAGGAGGGACCAGACCATTCACACAGAGCCTCCTCAATGGGCCATGTAAGTGATGGTGGTCTTTCTCTGGAGAGCACTGCGAAGCCAATGATAGACTTTTAAAATCCAATTTAAATGTTATCAAGTGCTCACCATTCACAATCAGAGAAAAGAATTAAGAGATCACTGTGGCTATCCAGGGTACAGAAAGCCTGCATTGCTGGGATTAGAGAATGTGGGTGCCGGCAGAGGCGTGGAAAGAAGTGGATGGATTTGGGGGGTCTGCAGGAAGTAAAACTGAAGGCCGGAGAAATTGAGTAAATTGACCGAAGTCACATAGTAGCTATTAAAATTTATATTAATGAAGATTACATAAAATTAGAAATTCCCTTTTCTCAGTGGTGTCAGCCACATTAAAAGTGTTTAGTAGACACATGTGGCTACGATACTGGGCACTGCAGTTTAGGGAATAATCTCCACTGTGGCAGAAAGAGCTCTTGGACAGCACTGGTCTCTCCTGAAATTCCTTGTCTTATGTATGGCCAGATTCCCTGATCCTGTGACTCAGTTTGGAGATTGGAGCGTTGAGGGGCAGAAGTCAGCAACTCTGTACGGTGCTTGACCTCGAGGTGCTCCCCAAACCCTATAAAATCAAGCCGGGACCAGAGTAGCTGAATTATTCCTGCCCCCTTCACCACGAGGTAGTGACTGAACACTGGAAGCAGCTGTCACTAACACGCTTCTGTGAACTTGATCCCACAGCCACCAGGGGTATATTTCCATCCACTGGGGCCAAGCATGGCTCCACACACACCAGCACTCAGGGCTTTGCCCCACTTCTGAAAATGTTGGCTTGTGGCATACTCACTTCATGGCTGAAATTGCCCATTTCTGAATTAGATAAAAGATGTCAGAAGAATAATACAGTTACTTTTGGTGAGTACATATTTTCTGTAACGAAATAAAATAGGGATTGCAGCAACTACAACTCAATCTTCCATCTCAGAGGTTTATTAACTCTAGTCCCTCTAGAATCAGTAGCAGAATCGGGGAGTGTAATAAAACGAACTCATTTTTCACAGATTTTTTTCTTGAGTGCTAGTGGTGTAAAGAGAGCAATAGTAAATACACACAAATGAGTGTGCTCGCGCGCTGGAAGAGCATCTGTTTAAATTTCTCCTGCTAATATATGACTGAGTTTTGTGGTGATTTTTGTAATCGTCCTGTTGTTTCTGTTTCCAGATGGTGGCTTTCACCTTACCTTAATTCAGGGCCAGGGTCACAAATCAGAGGCTTCTGTCTTTGCCCCCTGGTCCCTGGCAAACATCATTCATCAATCACAGTGCTCTTGGCTGCTGACTCTGAATGTGGTCTCAGCATCTTTCTCTCCCCTGAGGTCCAAGCAAGTGAGAGAATAGGTCTGAAACATAGTTGCTATCTTTGGATTAGATATTTTATCTGGAATGCAGCAAGGTAAATATTCAGTTCCCAGATCAGCAATAGAAAATTGTGAAGGGTTGTTTGCTTCTGGGAAAGGAACATTCTTGCTATTTTGGGGGGCTACTAAGGAAGAATGGTTTACCCTGGTGAACAGGCAGTGACTGAATCATGGTAGCAGCATCATAACAGGAATAATAGGAACCATCAGCATGATGGTAAAACTATTTCTCAGTGCTTCTGTTAGCTTTTTTCCTTTTCTTTCTTTCTTTTCTTTTCTTTTCTTTTTTTTTTTTGAGACAGAGTCTCTCTCTGTTGCCCTGGCTGGAGTGCAATGGTGTGATCTTGGCTCACTGAAACCTCTGCCTCCTGGGTTCAAGTGATTCTCCTGCCTCAGCCTCCTAAATAGCTGGGATTATAGGTGGGTATGACCACGCCTGGCTGATTTTCGTGTTTTTAGTAGAGACGGGGTTTTACTATGTTGGTCAGGCTGGTCTTGAATTCCTGACCTCGGGTGATCTGCCCACCTCAGCCTCCCAAAGTGCTGGGATTACAAGCGTGAGCCACCACACCTGGCCCAGTCCTATTGATAAGACCAGCGGCTGTCTCCCAGCCAAATTTAGCAGAAAGCATGTTGCGTCTCTGATCTGGTTCTGACTCCATTTGTTCCCTTGTAAATTCCTTGGCAGATGTTCCATTCAAACAAGAAAACTGAGGTTGAATGAAAGAATTCTGGAATTTGGGAAGACTAAGAGAATAAGTATTAGGGAACAAATAAATGAACAGCATTTCCCCAAATGGGTTTCATGGAATCATTTGTGGAATACTAATAAATTTTGTGATCAACCGTGTTTTGGAAATGCTGGGTTAAACAAAGTGAAACAAGCTCCTTTAATGCAGGACTTATCAGAACCTTTATATGTCAATACAGCTTGTGATTCTTCTAAAGGATGATTCAGTACATAGCATGCTCCAAATTTATTTGATCACAGGATCTTTCCCTTTTTCTGATCTATGAAGTATCTTATAAAAACTAAGTATGTGCTAGAATTAACTCTCAGGGGATTCTAGTATTTTAAGAAATACATTTTACGCTTGTCCAAACTCCTCATTTCACAGAATATTAAAAATGAGTTTCAAAGGGGTCAACATGACTTTCTCAGGGTCTTATAGGATGGTGTTATGCTGGGATTCAAAGCTGTCTGAGGCAAGCGCTTGAGTCAGCAGATTGTATCATTTATTATTGATTGCAGACTTGAAAGTACCTTGGATGTCATTCCTTTTTGCAGGAGACCCTGGATTGATGCCATCCCTTCAGGTAGATAATATAAGTAGCACTGGCTGATGTGAAGTCTCAGGCCGTTGTAGCAGATCCTTCCAGTTAGTGTTTTGCTGCCAGCAAGGGCTCTAAGGAAAAAGTCTTTGTTGTCCTTACTGATGTCACTATGAAAAATGAGCAGTGCCATTATCTTTGTTTCTGAAATCGTAGTGCACAACGTCTTCCATTGATCCAGAATGCTTTCACTGATCCTCGCGATTCTACTTTTGGGGACAGTGGGTGTCTTGAATTGTGACTCCCATGAAGATATAGAGGTGACTTTTAGCATCCTCTGGTATCCTATCAGGGTCTTATATAAACTATCCGTAAATCTCATGAAATTCCCCTCCGAAAAACCCCTTACCTAGACCTGGAGACTCCGGACAACATTATGGCATTATTTACAATTTTAAAAATTATTTTTAAAGATGGGGCCTTGCTATGTTGCCCACACTGAATTTGAACTGCCTGACTCAAGTAATCCTCCCCTGTCAGCCTCCAAGTAACTGGGACTACAGGTATGAGCAACCATACCTGGCTCACTATGTAATTACTTTTTCATTTCATGGGCAATTGGTGGAATTAATGGACTAAGGTCACTTTCTAACAGTCTTTTCGTGGGGTCTTTCAAAGGTTTCTGTGTCCTTTCCCAGAGATGGGCTGCATGTCTGTCTGTACAAAGGAAGAGTATACGTAGTATTTTCAAACCCTCTTCTGAACACTCCTTGATTTAAAAATCACACTTGCTCCCTTATAAATGTTCTCCTACATAGTAGGAAGAGCTTATCTATTATATCCCAAATAAGGCATAAGAAAGTTGTGCTGGGCTACGTATAGCCAAGACAATCCTAAGCAAAAAGAACAAAACTGGAGGCATCATGTTACCTGACCTTAAACTACACTACAAGGCTGCAGTAACCAAAACAGCATGGTACTGGTAGCAAAACAGATATATACCAATAGAACAGAATAGAGGTCTCAGAAATAACACCACGTATCTATAACCATCTGTTCTTTGACAAACCAGACAAAAACAAGCAATGGAGAAAGGACTCCCTGTTTAATAAATGGTGTTGGGAAAACTGGCTAGCAGTGTGCAGAAAGCAGAAACTGGACCCCTTCCTGACACCTTATAAAAAATTAACGCAAGATGAATTAAAGACTTAAATGTAAGACTTAAAACCATAAAAAAAACCCTAGAAGAAAACCTCGGCAATACCATTCAGGACATAGGCATGAATAAAGACTTCATGATTAAAACACCAAAAGCAATGGCAAATGGGATCTAATTAAACTGAAGAGTTTCTGCACAGTAAAAGACATTATTCTCAGAGTGAAAAAGCTACCTACAGAATGGGAGAAAATTTTAGCAATCTGCCCATCTGACAAAGGACTGATATTCAGAATCTACAAAAAACTTAAACAAATTCACAAGAAAAATACAAACAACCCCATCAAAAATTGGGTAAAGGATATCCATGAACAGACACTTCTCAAAAGAAGACATTTATGTGGCCAACAAACATATGAAAAAAAGCTCAACATCACTGGTCGTTAGAGAAATGCAAATTAAAACCACAATGAGATACTATCTCATGCCAGTTAGAATGGTGATCATTAAAAAAACTGGAGACAACAGATGCTGGAGAGGATGTGGAGAAATAGGAACACTTTTATACTATAGGTGGGAGTGTAAATTAGTTCAACCATTGTGAAAGATAGTGTGGTGATTCCTCAAGGATCTAGAACCAGAAATACCATTTGACCCAGCAATCCCATTACTGGGTATATATCCAAAGGATTATAAATCATTCTACTATAAAGACACATGCACATGTATGTTTATTGCAGCAGTATTTGCAATAGCAAAGGACTGGAACCAGCTCAAATGCCCATCAATGATAGACTGGATAAAGAAAATGTGCCACTTATATACCATGGAATACTATGTAGCCATGAAAAAGAATGAGTTCATGTCCTTTGCAGGGACATGGATGAAGCTGGAAACCATCATTCTCAGCAAACTAACACAGGAACAGAAAACCAGACACTGCATGGTCTCACTCATAAGTGGGAGTTGAACAACGAGAAGACATAGATACAGGGAATGGAACATCACACACTGGAGCCTGTTAGGGGACTGGGGGCTAGGGGAGGGATAGCATTAGGAGAAATACCTAATGTGGATGATGGGTTGATGGGTGCAGTAAACCACCTTGGCATATGTGTTCCTATGTAACAAACCTGCACGTTCTGCACGTGTACCCCAGAGCTTAAAGTATAATAACGATAATAGTAACAAAGACAGTTGTGCTGGGCTCGCACATGGCTTCAGAATTTCTGCCCAGGGAAAACCAATAAGAGGTATCAGATTACCCCTCTCTTTGCGGACGTACCTGCAAGAAGTTCTCCCCTGTCCTCACTGTTAAGTGCACTATGCAAGCCCCGAGGGCCAGTAATGTTCAGATCACTGAAGGAATCCAGCTTTCCCAGAGGGTAGGAGTAGTGTCTCACATAGCTTAGTATCACCTCTGATAGGCAATAATGAGAGGAATGCCATCTTTGCTGGTTGCTGATTCTTCTGTCCTGTAGTTTCCGCTTTGATATGATCAAATGGGCTCAAAGTACTGTGTAGGACTGAGAGAGAGACAGCCCAAATCTGGTAGATTTTAGGATAAGAACGTGAGCCTTGCTTATATCACTCAGTTCTCCAGGCTTTGATAGACTATGTTGGCCTTCACTGAGTTCCTAGGTCAGGTGGCTTTCTGTCCTTTTGTTCCAGATAGAATAGCTGGGTACCAACTTACTCCAACACTTAGTGACTTGTGCTCATGTATTCTGTGGGTCAGGAGATCAGATAGGGTATACCCATTTGGGGACAGCTTTTCTGTACTCTGGGTGGCTGGGGTCCTCATTTGGGAAGACTCAAAAGTTGGTAGTAACATAACCTCAGGGGCTGGAATCCTCTGAGGGCGAATTCCTGCACATATCTAGTGCCTGGACCTGGGTGACTCAGGGAATTGACACCTGGCTTCTTCAAGTGGCTTGACTTCCTCACAGCATGGTGATTTCAGGGTGGCTGGACTTCCTGTGTGGTGGCTCAGTGCAGTAACTGTGAGGTCCAGTCAACAAGGCAGAAGCTGTTCTACCTGTTATGACCCAGCCTCCAAAGCCGTCTGCAGCAACTCTGCTCTATCCCATGATTGAAGCGGTTGCAACCTTGCCTGGATTCAAGTTGAGAAGTTAGACTCTTCCTATGGATGCGGTGTCAAAGGGTAGAGGAGTAGATTGCAGTCGTGTATGGAAAATATAATCGTCCACCTCTCTCTTGTGAGGGAGCCCAGGCTGAACAAGTTGGGACAGCTTCCACTGTATGTGATAGACAAGCTAGCTCATGGTGTTCCCAATTTGCCAAAGTGGTGTTGCTCGTATAATCGGGAGACCCCCACAGGGAGTGTTGAATCGTAAGTCACTTAGCATACTACTAGCATGTACAACTATTCCTAAATGCCAACTAACAATGAGGCAGTTGTTAGCCTCTATGGGACCTCTACAGAAATTAGGAAAAGTTGCCCTGTGGACACTGGGGAGGAGGGAGGCAGAGTATATCATCTATCCCTTCGTGAGACCCTTGTGCAGTGCACACACAGCACAACCAAACATGGCGGTCCTGACAACCATTGTTGTAATTGGTTTCACCATTAAAAATAAGTCATTTAGCAGTTCCCAAGCCCAGGGACCTCCTGCTTGCCTTCTTCTGTGTCCATCTCCAGCTGTCCTTTTCACTGGGCCTTGGCCCTTGCCTGTTTTCCTTCCATCTACCACATTTCGCCCGACGTTAGGATATTCTCCATGGCAGTTCACAAACTGGCAAGGAGGGGGCACACTACCAGGAATGCTGGTGGCTTAATGGGACTAAATCAGCGTTTGAAATATCTCCCAATGGCCAGGCATAGTGGCTCACACCTGTAATCCCAGCACTTTGGGAGGCTGAGGTGGGCAACATGGTAAAATCCCGTCTCTGCTAAAAATATAAAAATTAGCTGGGTGTGGGGATGTGCGCCTGTAACTCCAGCTACTCAGGAGGCTGAGGCAGGAGAATCGCTTGGAAGGTGGAGGTTGCAGTGAGCTGAAATTGAGCCACTGCACTCCAGCCTGGGTGACAGAGTGAGGCTCTGTCTCAAAAAAAAAAAAAAAAAAAAAAAAAAAAAATTTAACAAAAAAAAAAAAAAAAAAAAACAAACAAAATTTGGAACAATTTTTTATTTCTAATTTAGATGTAATGCATATGTGTTATAAAATTTAAAGAAAAAATGTAGAAATGTAAAAAGTAATTCAGAACTCTATCGGATTTTCAGCAATTGTGAAAGTCAGGTAGAGGAATGTGTGTGCTTGTGTGTGTGTGACAGAGAGAGAGAGAGACAGAGAGAGAGAGAAGAAAGATGTGTGTGAGATATGTGTATGTTTGTCGAGTATAATATAGCTCCCTAGTTACATTAGAATTTTACATAAATAATGCATTTATTTTTAGTGTCTGTCCAAAATATGTTTATTTGAAATTCTAGTTTAACTTAATGTCCCGTATTTTATTTGTTAATCTGGCAACTCTGCTTGTGCGATCTGTACATGGGGTTGTGTGTGGGCCCTGGGTATCGAGTGTGTATGGGGTATACGTGTGATGGATAGTGTGTGTGTGTGTGTGTGTGTGTGTGTGTGGTATGGGGTGTGTGTACTTGCGTGAGGTATACGTTTGGGTGGGTAGATGAGAGGGTTTGTCAGAAGAAGGAAAAAGGAGATATAAGAAACTTGAATTGTTTAAAACATTTTCTTCAAATTGGCCTTTTAACATCTAGGTTTCTTGTTTTTGTACTTATGACACTTTGTCATTTATTGGTTTACATTTCCAGATTCCCAATAGACAGAGAAAGTCGAGAGTTGAGTCTTGTCTGTGTTGTATTCCCCGCATGGGGCACGCAGTAAGCTTACAACTCATGTGTGGATTTGGGTGCTGCCACACTTCTGGAGTGGCAGGGATTTCATTCCAGTGCTTCCAACTCCCTGACTTTCAGCAGAGAAGCCATTCCCTGCTTCAGTGAATACCCAGGCTTCAGGATGAGACACAGTAAATTTGGTTCTTTAATGTCAGGGCATTAGAGACACCTGGAGATTTGTTTTAAAATGCAGATTCCTGGGCCTCAACCTTCCAAGAGGTTCAGGGCTCCTGGGGTGACAGGGATTGATGTTCAGGAATTGAATGGACAAAAGTGTTCACTTTTAATGAACTCCTCTCCTAAAAGTAAAAAAAAAAAATTAACAGAATGAGACCTGTAAGCCATGCTATGCATGACTGAACATGTGTGTGTGCATGTGTGTGTGTTGCATATGCATGGCATTGCGTGTGTTCATACCCAAACATGCAGGCAGCACGAGGTGTGAAAAGTGAACCTTGGTTCACTCATATTTTATAAAGATATTTCCTCTATGAATTTATGTTGGCGCTGCTCCTGATAAATCACTTGCCTTGAGCAAATGTGAAGTCATAAAGATCAATCTGCAATGAGCTGTGGCCTAAAAATGTCTGTAAGGAAAAAATAAGGGAAATAAAGCTTTTATATTCTAGCAGCAAAGCCCCAACTATGCTTCCTGGAGTGACAGTGCAGCTTTAATCTAATGCAATTACTTCTGTGCTGGCATTAGGCACGGAGTGCTTCAGTCAGTGGAATGGATTCTTCCAAAAGTAAAGATAAAATTTTACAAAGAAAGAAAAGCCATGGGGAGGAAAAAAAGTACAGGGGATTTCTTGAGTTCAATGTTCGTGTTACCAATTCAAAGTAACAGAGTTGGTTACAAAATGATCAATTCTGAATATGCTAAAAACCAGTGAATTATACAGTTTAAAGGAGTCGATTCATGGAATACTATGTAGCCATCAAAAGAAATCATGTCCTTTGCAGCAATGTGGATGCACCATTATCCTAAGCAAATTAACGCAGGAACAGAAAACCGAATATCGTGTGTTCTCACTTATAAGTGGGAGCTAAACATTGAGTATACCTGGGCAGAAACATGGGAACAATGGCCACTGGGGACTGCTGGAGGCAGGAGGGAGGGAAGGGGCTGAGGGACTGCCTATTGGGAGCTCTGCTCATTGCCTGGGTGACAGAATCATCTGTTACCCCAAACCTCAGCATTACGCAGTGTTCCCATGTGACAGACCTGCACATATACCCATCTAAAATAAGTTGGAATTATTAAAAAGAAAAAAAAAAGGCCAGAATAATGGCTCACACCTGTAATCCCAGCACTTGTTCAAGCCCAACCTCGTTAACATGGTGAAACCCCGTTTCTACAAAAAATACAAAAATTAACTAGTTGTGGTGATGCATGCCTGTAATTCCGGCTACTCAGGAGGCAGTGGCATGAGAATTGCTTAAACCTGGGAGGCAGAGGGTGTAGTGAGCTGATATCACACCACTTTACTCCAGCCTGGGCAACAGAGCAAGACTCTATCTCAAAACAGAAAACAAAAAACAAAACAACAACAACAAAAAAGAAAATAAGGCCGGGCGCGGTGGCTCACGCCTGTAATCCTAACACTTTGGGAGGCCGAGGCAGGTGGATCACAAGGTCAAGAGATCGAGACCATCCTGGTCAACATGGTGAAACCCCGTCTCTACTAAAACTACAAAAAATTAGCTGGGCATGTAATCCCAGCTACTCAGGGGGCTGAGGCAGGAGAATTGCCTGAACCCAGGAGGCGGAGGTTGCGGTGAGCCGAGATTGCGCCGTTGCACTCCAGCCTGGGTAACAAGAGCGAAACTCCGTCCCCACCCCCAAAATAGAATAAAATAAATGGGTGAGTGGTGTGGAACGTGAATTATATCTCAATAACTGTGTTAAGTACATTTTAAAAATGAGAATACCAAATTCCATATATGCTGAGCTTTCTGTAAAAATAAGGTTATTTTCACTGGAAATGAATATACTGGTGATAAATTCTGGGCGATTTATCTTCACAGTAGGATCTTGTCTGCACACTTTTCCAGGAAGATTTCATAATAGAAGCACATAATAAAAAATTTTAACAATGTGACAAGATGGACAGTACTGTTTAAAAATGATAATGAACGATGTGACTCGCTGTACTATTCATGTTTTCTGAAATCTGCCCTTCAGTGAACATGAATGGTAAAGCGATGTCACATTATTTATTATCATTTTTCTTTTGTCATCTGCATTTAATGGCTTCCCTGCTGCCCATTTGAGCTTGGGAGAAGGTAGGGGTGTATGGGGATGAGAAATATCGGTCAGTTGGCTGCTGTTAATTTTTCAGAAGTCTCATTTATAGAAATCTGTAGTTTGAACATGGCTGTTCTTTGAAATGTTCCAGTCTCGCTGAGTTCAATCAATTGCTTTCTTTTTTTGTCTAACCTACACCCCAATTCAATCAATTTCTTAATCGTGTAACAACAGCACGAACCGTTGAAAACCAGACACGGGCTACAGAAAACTACACATGTTCTCTTTCACAGGGTGCAGAATATGAAATTCAATGCCTCCTCCACAGAAACTCATCTAATAGCACTGCACATCTGAGTGGCGTGGGGAGGGAAAAATGTATTTTTAAATGAAAGAAAAGAAAATCAGAAACGATCATTGTTAGATGAACAACAACAAAAAAATCAGGATCTCAACAGCACCTGATGAAAGGCAAATTATGCTATTCACATTGATCGCTTTTTCTTTCTTTTTTCAAATGATTTATTATTCCTTGATATTGCAATCAGTTAGCTAGCTTGCTGCGGCATACGTATTGGATCTTGGAGTAATGTTTTTGACGACTGCTTTTTGCTACAGTTGTACATCCTTGCCTCTTGCCTCCAACTTTCCTTGATTAAATAGAGGAGGCAAATATGAGATGTGCAAAGAGAATAGAAATAAGTGACCTGGAATTTATCCAAGTAAAAAGAAAACCCCGGGGAATACAAGAATGTTGGCGGGGAGAAGCTCCACGACTGTTTCCTGGTGCTGGAGGAGGCGTGTCCTTTTTCGGTGTGCTTTGGGCCTGCCTGCCTGCCTGGGGACAAGCAGAATATCATGGAATTCATTTTGTCTTCCAGCAACATTCTTTGGCTCTTTGGTTGTTATTGAAGCGAACTGTATATGGAGCAGCTGGTATTTTCAGACAGTCATTGTGTGTGCCAAGATTCAGGTTGAATAAAGTGGCTGGGAGACGGCGAGCATTTCATTGCTTTCCAATGGTACATCTCTAGTTGTAGATTCTCCAGAAAAGGGTGCAGCTGTGAGAAGTTGGCAGCCAGTCCTTACAGCAACTTGGGATTGAAAAGAACTAGTAAGGTGGGATCTGGGTGGGGCACTGACTGCCCCCGACTCACTCTGACACCCACTGACTCAAGTTCTGTTCTGAGTTCACACGGAACAAAGCTAGCCCAGTTTCTGAATACTTGAAGACAGTGTCTTATTCCCATTCTTGGCTGCACCCTTCTCCTCTTTAGGTAAATTTTATTTATTTATTTACTGAGACAGAATCTCACTCTGTCACCCAGGCTGCAGTGCAGCAGTGTGATGTCAGCTCACTGCAACCTCCATCTCCTAGGTTCAAGGAATTCTCGTGTCTCAGCCTCCGCAGTAGCTGGGACTATAGGTGCCTGCCACCACGCCCAGCTAATTTTTCTATTTTTAGTAGAGATGGTGTTTCACCATGTTGGCCAGGCTGGCCTCGAATTCCCAGTCTCAAGCAATCTGCCCATCTCGGCCTCCCAAAGTGCTGGGATTACAGGCATGAGCCACTGCATCCAGCCTCAAATTTGGTTTAACCAAAGCTCCCCTGTCATGGTTTAAAGTCTTGCAATCACCCTCATCACTTTCCTTTGGAATCCATAGTCTAGATTAAAATTTTGGCTTCTGCTCGGGTCTATGTGTGATGTGGAGGAACGGATCTGGGGTGTGGGGAAGGATGGGTCTACAGCCCTTTCTTCATCTGCAAAGCAGGGAGTGTAGTATCTACCTTCCAGGGTATCATAAGGAAGACATGAATCATGCTTGTGAAAGCCTTGGCCCAGTGCCTGGCACGAGACCATCATTCAAAGCATGGTGGTTAGTATTAGAATTCCCTTTACGAGAGTCACTTGAAATCAGTCCTTGTGGCTGATGGCCTATTCCCCAGCCGGGATGGCTTGTCTTTTTCGTTCTTAGTGGCTCTGGTTCTTCCCCTTGCTCTGACCTTGCGTTATCAAAACAAGGCAAGTGCTGGTGTGACTCAGTGCTAGTTAGTGCTGCCACTTGCATGGGTGATTTCCTTCAGTTCTCTGTGCCCTGGCTGCCTCCTAGGAAAATTACGCCTTCCTTGCAGAATAGTGGGATTAAAGGAGATAGCCTGCAAAGGAGCTGGCATTGAGCAGCTCAGTGCATGGTCAGAAAGACTATCATCTTCCCATCTAGGTCCTTCCCGTCCTTTGTTTATTCTCGTTCACAGATCTCAGTTCAAAAGTTGCCTTCTTAAGGGGGAGTTCTTTGACCCCTCCATCTGTTACTTCCTGTTACTCATATGACCATTTTGACTGTAATTACTTATTTGTGTTATGTACATCTTTATTCTGTCTTTCCCATCAGACTCTTAAGATGATCATGGAGCCTTGGTGCTGATTTCTGCAGTATACCTAGGGCCTAGCACATAACATACCTGCAGTATATATTTACTGAATGAATCACAATTTCTTCACTCTGATGGAGAAAGCTAAAGCCAGACAAAAATGAGTTTTCCACTGCTAGAATTTTCAAACATGGCATAACTATCTGTACATGGCTTTAAGCAAACTCCCAAGCAGCAGATTCTTTTTTTTTTTTTAAGAGACAGGGTCTTGCTGTGTTGCCCAAGCTGGAGTGCAATGGTTATTCACAGGCAGGATTTGATTACTCATCAGCATGGGAAATTTGGCCTGCTCTGTTTTCTGTCCAGGCTGGCTCACCCCTCTTTAGGAAACCTGTGTTCCCCTACTCCCAGGAGTTATTTGTATTGATGCTGAACTTCGTGTGTACACCCAATTGGCACAGCAAACTACAGCCCAGAGCCCCTGGGCTTAAACAATCCTCCAATTTCGGCTTCCTGAGCAGCTGGGATTATAGGCACGTACCACCGGGCCTGGCTGAAGTGCCAGATTCTAGGGTTCAATGACTACAGGGTTGAATCCAGATTCATGAAATGGGTGTCCAAGGCCCAGTACAGTACCTGTTGCTTGTAAATAGGATTCTGAAATTATATTCCCATACTCAAGTCTCCTCTCCTACCAGCATGCTCTCTGAGTTTAATCCTCATCCTTTACCCACTGTTTTACCAGCTTTCCTATTAAAAAAGGCCAGTGTTTGTTCAGCAATTACCATGTGCCAGGCACCCTCCCCAGGGCTCTATGTACATTGTCTTAAGAGTTACTCTTTGAGATTGAATCATGAGAATTTTCATTTTATAGATAATGGTCATTGGGCTATGACCATGGATTCTGGAGAGAAGGAGGGAGAGTGGGAAGCCAGGAGAAAGCAAATATTGGCAAGCGTGGAAATGGAAAACAGGAATCGGCATGGGGGTCCCCATAAACTGGTATTTGGGACAGAACCAATTACAAACCACTGAAAAAGGCAGAAGTCACCAATCCCAAGCCCAAGAGGGTCGACCTGAGTCAGGAGCCCAGCCATGTGCAGGGACCTGGGTCAAAGACAAGCAGTGGGCACTCAAGGACCTCTTCCCAAAGCAACATTTGACGTGGCCGTCTTGGCTGTTTCCTGCTGTGGCCCTCTCCTACAGTTGGGTCAGCGTGGTGTGGCATGGCATGCTCCACCTAAAGTTTGCTGGTGAAAATGGAGGTGGGCATGCCCCTTTTGGAGAAGGCAGGTGGAGGATATGCACAGAATCTGCCAGAGAGTATGTTACTCGGCCAGATTAGGACTCCGTGGTAAAGGGATCTGCAGAAACAAAACACATTCTTAAAGGCATCTTTACCGGGGCTGTTATTTGAAAATGGGACAGAAACCTTTCAAATGTCAAGAGATAAGGTTTTTGCCAAGGCAACAGAATGCTAAGGACTGCAGGGAAAGATTCTTATTACAAAAAGGTGCTAAATTCTGGAGTCGGATTTAATTATACCTGAGGTATTTCTGACTTGGTGTGTGGGTGGGAGGCTCTGCCTCTCTTTCTATTGCTGTTATTATCTCATGGGTCTGCAGCTTAATTTTTCCCACCATGGGGCTCCTTAGTCAACTTTCCAATCTCCCAACTCCCACGGAGAGGCAGTTTTTGGCAAAACACTCAACCGCCAATAAAAGTTGCCCACTGAGTCTCCAACTATTAGCAATCCGATTCCTGGCCACAGCTAATTGTCAGATTTAATCATATAGTAATCATTTGCCAGGATGGTGCGGGGGCAAGCTTCAGATATTCCTGAGGCTGACCCTGTAGAGCCCAGATACGTCTGTTAGAGAAACATGTCTAAGGAAAGCACTTTTTGCATTGAATGTAGGAGTTGCAGAAAGTGGGAAGCATGGTTGCATTTCAGGCTGCCTTAATGCAACGTCTCCTGATGGATTTGCTCTTCTTTCTAAGCTGCTAGTGTTTCTTTAGTGCTGTATTTGATATGCTCTGTCTCTCAACCTCTCCGGCTGTTCTCCATTTGTTTTGCCAGTGCCTTCTGAATATTTTATAATCAAGTATTTACCAGTGCCTCTGGAGGTCATCAGGAACTCCATCAGTGGAGTTGTTTTCTCTTGCTATCAGCTCATCCACAGTACTGAGCTCTCAGGAGCAAATAAAGGCCATTTCTTTGCTCAAACCCTCAAGCGGCTTCCCACTCATTCAGCTGAGAATGCAATGGCCTCGCCGTGGCCTGTAGAGCCCTGCATGATCGGGCCTCCAGCCCTCTCTGATTTCACCTCAGCAGTCTCTCTGGCTTACTCCATGCCTGCCATATTGGCTTCCCTTGTGCCTGCTGAATTGGCCTCCCTGTTATTTCTATTAGTTTTCTGTTGCTGCATCATCGTAAATTACTACAAACACAGCATCTCAAAATCACACTTGTGATTTGCCACCTCACACTTTTGTAGGTTGGAAGTGTGGCCAGGGTCAGCAATGTTCTCCGCTTAGGGTTTGGCAAGGCTGAAATCAAAGTGTTAATCAGGCTATGCTCTCATCTGGAGGCTTGGTAGGGAAAAGTCTATTTCCAAATTCACTCAGGTTATTGGTAGAATTCAGTTTCCTACGGGTGCAGGACTGTGGAATCCATTTCTTTGTTGGCTGTCAGCTGAGTGCCGCTCTTGGATCCTGAAGGTTACCCACATTCTTTACCACGTGGTCCCCTCCATCTTCATGCCAGAAAGGGTTCATTGGATTCTTTCCATGCTTTTAATCTATCAGACTGCCCTTCTGCAGCCAGCCAGAGAAAATTCTCTGTTTTAAAGGACTCGGGTCATTAGGTTAGGTCCACCTGGGCAATCTTTCTAACTAAAGGTCAGTTGATTAGTAATTTTAATCACAGATGCAAAATTCCTTTAACCTACATAATCATGGGAGTGATATCTGGGAATGGCACTCATGGGGCCCCTCTGAGAATTCTACCTCCCCTGAGGTGGGAGGATCACTTGAACTTGGGAGGTCGGCACTGCAGCGAGTGGAGATTGCACCACTGCACTCCAGCCTTGGCAACAAAAGGGAGACCCTGTCTAAATGAGAAAAAAGAAAGAAAAAAAAAGAGTTCTGCCTCCAGCAATATTCTTCCAGCATGTTGCCCGCAATTTTTCCCCAGGATCTTTGCATCTGCTGTTCCCTCTGCCTGGAACTTCTTTCTTCATGACCACATGGCTTGCTCTCTGATCCCTTCAAATCTTTGCTTTCGAAGCTCACCATTGATCGGGAAGAGCCTTTGTGCTCTATCCTCCTTCTTCTGCTTTTCTTCTTCACAGCACCCAGCACAACTGACATCATGCATTTGCATGTTTATTTGTTTTAATCTCTCTTTCCTCACTGGCACAGAGGCCCCCTGAAGATGAGGGCTTTGCCTGCTTTATTCATAGCTGCATCCTCAGCAGCTAAAATAACTCCTGGCATATAGCAGATGCTCTACACATATAAATAAATGAATGACTAAATGAAGCGTTAGCTTTTGCAACCCCTCTCTTTCTCTTTTTTCTCTCTCCCACCGAGACTAGAATTTCCATAAAATGATTATTATAAATGTTTTATTCCTCACTGTGTACATGCATGAGCAATGGAAACAACCAGAAACCTCTACTTTCCCACTTGGGCTAAAGAAACAGAGTTTAAAGAGTTAAGTTACCTCTCTGTTCATCGGTCTTTCTTAACTCTTACACATTTGTCTCTTCTTCACCTTGTCCATACCGTAAGCACTCCCAGCTGTATTTCCCTGTATGTTCAGGGGTGGAAAGGCCTGGAAGCTGTTTGATTGTAGCTTCCCATTTGACGAGTGCTTCTTTTAAACTGGAGCACCCTCCCTCTTCTTTCCAAGAAGAATTCTTTTTCTTTAAGGTGCCATTTAGGTCCCACAGGTTCTGTAGGATTCTTTAATGGGCACAGTTCATAGGAAGATTGTTATAGACTGATTTCTGCACCCCCTCATTCATATGTTGCAGCTCCAACCCCCAAGATGACTCTATTTGAAGATAGGGTCTTTAGGAAGTAACTTAGGGTAAATGAGGTTGTAAGGGTGGATTCTGATCTCGTAGGCTTAGGATTGCTATGACAGCAGTCCCTTTGGTGCATATTCACTGAGGACAGCTCATGTGAGCACACAGAGAGAAGGCGGCCATCTGCAGCCCAGGAAGAGACTCTTCACCAGACATTGGCCTTGATGGTGTCTTGACATTGGACTTCCAGCCTCTAGAACTGTGAGAGGACAAGTGTCTGTTGTTTAAGTCTATGATGTTTATTTTTATTTATTTTATTTTTAGCAGTCTGAGCACATGAAAACAGAGATTGTATTAGTTTGCCGTGCTGCTACTTCTGATAAAGACTCTAGTCTTATTGGATTACCGTCTCACACTTATGACTTGGTTAACCCTAATTGACTTCCTAAAGACCCTGTCTTTAAATATAGTCACACTGTGGATTTGTGCTTCAATGTATAAATTTTAGGTGGGACACAATTCAGTCCATAAAATTCTGCCCTCTGCCCTACCTCACAAATTCATGTCCTTCTCACCTGAAAAATATATTCACCCCATTCCAACAGCCCCCAAAGTCTTTTATTATTATTATTTTATTATTTATTTATTTATTTATTTATTTATTTCTTAGGGATAGGAACTCGCTCTGTCACCCAGGCTGGAGATCATTGCTCACTGCAGGCTTGAACTCTTAGGCTCAAGGAATCCTTCTGCCTCAGCCTCTTGAGTAGCTGGGCCTATAGGCATGTGCCACCATGCCCAGATAGTTACATTTTTTGAAAAATAGGAACAGGGTATTGCTATTGCTTTGTTGCCGAAGGCTGATCTCAGACTCCTGGCCTCAAGTGATCATACTGCATTGATCTCACAAAGTTCTGGAATTACAGGCATAAGCTACCAAATCTGCTGCAGACCCCAGAAGTCTCAACCCTTTCTGGCATAAATTCCAAGATTAAAGTGTCATCTAAATATTCTCTAAATCGGGCCAGGCATGGTGGCATACCTGCACTTTGGGAGGCTGAGTTGGGAAGACTGCTTGAGGCCAGGAGTTCAAGATCAACACAGCGAAACACTATCTCTACAAAAAATAAACAAAGTTAGCCACATGTGGTGGCGCATGCCTGTAGTCTTAGCTACCCGGGAGGCCAAGGCACGATCCTTTTGCCCAGGTGTTAGAGGCTGCAGTGAGCTGTGACTGTGCCACTGAAATCTAGCCTGGGCCGCAGAGTGAGACCCTCTGTCTAAATAAGGAAGTAAATATTATCTGCGTTAGGTATGGTTTATCCTGAGGCAAAATTCCTCTCCTGCTGTAAGACTAGACAAGTTATGGGTTTCCAAAATGGCAGAACAGGTGTAGGATGTATATTCCCATTGCAAAAGGGAGGAATTGGGAAGAAGAAAGGTAGAGGGGTCCCAAGCAAGTCCCAAACCTAGCAAGGTGAATTACATTAGATGTTAAGGCTGGAGACTCATTCTGTCTGGCTCCAGGCCCCTTGGAGTAGCAGCATTACCTCATAGCCCTAAGTGGTGGCTCCACGCTCCCCCAAGGCTTCTCTGGTGGTGTGGGCTTGCTCCTGAGGCTCCGGGTGATGCCATCCTGACACAATGAAACAGAGGAGGAAACAGCCTTGTTCCCTGAGCCCATGGTGGGTTGGAAGTTCTGACAATCTCTGAATTGCCTTCAGGGTCATTCTCATCTTTCTCTTACTCTCTCTCTCTCTCTCTCTCTGTCTCTCTCTCTCTCTATTTTTTGAGTTGGAGTTTTGCTCTGTCACCCAGGCTGGAGTGCAATGGTGCAATCTCAGATCACTACAACCTTCGCCTCCACGGTTCAAGCAATTCTCCTGCCTCAGCCTCGTGTTGTATTTTCCTTTTTTTTTAATTGTACTTTAAGTTCTGGGGTATATATGCAGATCATGTAGGATTGTTGCATAGGTACATACAAGGCAAGGTGGTTTGCTGTCTCTATCCCCCATCACCTATATCTGGCATTTGTCCCCATGTTATCCTTCCCTACTCTCCCCACCCTCCACCGTCCCTCACCTAGCCCTCAGCAACAGACCCCAGTGTGTGATGCCCCCCTCCTGTGTCCATGTGTTCTCATTGTTCGGTACCCACCTATGAGTGAGCACATGTGGTGTTCGATTTTCTGTTCTTGGGTCAGTTTGCTGAGAATGATGGTTTCCAGATTCATCCATGTCGTACAAAGGACACAAACTCATCGTTTTTATGGCTGCATAGTATTCCATGGTTTATATGTGCCACATTTTCTTTGTCCAGTCTATCATTGATGGGCATTTGGGAAGCAATTCTCTTGCCTCAGCCTCTTGTCATATTTTCTTAAAGGATAACACATGTTCACTGCTGGATAGCTCTATTACCTTTTCTGTAGAATCCTAGAAGTCCAACAGCTTTCCTTCATTTTGTCCTGTTTTTATTTCTGCCTTCTTTTGTCCCAGCTGGCAGTGTTTCTGCAGGCATATCTCTGTTCCTGGCTTCTGCTGAGATGGCCGATGGAATCCATGGGTAATCTCTTCATGGAGTGATTGTCTAGCCACAGCCTTGGTGTTCCCTCCAGAACATGCTTTCTCATTTTTTGCAATGTGAATAGCATGAGAATTCCCAAATCTTCAAGTTATGGTTTCTTTTTATTTTTAACTTAAGATTTGTTAAATTTATCTTTCTCCTCTTGAATTTTACCGTAAACAGTAAGGAGAAACCATTCACGTTTTGCTTAGTGATCTCCTATGCTAAATATCCAAGGGTGTCACCCTCAGGTTCTACCACTAAACACTAGAACACAATTCAGCCAAGGTCTTTGGCACTTTTAAGTAAGAATCGTCTTTTCCCTAGTTTTGAATAGCACATTTCTCATTTCCTTCTGAGACTTCACAAGAGGTCTCAGCTGGCGCAATATGGCAAGATCTTGTCTCTACAAATAATAATAATAAAAAATTAGCTGAGCCTGTAGGCGAGCATGGTGGCATGCGCCTGTGGTCCTAGCTACTCAAGAGGCCGAGGCAAGAGGATTGCTTAAGCTTGAACAGTCGAGGCTACGGTGAGGCACTCCAGCCTGGGTGACCGCGCGAGACCCCGTGTCAAAAAATATATACAGATAAAAAAGGAGCACCCTTAATGTTTATGTTTTTACATGATATTCTAATCATGATTATATATATTTTCTCTAAGATGACAGATTTCTCTATAGCTCTCCTTTTCTTTTTGAGCCCTCATCAGAATTACCTGTAATGTCCATATTTTTACCAATGGTCCCTTCAAGGCAATCTAGGCTTTTTCTAGCATGCATCCCCAAGTTCTTCCAGCCTTGCCTCATCATCCAGTTCCAAGCCACTTACACGTTTTTAGATATTTATTACCATCTCACTCCACTTCTGTTACCAAAATCTCTATCAGTCAGCTCAGGCTGCCATAACAAGATACCTCAGGTTGGGTGGCTTATGAGACAGATGTTTATTTTCTCACAGTACTGAAGGTTGGAAGTCCAAGATGAAGGTGTCATTAGGGTTGGCGTCTGGTGAGGCCTCTCTTCCTGGCTTGCAGATGACCATCTTCTTGCTGTGTCCTTACGTAAGCTTTCTTCTATGTGTCCATACGCCTGGTGTCTTTTCATCCTTTTATAAGGATATCATTCCTATTGCATTAGGGATCCACCCTTATAACTTCATTTCACCTTAGTCATGTAACCTCGTTTAACATTATCTCCTTAAAGGCCCTATCTCCAATGTAGTCACATTGAGGGTTAGGGCTTCAATATATGAATTTGGGAGAACACAGTTTTGTTTAGACCAGATATTTTTTCCCCTCTGAACTAATTTAATATGTAAAACAGAGGCTCTTGAGTCCCAGGGTCTGGGTTAGGTGCACTGGTCTACTACCGTTGGCTTCTATGGTCATTTAAAAACATTTGATCCTTCATTTAAAGGAGATTACAGGTTGGGCATGGTGGCTCATACCTGTAGTCCCAGCACTTTGGGAGGCTGAGGTTGGTGGATTGCTTGAGGTAAGGAGTTCAAGACCAATCTGGCCAACATGGTGAAATCCCATCTCTACCAAAAATACCAAATAGCCAGGCATGGTGGCATGCACCTGTAATCTCAGCTACTTGGGAGGCTGAGGCACAAGAATTGCTTGATCCTGGGAGGCAGAGGTGTCAGTGAGCTGAGACCACACCACTACATTCCAGCCTGGATGACAGAGGGAGACTGTGTCTCAAAAACTAAATAAATAAATTTAAAAAAGGAGATTACAGTAAAACAAACAAACAAACAAACAAAACCAAAAAACCCCCACAATCCTTCGAATTTCCATTTCTGTTAAAAACAGAAACTTCATCAACATTGCATTCTCAATTCTATATGATAGCAACTGGGACTTGAGTGAACCCGACTCTTAGCTAGGGCATGTGTCTCCAGTTTGCTGTAGTCTTTGCCTCTCCCTGCTGTTTCCCTCCAAACGAAGTCTGAAAGCTGGTTGCTATTTATCATCATGCCTATTCTGGTATTGCTTTAAGTAAAGGTATATTTCCCTGTATGCTTGTTTTATCAAAAGTTGGAAAATGAATGACAGATTCACTCACCCCACCTCATTGCTTTCATCACTTGCCTGACCTCTGTGGAGCTTTTGATTTTTGCAGTTTCTGCCTAGTCTGTAGGCTCTATGAGGCTAGAAATACACCTTCCCTGTTCATTGCTGTGTTCTGAGAGCCTGGAGCTTAAGAGCTGGTCAATGAATCAGTGTTTATGGAATGAATAGATGCCTGGTAACTAAAATCCATGCAACTCATGTGGCACTTAATAACACTGGACTTTACTGTTATCTACAAAACCTGTGTGTGCTGTCTCTCCAACTAATTTCTTTAAATCCAGAGGCCATATCAGCGTTTCTTTTTCTAGGGCTGCTATAACAAATTACCACAAACATGGAGTCTTAAAACAACAAAAATTTATTATCTCACAGTTTCATAGGACAGAAGTCTGAAATCAAGATGTTGGCAGGGCCACACTCTCTCAGAAGGCACCAGGGAAGTATCCTTCCTTGCTTTTTCCAGATTTGGGTAGCTCTTTCGTTTGTGGTAGCATAACTGCAAACTCTGCCTCCAACTTCAGATGGAGCTTCACGTGGCCTTCTTTTCTTTGTCTCTGTCTTCTGTCTCTTATAAGAATATATATCACTGGATTAGAGGTAAATCAGGAGGATCATCTTGAGATCTTTTTAACTTAATCATACTTGCAAAGACCTTTATCCAAATAAGCACATCTATGGGCTTGAAGTCAACATATTTTTGAGGGACTCTAATGAAATTCAGTATAATAACATATACTAATTTCTCTTTTTCTATTTGCAAAATATTGAGATCCTATTTACATGGCTCTATGCTGGCTACTCTA